>NW_012119598.1:7204132-7252773 GCF_000951035.1 Colobus angolensis palliatus | reverse complement strand
CCTATCTCTAAGGTGGTTATCTGTTTTGAAGTCTGAGGGGACTGGGTCCCCTCCCATCCCCCAGCCCCTGCTCTCTGGGAAGTCGGCTGGGTGTGCTGGGCAGGCTCCTGGACGAGCTGAAGCCGAGGACTGTAGCAGCTCTTCCCATCATCACCCTGGCTGCTGTGGGGAAGCTGGCAGGTTTCTGGAAGAGTGCTTGCTTGGAATGCTTAGCATCCTCCCAGGCCTCTGACTCTCCACTGGGGATGCAGACGGTCTGCATTGCAGTTTAATCCACTACTGAGAATTCCCGTGCTTCTAGAAACCATCCTCTCACCTCCGAGGGACTCCATCTTGTCAGCTGTCCAGAGGAAACAAAATGGAACACTGCCCCATGGCCTGGTGCTTTGCACGGTTGTCAGCTCCTAGGTTGGCAAGCATCAGATTGATTAAAAGGAGGTTTTGTCAAACATAATCCTGCCCACTAGCCAGCCAAGCATGTATGCAAAATGAATGGCAGTACTGGGAGGGGCTCTGTCCGGCCATCCTGGACATGGGTGTGCGTGTGCATGTGGGGTGTGTGTGTGTGCATGTGTGAAAGTAAAAAGGGTGTGGGGTGCAGAAAGAAATGGTCTTGTTTTCGATTTTATCATCGTTTTACGACCTCTGGCTCCATTTCCTCCTCTGGAGGGAGTGAACTGTCGCCAGCCAGTCCCAGCCCTGTGATCTCTGCGTTGGTTTGTGCAGGCGGCTCCAGAGACACAGATGCAAGACTCGCGTGTCTTAAACTTGAAAAGGAACAAATTGCTGGGGGAGGGGGGAGGGGAAGGGTGTGGCTGCTGCACGTCTATCTGCCCCTCCTGAAACACTGCCACCCTTGAATGCACATCCAGGAGCTCCCTGGAATCTCAAAATACATCATATGTACTAGGATTTAGGCTCCCTGCTCCCCACTGCACACTCACACCCCGCTGTGCACCCTCACACCCTGCTGCACTGTGAGGAGGGCAGGCTGGTGTCACTCTCATTTTTAAAAACGTGGGTTTGTTCAGCTGCACAGGCTCTGAGGAGACCCCTGGGATGTTTGGATGCCAGCTTTGGTAAAACCAGTGACCAGGTAGCTGGAGGGACACTGTGGCCCCTCTTCTGGGCAGTACAAAGGCCCCCTCCCAGGCCCTGTGCCATGTCCACTTGCCGCCTGGCCCCAGGCCTTCCTCCTCCTCTGAGGGCCCTGGCTCCTAGAAGGCTGGGCTGCCTCTTCTGCCTGCCCCTCCTGCTCCCTGCTCAGGCTTCATACAAACACCTTCTCAACACCAGAGGCTGCAATTAGCATTTTACAGCAGACAATCCAAGGCTAACACACATAATGTCATGGACGGCACCGCTTTTATTCCCCTCTGGGATTCATGTCCTATGAATAAACACTCCACAAAGCCTATATTCATAGAAACACTTATGATGTAGAATTGGAGCTAAATGGTGCCTATGGACAGCCTGGGACAAGGGAGCGTGGAGAGAAGGTGGGCTCAGGAGGAGACGGGAAGCAGTGGGCTGCTTGCTCAGTGATTTGGAAGCTGCTGCATTAGTACAGTGCTGTCAGTCTTTGTAGGTAGGACTTGAGACCAGGCAGGACAGGAGACCAAGCAGGGAGCTCAGGGAACCATGTCGGTCTCCACAGTGGAGTCTGGACTCCAGAGCTCTCGCCATGGTGTCCCAAGAGCAACAGAAGAGACTCGGGGGTGCCAGAGTGAGGGAAATAACATCCATGAGCGGATCTGTTCAGCAGAGAACTGGAGGTGGGCTCGTTTGATATTGCAATTGCTCTACATCAAATCCCTTCAGGAGCTGCTGTGCGCTTGCTTGACTGATTGCATTTTTGTTTTTGAAAATAACAAAATCTGTAGTACAGACAGCAAAATGTTAAAGCTGATGAGTGGGCACTTGGACCTTTGATCTATTATTTATGTACTTTTCTACATATTTAAATTATTTCATAATTTAATACATATATATTTAAAAAGAAGGAACTGGATATTCTTTATTTAATTTGGCAGAAGCTGTTTTGGGAAGTCCGTCTTATCCATGCACTTTCCCTTCCCACCTGCTTTGTGAAGGTTCCAGACAGGGCCAGGAACACTGCGTTCCTTGACAGGCAAGGTTTTGTATCCCTGTTCCCCGCTCCCCCTGCACCTCTGCAGGGCAGCAGCACAATTCCAGCTTTGGCATACCCGGGAACCCCGGTGCTGGCCTCGCTGCACCCTCACAGCCTGGCTAATTCCAAGACGTGCAGGCACCGCACTGCCTCCGTCTCTGCTGTAAACAACCAGCGTGAATCATCGCGGAAGTCAGTAGTCATCTCTCCCCCGTTGGCAAAGACTGGGGAACTGCAGCATCACAGGGTGACCCGCTGGAGGCCACAGAGGGAAGATAACCTGGAGGAAAAACTAGAGCTGAAAAGCTCCAGCTGGGATTGAAGGCTGGAGGCTGGAGCAGTGAGCCCTTCTGTTCTGGGTAGGGCTGGGCTCTCCGAGCGAAGGGCCTGTGTCACCAGTTGTGACCTCTCAGGGGAGCCCTGGCTGCTGAGTGGCTTCTTTGGGTGGTGTGGCCTCCCTCTGGTCAGGCCTACAGAGTGACCTTCCAGCACCCAGCCTTGCTGAGTCCCTATAGGCCTGCTCTGAGGGAAGGGGCTGATAGTTCAGACGTTCAGAGAAGGTGCCTGGTGGCTCAGGAACTGGTCAGACTGTGTTCCAATGCTTGCAGCCGCTAGGAGATACCAGGAGGACGTGATCAGGAGAAGCACTTGGCTTGAGCAGAAGGCATGGTTCCTAGGAGACTAGAACTGTTTCTTGGACCCCACCTCTATTTCTGTCTTTCCTGGAGATGTTACAACCAGAGTATGCTCTCACAGTGTGACCGTATTTTTTGCTAAACTGTTTGGAATAAATTATACCTGGAATATAATCTAAGTGCCTAGGGTCCTCTCAGAGAGCTCCCTTGGGTCTGACTTTATGAGAAAGCACTTGCTATAGCCTCAGAAACAGTTAAGACCCCAAATATTTTCAAACTGGTGTAAGTGGCTTGGATTTTTAAAAAGTGCTCCTTTTACAGAGAAATTGTAATTTTGTTGTTGAATTATAGATGTTTTAAGTCAAGACTTGAAGTATAGTTACTACATCATCAGACATAGAATGTTTTCTTGGGGTATGGCTGCTGCAGCCCTTGGAAACCAATGTCATCCCTGAGAGTGTCACAAACTTTTAGCAGTCCAGCCTTCTGTTCCGCCAGGGCACTTGAGGCTTGGTTCTATTTGCTGCTTTAAAATAACAGCCCTCCCTTATTCTGAGGAGAGGCAAGGATTCATCGGCCCTGACTATTTATCAGTGGTTTCTGAAGACAGGAGAATGTTTATTTTGTGAGAACATTTGTCCTACCTTAATTTGCAAGGGACTTAAAAAGTAGCCACCATGAAACACAATAGTAAATATTTGATTCTTGTGAAACAGGTTCGTGTTTGTGATGGAATCTCTTCTACATCAGAACACCTGAGAAATCATTTTCCAGTGGTCCCAACTTTGGTGTTTTCAGAGCCCTTGGAGGGGGGCGTTGCGGGCGCCAGGCATTGGAGGGACTCCACGCTCCACATTTCCTTCCCTCGCAGAGTTCAAACGACCTGCTGCCGCATCGGGCATTGTTCTCTTCCTCCTCACCCAGAGGAAAGTCCCCATGGCCCATTTTCTGAGCCGTGCTTTTCCACTCTTTCGTAATCTATTATTGCGACCTTGAGATGCAGAGGGAGAAGGCTTTGGCAGGACACACTGCCTGTGGAGCCGGAGCCGCTGATATCTGTGCCCTGGACCGCATGCTCCACTGCCATGGCTATGCCAGTCCTACTGGTTCCTCGGCAGCCGCCACCCAAGTCAGCGCCTGCAGGAGCATGGACACTGAGAGGACTGGGACAGAGAGGAAAGTGTGCTTACAGAACGGCCGTGTGTGTGTGTGTGTGTGTGTGTGTGTGTGTGTTAGAGGGAGGCACAGAGGTAGAGACACAGGAAAGAAAGAGACCACGAGAATCTGCCTTTAAAGTAGACTTCAAGTTATTTGTTTCTAGGACTGTACCTGATAGATTTGATTCTCACCAAACTCAGTTACAAAAACTCTGTGCAGGGAAAGGAATCTGCATGCTGGGGGCACGGAGCCATGGAGACTCAGGGGCAGGAGGACTGTGGCCACCCTTTGGTCCCCACACTCATGTCCCCGTTCCCTGCAGCCCCGTTCTTCTCTCCCGCTTCACCCTGCTTTGCGTGGGCAGATGCTCCTGCCAAAGCTTACTTCATCAGATGAAATGAAGGGGAATCTGATTTGCCACTAATTGGACTTAGTGTAGGCAATTAGGGTTAAGCTGGCATGAGGGAACCACCAGACGCTGGGATTTTCATCACAGTCCTGGGAAATTCTCCCAGAATTTAAGTGGTTGCAAATCACGATATTCGTTTACAGTAGCAATATTTTAAATCAGTTTAAAACAGGATATGGGCTGCCTGGAAATAGCCAGTGCAGGCACTGCCGTTATACAGATATAAATGTACATAATGTGTGTGTGTGTATATATGTGTATACACAGACATATACACACATATATACACATACAATGTATACTTCTATATTTTTATATATACCCCACATAGATGGTTGATGGTGAGACTATATATGTGCGTCTCTCGCCAGGTGAACAAGGGCATTTAACAGGCACACAGTGTGTTTCCCTTTTCCTTTTCTCAGTTGCCTCATCTTCAATTCCTGTCTGGAATCAATCATTCACAGATAATGAGGCTAGAGCAACAGTTCCCGGGCTGTCCAGCTCCTCCCTTGAAAGGAGTTTTCGCTCTGCATGGGGCTTGCAGTGTTTTAAGCCATCACCTTGTCAGCACTTGTGGCGATGCTTCTGCCATGCCACTGTTCAACTCTTAGAGCCTGCCCTGCAAGCAGAAGCATCCATTTCACCTACTGGTGCATTCAGTCATTTCATCCTTCACTAAGTATCCAACAGATGCTTACTGATTGCTTGCTCTCCGGACAGCCCTGTGGACACCACCAATGGGGTGGGAAGTGCACGTGTTATGTGTGTCTGCATACGTGTGTTATGTGTGTATCTGTGCGTGTCTCTGTGTATGTGTGTGCTATGTGAGTAAGCGTGTGTGTGTGTGTCTGTGTATACATAAATACATGTGTGCCTCTGTATCTCTGTGTATGTGTGTGCTATGTGAGTAAGCGTGTGTGTGTGTGTCTGTGTATACATAAATACATGTGTGCCTCTGTATCTCTGTGTATGTGTGTGCTATGTGAGTAAGCGTGTGTGTGTGTGTCTGTGTATACATAAATACATGTGTGCCTCTGTATCTCTGTGTATGTGTTATGTGTTTGCGTCTGTGTATCTGTGTGTTGCGTGTGTTTCTGTGTGTGTCTGTGTGTGTCACTGTGTGCGCATGTGTGTCTGTGTCTCTGTGGGTATGTCTGTGTGTGCTTATGTATGTGTGTGTATGTGTGTGTCTGTATCTGTCTGTGCGTGTCTGTGTGTCTGTGTGTATGTGTCTGTATGTGTGCATCTGTGTGTCTATATGTGTGTGTTTGTGTGTATTTCTGTGTGCCTGTGTGTATATGTATGTGTGTGTCTGTGTATGTCTCTGTGTCAGTATGTATGTCTCTGTCAGTATGTATGTCTCTGCATGTCTGTGTGTGTATGTATGTGTGTCTGTGTGTATGTCTCTGTGTCAGTATGTATGTCTGTTAGTATGTATGTCTCTGTGTGTCTGTGTGTATGTATGTGCATCTGTGTGTGTGTGCATTCATGTGCGTGTGTCTGTGTGTTCCTGTATGTATATATCTGTGTGCCTGTGTGTGTGTGAGCTCACAGCTCTGGAGCTTACACACAGATATAGGCATACACAATCGTGCCTACACACACCCGTTGCACGCTTATTCCTACTCTGTGGCTCTCAGGCTGCATGAGTAAGTCCCCAAGCCATTTCCCTCCTTGGTCAGAGCAGCCACCTGCTTTCAGGACAGCAGCTGCCATTTATGTTTCCATATCTGGCCCCCGGCGGCCTCGCTGAGAGTGGCTGAGGAGAAACAGACACTGACACCCCGTCCTTATCTGCAGCAGCTCCCAGAGAACCACCAAAAGAAGTATCTTCAAGGGCGGTGGCACAACGCAAGGACGGCGATGACGGGGGTCGGGAAGCTGCTCGGGACACCACATCGCCCCACATTTTCTCCCCACAAATGCAGTTGCCTCTGCCCTCTGATTACGATTCCTGCTAGATATTCCGAGCAGAATGCATTTGTGCCATGGCCAGGCATTTTCCATGTTACCCTGTGCTCGCGGTGGCTCTGCCTCTGAGACCTGCCATTCTGCACACTCAGGGCTATGTCTTAGTTTGGGAGCTGGGGCTCTCGGTCGCTCCCAGCCCCCAGCAGGCAGATGTGCAGACCCCCTGGCAGGGACATGCAGTGATCAGAAAGATCTAGGGAATATGGTATGGTGGAGCAGCCCCGGAGACTCTCTAGATCTGACCCCAGTGGGGTGAGTGGGACGTGGCAGCTTTCATTCAGCTGCAGGGGAGGAGAAGCCTTCCTCTAAGACACTGAAAACACATGGGTAAGTCCTGGGTGGTCCAGCCTGGACAAGGGCCTGGTCCGCCCAGGTGATCTGGTGTAGGACTATCCTTGGGTATAAGGACAGTTTCTAACTGTTGAGGAGGGTTGTAATGAAGAAAACCCACAATCCTCCCTCAGCCCTGTCCTGTGTGGCCTCTGCCACGGGCAGGGCACACTGTAGAGAACACAGAAACAGGACACAGGGCCTGTTCTCAGGGGGCCGGCAGCCTGATTGAGATGCGATGCTTAGCCTCGGTACTTCCCTCCCTCGAACTCTCCAGGAGCAGATCCGCCAGGGTTCCGTCCACGCTGATGTTACTGGTGCCAGGGAAATAGGGGAGGAGGCGAGTGACCCTTTGTGACTTTCCAGCCATTAACCCCTCTAGGATAGATTCTCTGTAGTTTGTACTGGTGCAGTCTATGTTTGAAGACATCCTTCCTTCCATTCCTCACGGCTCATCAGTTTGTGTTTTAAGTGTCACCATCCAGGTAGTCTTTCTTGGTCTTTTGTTTTCAACTTGTATTGTAGCTCTGCCACACTCGTCCTTCTAATGAGACCTAACTATTGCCTGCCTCCCACCTGCGGTCATTCATCCACCAGGCCCAAGCTTATGGGTGTTGAACAATACAGCTACTTACTGTTGCCAGATTTTATGTGTGTCTTTACATGTGTATATTACCCCAGTGGAAGTCAACCCAACTGTGGGTAGGAAACAGAATTGATACGTGTGTGAGGAAAGGGATCACAGGTACAAGACCTCACGGAACTATGCACTACTTGTTCACATTTTGGTGCTCATAATGCAGTCCCTGCCCCCGCCCTCCCACCACCCGCCCCCCCCAAAGATGGATGTAATTTGAGAAAGAAGGACACTGCCTAGAAGAATGGAGGGCTAGAAACCAAGTTAATGAGGGTCCCTAACTAACGATTGGGATCTCGCGATCAGTTTCACTCTCTTATCTCAGAGATGGCTGAGCCAGAGGCCACCACTTCATTCTTTTCTTTTTGCTGTGCCTTGCCTGTCTCCATGGTTTTCCAGGATTCCCAATGTGATAAAAGTGTATCCCAAACAGTGTGACGTTATTTAATCTATTCTGGCAATTCAGTGTCCGTATCCATTTCCCTTCAAATATTTCACCCAAGTATCTATGCCCCACTACTGTATTTCATTGATTCTAAGATACACATTAGTTCTTATTTTAGCATTTCTGAAATTGAAATACATGTAACATTGGTGGTGTGTCATAATTCGTTAGGGTTTATTTCTTTCTTAGTGGCACACCAAATAATGGTACATTGATGGTGCTCTAGATGGCCTCCAGGGTTCCTGAACCAGCAATAGCGGTTCTAATAACTCCGTTCCCAACGAGGGGGAGGACACAGGCTCCTTTCTGTCCCTGAAAGAATCTTGCAGGTGCTGCCCTCAATGTCTACTCCAAACCTACTTGACTCTATCTCGGTGACTGTGGCTTCAGTACTTTCACCTCCTACCTGGTGTTGGCTTCTCAGGCTGGGTCTTTGTTTGACTCCAACAGGGCTGTCTGCTAATCTAAATCCTTGTTTTGCCTCTGGTCTCCATCCTCTGCCACTTCTTGGCTTTGCACTCTGCAGTCTGCACGCACTTGCACGTGTGCAAACACCAGCAATTCTCCCAGACCCCTGTCCTGCGGGGACCCAGCTGCCCGCTTGCCAGGGTCACGAGATCTGAAGGAGGACACAGGCTGTCCTTTTTACTTTTGTGTCCTCAGCACTTTGCCCAGTTACTGGCACATGGTAAGGACTCCATGGATGTTGACACAATCAATCCGTGAAACAACAACTTCATTGTTTTTATCCACACGAGACATATAGGTGCAGAACATTTATTCCTTTTTTTCCACAGTAAGGAGGAGCTCTGGCACAGAGCTGTTTCCTAGGCATTTGATCTTGAGAGCTATTTGCTGAATTTTTCTTTTCCATGTGGTGCTTTTGTCTTTTATTTTTTTTTTTCCTGGCCCTTTGGCTGGGATGGGATTTGGTTAGCATTGCTGGGGCTGTGCATGGGCTGAGGTGGGGCACACATGTCTTATCTCTTTCTGCATAGCCTCATACCTGGCCTAGCCTTGAAATTTCCAGTTTACGTGGGGCAGGTCCAAGTTTGCTGCTGAGCCTTGTGCTGGAACCTCCACTGGTTGCCTTCCAGCAGAGTCTGGATGAAGGCTGTTTGCATCTGTCAAATGCATGGGACTCGGGCCTGGTACCTTATGTAGGTCAGGTTCACTTCCAGCTTTCATCTAACTTTTCTGCAAAGGCTGTGGCTCCTAACTCAGTTAACTCCCTTAGTAAGGTCAGCTATCCTCCTATTAGGATAATTGAGCTTCCCTGTGGATTGAAAGCTTTGACCTTGCTGGAGGGCAAAGGCGCATTAAGGAGGCAAGGTCCCTGCCATCAGGAATTCCCCCCACCCCCACACTCAACAACAAGCTGAGAAGCAGGACAGGACACACAATCAATATGCTTCTCATATAAGAGATTGATTGTTCATAGTGATTATGGATGACTTTTTTCTTGAATATTCACTCAACCAGATGTTGGTATACTAGCTTAGATTTCTTTTAGAAAATAAGGGCTACCAGTGTTTGTGGAGAAGACACTAGTCTATTCGTTCCTTCCTTCCTTCCTTCCTTCCTTCCTTCCTTCCTTCCTTCCTTCCTTCCTTCCTTCCTTCTTTCCTTTCTTTCCTTTCTTTCCTTTTCCTTTCTTTCCTTCCTTTCCGTCCTTTCCTTCCTTCCTTTCTTTCCTTTCTTCTTTCCTTCTTTCTCTCTCTCTCTCTCTCTCTCTCTCACTTGCTTGTGGGAGTTTCGCTCTTGTTGCCCAGGCTGGAGTGTAGTAGCGTGATCTCGCCTCACTGCAACCTCTGCCTCCCAGGTTCAAGTGATTCTCCCACGTCAGCGTCCCAAGTAGCTGGGATGACAGGCGCCCACCACCATGCCTGGCTAATTTTTGTATTTTTAGTAGAGACAGGGTTTCACCATGTTGGCCAGGCTGGCCTCAAACTCCTGGCCTAAACTGATCCTCCCACTTTGGCCTGCCAAAGTGCTGGGATTACAGGCATGAGCCACAGCACCTGGCCTTTATTTTCTTTAGCTAAGGGTTGTGGCAGAGCTCAGACTGCAATATTCCTAAGATGGGCCGATGGGAAGGTATTTTGCTGTAGTGTGCTATGACCGGCCTGTATGGGCTCCTGGGAGCTGACTGTTAAATATTCAGAAATTTTGCTAGCTTGTTGGCCATGGTAGGAGTATTTATACCAAGGAAACCAGCAAATGGCATGTCAGGGTCTTTTCCCCCGCTTCCTTTGTAGAGCCAGCTTACCAGGACACCACTGATGTTGACTGCGTGGAGCAGCCAGGACAGATTATGGTTGGTTATTTCACTTTATTTTTGTTTTTCAGTCCTGAATTTTATCAAGGAATACAAGGTAACATATTTATAATATAGCATAATATTATCTTATAATATAAATATTATACATTGTAATTAATATTATAATATAATATCTTATATTCCTTGATAAATTTCAGGACTAAAATATAATCTATATTATGTATATATTCCTCATAATATTATAAGGAATATGATATAAATATGTGACCCATTATAAATAGAACAAGAAGACAGGCATGCAATTAGACTATGAAATAGTCCATAATAAAGTAAAGAATCAAGAGGTTGCAAACACACCAGGCTTGGAGACATCAGTATCCAGATGCTGTAGGATGTGCCATGGTGCCCAGTGGGAATTCGGACGGAATGCAAGCGTCACTTTCATCAGGTGCAGCTATGGCTCCCTGCTGCTGGTCAGCAGCTAAGGCCTGCACTGAAGGAGGCCCGCCTGGCCCAGAGAGGTTGCACTGCCCCTTCTCCTTCCCACCCTAGGGCACAAAAGCCACTCCCTTGCCTCAAAGTAAATGACCTATGTGAGGGTTACGAACTGCTTGCGTTTAAGCCATCAACTTCCTTCAAGTTTTTGCTAATTAAAGGCAATTAGGCAAATACTTGAGAAGAAACCATTAACACTATAGTGAAGCCAGAACATTTTTAGATTTTTTTCCCCCCTTTATGGAGCAAGCCCTAAAAGCACTCATTTCCAAAAAAGATCCAAAACAACAGGAGGAATCCTCTCCCCTCCCACCTCCAACACCAATGCCCAGTGGACCAAAGTTTTGATATGAAGAAATGAGAGTTTTTTTAGCTATCATTATCAGCAATGCCTTTACCGAAATGCAAATTCCTTGCTCCAGCCTGTCTTATACAGAGAGAGGGGTGACTTCTGAAAGATGGTGCAGGGAATAAGCCCCCAGGAGGTAGCATCTGAGCTAGGACTGAACAACCAAGGGAGCCAGCCCTGCAAAAATTTGGAGAAGAAGGAGACATCAAGTCCCTCAGCATATCCCAGGAATGAAAGAGAGACCTGGGTGACAGCCCCAGGTAGGGGGAGGAGGCCAGAGCCACCTGGGTGGCCCTGCAGCTCTGTGGGCCTTGTCAGCCATGTGGAGGAGTTCAGGTACTTTCTAAGTATAAAAGCCTTCAGGCCGGGCATGGTGGCTCATGCCTGTAATCCCAGCACTTTGGGAGGCAGAGGCAGGTGGATCACCTGAGGTCAGGAGTTTGAAACTAGCCTGACCAATATGGTGAAACCCCATCTCTACAAAAATTAGCCGGGCGTAGTGGCATGTGCCTATATAGTCCCAGCTACTAGGGAGGCTGAGGCAGGAGAATCACTTGAACGTGGGAGATGGAGGTTGCAGTGAGCTGAGATCATGCCACTGCACTCCATACTGGGCGACAGAGCGAGACTCCATCGCAAAAAAAAAAAAAAAAAAAAAAATCTTTCAGGTTCATCACCTTGGTGAGGCAACCACCAATTTAAGTGACCTTCCAGAGCCCCCACCCCCACCCCAGGCATCCCCCCACACAAATACCTTTTTCTAAGAGTGACTAAAACTGGTGTTTCCTAATCTATATGAAACATGAATCACTTAGATGAACAGTATAAAATACCACTTACTTTTCCTGCCCTGTAAGATTGCTGATACATCTAAAGTCTTAGGGTCTGTATATAGTAGCGCCCCAGTACATCACTGTGGTTAAAGTAAATGTGCCTGACTTTTCCCAGGCCTCTCATAGGCACACCCTTCAAACCAACATTGAACCTGAAATCCCAGTGTTCCAGGTTCAGTTAGTTTCCAATGGCACCCAGGTGTCAGGATGACCTGATGGGATGCCTCAAGTATCAGGGCCATGGGGGGATGGGAGGATGCAGGTGCTGCCTTAAAGCATCACACTATCCCACCAGGCTGTTCTTCCGGAAAACACAAAACAGAGTGTTTTTCAGACTCTCAGTCTCCAGAAAGGGACTTAGTCTCCAAAAAGGTTGGTTTTATCTAGATGAGTTGATAGAGAATGTCTGCTGGAATTGGGCTCTCTGATGCAGTCAGCGATTGCTATTGAAATCAGTCTTAGATAACTTTTCCCCTATCAATTGCATCCTCTCTTGCATCAAAATTACTTCCTGAGTGCCTCCCTCTAGCTCAGTACTGTTCTATTGCTTAGGAGACAGATATAGAGGACACTCTTTCCTGGGCAGGAGTGGGCAGTGCCCTGGTAAATGTTCATAAGTGTACTGATAAAAATTACCTACAACTCTTAGGAGTGTGATCTAACACTTCAAGGAGTATCTCTGAGAGAGGGGGATCGGATATAAAACAAATTCTGGCCTGGCAGAGAAAAGAGTCTTTCAGTGAGCTCTTGAGAGTTGAAGCCAAAGAGGCCAGATGCTGAAGAACTTGGATGCTGTCTTAATGAGTTTCACAGTTAGTCTGTAGGTGATGGAGAATCATAAAAGAATTTTAAGTAGGGGAATGACATAACCACACTTGCATTTTAAAAATATAGCCGTGGCTGTGATAAGTGGGGAACGGGATAAGGGTTTAGTTATCGTCATGCACACTAAATTACTTCAAAACATAATGCCTTAAAACGACAGCACATTTGGTTCTGTGTGTGGCAGGGTGGAGATCAGGATTTCTGGAGCTGCTTAGCTGAGAGGTTTTGGTTAAGGGTCTCCCAGGAGGTTGCCATGAAGATGCAGGCTGGGGTCACAGGCACTGGAAGGCATGGCTGGAGCAGCAATCAGGCCATTTCCAAGTGGCTCACTCTCATAGCTGCCAAGTTGGTGATTGCTGTTTGTAGATACCCAGTTCCTTCCACATGAACCCTGCCATAGGCTGCTTGAGTATCCCCATAACATGGCAGCTGGCTCAGCCCAGAATAAGGTAAGAATGATCTGAGAAAGTGTGGTGAAAGAGGCAATGTATTTTGTGATCTGACCTCAGAAATCACATACTGTCATTTCAGCCATGTTCTATTTGCTAGAGGAGAGCTGTTATGTCTAGCTCATGCTCAAAGGTAAAGGAATTAGACTCCACCGTTTGAAAGAAGGTGTGCTAGAGAACTTGCAGATGCAATTTATGATATGTCTTTGTGGAGGTTCCAAAATAAGAGGTTACTTTATGATTCTGGTGAAAAGGAAAAGGGGTTGTAATCTAACCCTAAAGCAGTGAGAACAGGGCACAGATTTAAAAGCTGGAATTGATAGGCTTTGGACACTGCTTGTAATTAGTCTTAGCTGGGAGGAATCTAGAAGAGGTGCAATCTATAGGAGGAAGGGTATGGTCAGGACATGCTACATGTGAGATGCCTTCGTACAGTGAAGCAGACATTTCAAATAGGCAGTTGTACATATGAATCTATGGGATTAATCTGGAAGTTATAAGTGTGAAAGCTATGAATGTAGATGAGATCACCTATGCAAAGGGGGTTGTGGAGAGTGGCCACAGGATTACAGGCTGGGAGCAGAGTGTGGGAGAGGGCACTTAGGAATCTTTCCAGTCACTGTCGAGGGCTTTTGGGGGTAGGTGATTATGCATGTCCTGTGGTGACTGTCTGCATGACTACATGGTTACCTCAAACAGATCTACCTGCCTGATTGCAGGTTTGAAGGCAGTAGATATTGTGAGGACTTTAACTTCTGTGCCTCAGTTTCATCATCTGAAAAATGGGAATAACAGTAACTACCTTATGGATTAATATAGGATTAAATGAGATAGTGGGTATAAATGCTTAGAGAAGCTCATAGCATTAAGTAAGTGCTCAGTAAAGGGTCACTATGAACATTGGCAAATGCCCTCTTGACTAGAATTGAGGACGAGAATGAGAAAGTAATGAGGTAGAGCCATAAAAGCAAATGTGTAGAAAGGAGCTTATTTACTAGGCTGTGAGGACTGCTGAGGGATGTTGAGCTGGGGTGACTTAGAGTCTGCATTCAGAGTCCTGGCAAGAAAGTGGACTGGAGCCCCCAGGGCAGATCAGGGTGCCTTCTCACAGGGTCACGGCGCCATGCCCTGCTTGGACTTTGCCTTGCTTTCTTTCTTTACTGGCACATTCAGGCCAATGCATAGTTTAGGAAACAGATGATGAGGAGTTACCGTTTCTCTCACTGGGTCTGACCAGAGCCACACACAGTGATTAGGGACAGGGGATCTGGTGCTCTGTTCACTGCAGGAGAACATTCCTCAGAGGGACCTCTTTCTGATTCTTCTGATCATCCCTACTGGTTGGACAGCAGAGAGGGGCACGTTTTTCTGAAGTTGCTCCAGTCTGGAGTTCTCAATCAGATGAAAAGGAAGCCCCTTGTCACGAGGCGGGGCTCTGGGCGAGCCATGTGGAACTGAGACAAGTCATGTCCAGAAAGGCGCACCTAATCAGAGCGGCTTCTTATCTTTGCGCGTAGAGTCGAGCGGTGGATGTGTGTTTCTGCATGCACTCTCCCAAGGTGACCTTTGGCCACGGCAGTCATTGCTGTGGCAAGCTGTGTCAGAGATCACAGGAATGGGTGATGAGGAGGAGCCCCTGTGTCCTGCCCTGAGAACCCCGCGGCCATCTTGCCCGCGGAAACTACAAGTCCCAGCATGCACCGCGCAAGACCCCGGCCTCAGCCCCCTTTGCAAGAGAGGCCCGGAGGCTTCCCCGTCTCCCTCAGAAACGCCCTTTCTTAATTTCTAGCAAGTTGGCAGGTGGCCGCCCAGGCCAGGACTCAAGCAAATGTTTTGTTTCAGTGCGATGGTGGTGCTCTTTTAATTCCTGGTGGCTTCCTTACTCCATGGTGAGGCAGGAAAACGCGATCTCTTGCACAGCACGGCCTCGTCTCTCATTCATTCAGCCAGAACCAGAACTCTGGCGAGATCCAGGATTTTGTCAGATGGAAGCTGTGGCCGTGAATAAAAAAAGTGAAACCAGATGTTCTTCCCTCCAGTTGCCTCATGTCCGTGCAGGGGCTTGGAGGAGGAGGCTGTAAAAATGTCACAGCCCTTGATGCCTGAGGCCCAGATTTACGCTCCAAGTAACCTTGCACCGTAAATCCGCCGCCCTTGCTGGAGCATCAGCTTCCGAAGGGGCAGGGCCCAGCTGTGGTGTTGACCAGAGCAGGCGGACGGAGCTGTAGGGACGCGGCTGGGGAACACGTGGGCAGGGAGTCTGGCCGGGAATCGAGATTGCTTTTCAAGAATTTTTACGTGGGCAAGAAGTTTTAAAAGATTGGCTCAGAGTTTGGCCTTAGGAGATAACGCCAAACTCCATTTTGCATTTTAGCCTGAAAAGGAGCTTGATTTCTCTTTGGAGTGAATAGGCAGATGCAAGAGAACTTGGGAATGGAACTCACATAGGCAAAGTTTTCATTGCAAGTTGAAGTATTCGCAGGAGAAATGAGAAGCTGGCAGAGGCCAGACCCTGTGAGTCCATGGAGGCCGGGATTTATCGTGAGTGCCACAGGAAGATTTTGGATTTAAGTTTTAAAATGGTTATTCTGTCTGCTGGGGAGAGAACAGATTATAGGGGTGAAGGTGAGAACGGAAGCAAAAAGCCAATTTAGGAGTATAGAAGTCCAGGCAAGTGATGATGGTGACGTGGACAAAGAGGAAGTGTAAAAATGGTGGCTCAGAGGTGGGATGAACAGACAGTGGGAAAAATTAAAGCTGCTTCGAGGGGTTCCGGCGTGAGCAGTGGAGTGGATAGGCATGTCAGTGAGACAGAGAAGCCTGGAGGAGGAGCAAGTTTGTTGATAAGATTAAGAGTTTAGTTTGGGACATGTCGGGCTGGAAACACTTAGAGACATCCTTGCCGATGTTTTCAACAGACGGTTGGATATATGGATCTGCAGACATAACAAAAGCTCAGGGCTAGGTTATAAACTGGGGAGTCATCTTATAGATGGTAATCAGAAAAGTGCTTGGGCTTGGGCCACAGTTACCCTGTGCTGTTGACGCTATCATTGTTGTCACCGTTTGCCTCTCCCTGGCCACCCCACTAATACCAGGCGGGCTTTAGGTCATGGATGCAATCACACACATTGCTGTTCCTCCTCTGCCTATGGCTGGCATCTGTTTTTATTTTTCCAGCTGGACCCAAAGGTGACACCACCCCTACCATACGTGGTACAAAAACTTCCTACCATCCTGACCCTAGACAAGAAGAATTCCTCCCAAGTTCCCCATTTCTGCTTTTTTGTATCATCTGTCTGAAGTTTTCTGCTCTCTTAACATTCTCCCAACTTGTTGACATTTTTACGGTGAGTCTAGCCTTATTATTTAATTATTGTCACTAAACATGAGTGATTTACCTTTTCATTTTATCCATGTTGCTTAAAGTACGGGATTAGTTTTTAGTACATTCTAATGACTAAGGTCCGATAGCTGACTTTACAAAATGCTTCTAGGTGTATGTCTAACCAGCTGATGGTCAGGGCATCCCTGTTCGCATGGGGAACTGGTGGGGACATCACTTGGTGATGCTTATTGAGAAGAAGGCAGGTTGCAGTGGGTCATTCTGTGCATACTTATCATGTTTTATGCAATTTCCATTTTACATAGCTACTATGTTTTCTGTTTGTTCTAATTAAATAGTAACAAATGTTCCATTCAGTGGATTCTTCATATAAAAGGACTCAAACAGCTTTCCCCTCCCCCAAATAAGGCTGAAAATGGATGCGCACTTGTGCCATGGAGTTAAAACCTGCACTTGTGTGTCCAAAGCCTGAACAGATGCACTGGGACAGCTGAGTGTTGCTTTGTTGATTGGGAGGGGGTTGATTGTGGTCTAATGTGGAGCCCTAGCACTGCTGTTTGATCCCAGGACAGGTCCTTTTCTCCCCATATCAGTGAGCCTCATCCCCCACTTAGTCCTGAAGCTCTTAGGAAACTCATCTGAAGGAACTGACAGAGCCTCCAGCCCCAGCACCTGGCAGGGGCGCCCCCAGCTCTGCCTACTCTCTTAGTGTGTTTAGCCTTTGCAGATACCTAGATTCCTCCTGGACTGGATCTTCAGATTTCAACCCACTTTGGGAGCCTCGTTACTGATAACTGGGATGGCAGTGCAGATCCAGGGGTCAGGAGGGTGTGTGCTGTACAGAAAGTGCGTAGAAGATCAGAAGCCTCACAGTGGGTGTGGAGCACAAGAAGCAAAGAGAACCAGGATGGAGCTCCATCTGGGGGAGAAAGGCCAGGTCAAGGCAGAGGCTGAAAGGAGCTTAGAAAAGCTCGTTGTGTTGGGGTGGGGTTGGGGGTGGGGAGAACCAGGCCAGAGAGGGTCATGTAAGCCAGGGGAGAAGAAATTTCCAGGAGGAAGAGTGATGAGTCAGTGCCCCGCAGAGGTTATTAAGACACAATGAAAGTGTCCATTAGACTTGGAAATTCAGCAGTAACCAGTGTGATAACAAGAGCTGGTTAATGGGCGTGTGGTGGAGCCCAACACCAGCCTACAGGAGGTTTGTAAGTAGGACAGTGAAGCTACTTTTAGAAAATTTGTCAAAGAAGAAAGAGGGCAGAAGTTAGAGGGAGTGCCAAGGCTGCTGGAGGAATCTGATAGCTAGTTTCTGTGTGTAAGGTTTTCTGCTGTTTTGCTTGGAGGTAGGGGTTTTTAATGGTATCTACTTCAAAAAGGCTCAAGTCTTTAGCGGTGTGTCTGGAGGGGGTTATATATGCCAGAAAGGGGCTGGGGGAGTAACAAACCAAGAGAGCTGCCCACCTTTTTTTTTGGAGACAGAGTCTTGCTCTGTCACCCAGGCTGGAGTGCAGTGGTGCGATCTCGGCTCACTGCAAGGGCCGCCTCCCGGGTTCACACCATTCTCTTACCTCAGCCTCCCAACTAGCTGGGACTACAGGCACCCGCCACCACGCCCGGCTAATATTTTTGTATTTTTAGTAGAGACAGAGTTTTGCCGTGTTAGCCAGGATGGTCTCGATCTCCTGACCTCATGATCCGCCCGCCTTGGCCTCCCAAAGTGCTGGGATTACAGGCATGAGCCACCACGCCCGGCTGAAATCTGCCCACTTTTTAACCACTCACTCTTCTGCTTGACAGCTCCACCTGTGCCTTTGCAATTCAAACCTAGGGACTCGCCACCTTCAGTGCCCAGTCAAAATCCGCTACTGCCCCAGCAATGAAGCCTTTTGGTGCAATTCCTGCTATCCCTGGGAGAGTGTTTTTCTTGTTGTCTTTATTATGGTTTTGGTTTTCCCTGGAGAGAATTGTGATGATAAGATGAAGGGCACACCTGGAGAGGGAGAGGGCAAAGAGAACAGGGAGGGGATGGTAGCAGAGGGAGGAGAATGAGGTCTGCACACCAGTGTCAGGCCAGCGGCAGGCAGGAGCGGGCAGGAGGCAGGGCAGGGGTGAGTTGCAGAGCTCAGGGCATTCAGGACTGGCTAGCTCACCTTTCCCTGTTTAGTAGGAGGCAAGGCTACCTATTGTGCAGGATGACAAGGGAGCCATGGGGCTCCAGGAAAGAATCTGAGGTTGAACTGTTGTGGGGACTGAGAGGGAGCTGAGTGGGGCTGGGGGAGGACTGCCTCATCACCATGGCCCGGTCAAGGCTGAGGATGCAGGGTTGGTGTCCCTGGCACAAGTGGTCCAGAGTTTCTTCCATCAGTGCCATCAAGATGGGGGAAGGAAGAAAGTACATGGGACTTACGGGAGGGGTCAAGATTGTCAGACAGGTGAGATTATGGGCCGATGAGTCAGAGGATCTGAGGGTGATGAGCAACACTCATCCTTTCTCTAGCGCCCCCCCAAACCCCAGTCTTTTTATTGAAAAGCTTGTTTATTTCACTCTTATGTTTGATACAGAGAGAGGCCGGTGGGAACATTTTTCTTTCTGGTAATCCATGCACTGAAACAAGACCCAGCAGTGAGGAAGGGTCGGGAAAGGAGGCAGGTGGGACTAGTTGGCAGTGGGAGGGAGAAGAACTGTGCTGATAGACCAGAACTAGTGTGCGATTTTTCTTATTAGGCTTTATTTTTAGAGCAGTTTTAGGCTCACAGCAAAACTGAACAGAAAGTACAGAGTTCCTGTATGCCCGCCCCCATCCCCAAAACAGTTGCCTCCATCATCAACATCCTGCACCAGTGTGGTCCATTTGTCACAACTGATGAACTGACATTGGCACATCATTTTCACCCAAAGTCCACAGTTTGTGTTAGCGTTTACTCTTGGTGTTGTACATTCTATGGGTTTAGACAAATGTATTATGCCATGAATCCATCACTATAATATCTTACAGTTTCATTGCCCTAAAAATCCTCTGTGCTCCACCTAGTCATCCTTCCCTCCCCACTAACTCCTGGCAACCACTGATCTTTTTCCTGTCTCCATAGTTTTGCCTTTTCCAGCATGTCACATAGTTAGACTCATATAACATGTAGCCTTTTCAGATTGGCTTCCTTTACTTAGCAATATGCATTTAAGTTTCCTCCATGTCTTTTCATGGCTTCCATAGTGCATTTCTTTTTAGTACTAGATGGTATTCCACTGTCTTGATGCATGATGATTTATCCATTCACCTATTGAAGGACATCTTCACTGCTTCCAAGTTGTAGCAATTAATAAATACAATTGCTAGAAACATTTGTGTGCAGGGTTTTGTGTGGACATGTTTTTCACCCATTTGAGTAAATACCAAGGAGCACAATTTCTGGAGCGTATTGCAAAAGTAGTTCAGTTTTGTAAGAAACTGCCAAACTGTCTTCCAAACTACTATTTGGCATTCACACAGCAATGAATGGGAGTTCCTGCTGCTCCACATCCTTGCCAACATTTGACATTATTGGTATTCTAGATTTGGGTCATTCTAATAAGTGTGTAGCAGTATCTCATTGTTTTAACTTGCAATTCTCTAATGACATATGATGTGGAGCATCTTTTCATACGCTTATTTGCCAGTTGTATGTCTTCTTTCATGAGGTATCTGTTCAGATCTTTTGCCCATTTTTTAATTGGGTTGTTTCCTTATTGTTGAGTCTTAAGACTTCTCTACATATTTCGAATTACAATCCTTTATCAGATATATCTCTTGCAAATATTTTCTCCAATCTGTGGCTTTTCTTCTCATGTTCTTGACAGTGTCTTTCACAGAGCAGAAGTTTTTAATTTTAATAAAATCCAATGTATCAATTACTTCTTTAATTGTTTCTTTGGTGTTGTCTAAAAAGTCATTCCCAAACCCAGGGATCATTTAGATGCTTTCCTTTGTGGCCTTCTAGGAGTCTTACAGTTTTAGGTTTTACATTTACATCTATGATCCATTTTAAGTGAATTTTTGTGAAGGATGTAGGGTCTGTGACTAGATCAGTTCTTTTGCATGTGGATGCCCAGTTGTTTCAGCACCATTTATTGAAAAGACTATCCTTTCCCCTTTGTCAATGATCAGTTGATTGTATTTGGGTGAGGTCTACATCAGGGTTTTCTATTTTTCAATGAACAAGTAGGTTCATTGACCTACTTGTTCTTTTGCCAGTGCAAGACTGCAAGACTGTCTTGATTATAGTGTTCTTTTTGATTTATCAGTTATAGGTAATGTCAATTGGCCTCCTCAGAGTTAATGAAAAGTTAGCTCCCTTATCCTCTCTTATTCATCTTTCCTCATCCCTCTTATACAGCTATATAGTTGCTCTTTTTTTTTTTTTTTTTTGACAGAGTCTCACTGTGTCACTCAGGTTGGAGTGCAGTGGCATGATCTTGGCTCACTGCAGCCTCCTCCTTCTGGGTTCAAGCAATTCTCCTGCCTCACCCTCCCAAGTAGCTGAGATTACAAGCACCCACCACCATGCCCGGCTAATTTTGTATTTTTAGTAGAGATAGGGTTTCACCATCTTGGCCAGGTTAGTCTCCAACTCCTGACCTCAGGTGATCCACCCACCTCCGCCTCCCAAAGTGCTGGTATTCCAGGCATGAGCCACTGCGCTTGGCCTATAGATGCTTTTAATTAAATCAATAATCACTGTTTATAACACCAAAACTATGTCGATACTGTTAACAGCAAATCTGCGTGGTTTATTAGGATTACATTTTTTCTTTAGATTCTGTTTCCTTTGAAGTTATCTCTTTGCCACACTTACTAACTTACATGCTATTTTTATATGCGTATGTGTAATAGTTTAAAAACATGTCCAAAATTCTTTAATATTCTTTCTTATAAAATGCAGAGCCCTATTTCCCTTGCCTTATAAGTGGGCTATACTTAGTGAATTGCTTCTAACAAATAGAATATGGCAGAAATAATGACATGTGACTTCTGAGACTAGGTCATAAAGGGCATTACAGCCTCCCCCACCAACTTTCTCACGGATTGCCTGCTCTGGGAAAAACCAGTTGCCATGTTAGGCCACTTGAGCAGCCCTCTGAACAGGTCCATGTGGCAGGAAGCTGAGGCCTCTTGCCCACAGCCAGCAAGGAACTGAGGCCTTCTGCCAACTGCAACATGAGTCAGCCATGGTGGAGGCTGATTCCACAGTTCTGGTCATGCTTTCTGCTCACTGGAGCCCCAGCTGACATCTTGACAACCTCAGAAGAGATCCTAAGCTGAAACTAACCAGCTAAGCTGCTCCCAGATGTCTGACTTGCAGAAAATGGAAGATAATAAATACCTATCATTTTAAGTCTGAAAGCCTCAGGGTAATTTGTTATACAATACAGTATATTTGATTTCTTTCTGATGATCACTTTGTGACTAGATCTGCCATATTTCTACTGTTAAGTCTACGTAATTTTTCACTGGATGTCTTTCCCTTCTACTCCCATCTGGACTGCACAGTGTAGCTGTCAGCTCTTCCACCCTGCTGACTGGAATCACTGGTTCCTAGGTCCCTTCTCTTCCCTTATTTTCATTTATATTCTTTTCTTTTCCTGAAACCCATCAACTATTAGCTCCTAAAAGGCACATGGAAGTAGACTTTCATCCTTGCATGTCTAAAGATACTTTTGTCTACTTTTATTCTTGATCAATGGTATGGTTGATTGCAGAATTCAAGGTAGAAAAGTGTTTTCTTTTAAAACTTTGAAGACATTCATTCTTTTCTTCTAGCATCCAATGTTGTGCTTGAAGTTCAACACCATTTACATTCTAGTTCGTTTGTGTATGACTTAGTAGTCCCCCACATTGGAAGTTCTGGGCTCCTTGACTTGTCCCTTGTATTGTGGAATTTTATGATGCTGTGCCTTGGTGTATACATTTGCTGAAGTAAAGAAAACCCAACTGAAAGTGTTTCATACTGCAAGTCGATTTTTTTGTCTTGCATAATAAGTCCAGAAATAAGGTGGCTCTGGGGTTGATTAACTTTGTGGCTGACTTACATCATCGGGGACTCAAGTTTTCAAAAATCTGTCTGTTCCGCCAGAGTACATTGGGTACTTCCCTCCATGGACAAAAAATGGCAGCAGCGTATGTTCCAGATACAGAAGTTGGGATTGGCTCTTCCTCTGACTCTTTTGGAAACTGTGAAATATTTCCCAGAATTAATCCCAGTCTTGAGTGAGTTTCCCTTGTGCTCCCATGTCCAAAATTAAGGGATCAGCTCTTCTTAAACTTATCACCAGATAAAGGGAACACAATTAATAGAATTATCTTAGATTAAGCAATATTTACTCCATGGAACTGGAGTTAGGGTTGGTCTTTCCTGATAACATGACTTTGCAGTAGAATATGGGGATTTTAAACAGAATCTGAATCCTATTACAAAGAAGAATGAGGCAAAAGCTATGGGAGGACCATCAAAATTGGTTCTTTTAGGGGATGTGAGTCACTCATTGTGATAGATACTTGTTGAGGTTCCCTATCTGCTGATATCCCTCTTGTTTGCTCTTTGTCCTTGTGGATTTCGGCCATTTTGTTCCTTTATTATAATTTTAATGAGATCTCTGAAGGGAGAGGTGATAAATGTGTGTGTTCAATCTGTCACCACTATTTGAAGCCCCTTAGCCCGTGCTTTTCAAACTGTGAGTTGTAATCTATCAGCAAGCTATGCTCAAGATATTAAAACAATGAAACAGCAGAAAATACCAGATCATATTGTGTGTATTGCAGAGAGTGAAATTAAATATTGTTTCATAAGACGTTTGTTTCAGTTGAGTATAAGTGTGTGTATGAGTGTCTGTGTACTGAGCAGAGATGTAAAATGTGTTCCTTGCCATAAGCTGCATTAAAAAACTTCTGGGAAGCATTGCTTCAAATAAATATAAGCATTTTGTGCTCTACCATGCTATCTTACTGACTCTGGTTTTACAGATATCTGAGGTTAGGAGAACATAGCTAGCATATTAAGTTCCATGCCTGCATAAGGTAGCAGGCAGGTGAGACTAAAAGGCACTGCACATGGAGACTGACTAAGACCTGCTCCCAATAATCAGAGCTGGTCCACAGAAAGAGCAGAATTCTGCTTTCAGGAGTCTCCTGTCCATTTAGCAAACATCTGTCGAAAGGCTGCATTCCCCAAATGTTAAAGCTGCAGATGAGTTCTTCTCAACTTCTCATCTTCAGATGAGTTCTTCTCATGCCAGGCTTCTGCTGAGTTACATATCATAAACCTGGAGCTTCAAAACACAGTGGGATCATGGTTTGTTTTCACAAATTATTTTAAATCCATCTTGCCCTTTCCAGGCAGATGTATTCTGCAAAGCCCGATGTGTACATTTCCTATGTCTAAAGATTCTCAGGACATGAAAACATCCTTCCGTGAAATCAATATTCTTAGACTCAAAATGCGTCTTGGGAAGCTCTTTCCTCTGTCCGAGTGAGGCTGCTTTCAGCTGCTCCAGTAATCAGCACGAAACCCTGCAACTCAACAATCCCCATGGCCACGGCGTGGCCTGGAGAACTTCTCCTCGGTCTGGCGGCCTTTCAGTCCCCTCTTGCTTTAGGGTTTTGCCTGATCCAATGCCCTTGACTATTTCCATCTTGCCATCTTTGTTACATTGGTTTCTATTGCCCATTTTGAAAATTCTTTGTTAATCCCTACCTACTTCCTCCAACATTTTCTCCCTCCTCTCTTTCTAACTTACCCAATTACTGTCCTAACTGGTTTTTTCCTTCCTTACCATCCTTGTTTTGCTCGCTCCTTTTTTTTTTTTTTCTGCCCTTGAAGCATCCTCTGTGCTTCAACATCCCCCATGCAACCCCATACCCCATCCCTCTCACGGTTTACAAGCACTGTTGACATCCCCCTTGCCCCTTGCTGTGAAGGCCTAGACTAGGCAGAACATGCCTCACAGACAGTGCACAGCAGGGAAGGCAGCCTGTGGGAGGTAACTGATGGGCCAGGCTCTGAATATCAGAGCTGGGCCTTGACAAGAAAGGGCTCCTCTGCCATGTCTTGTCCAAAACTTTCATCATATTACCCGTAGGAAGTCATGAAGGTCACTGTTTACCAAATTTGCTGGTTAATGAATGTTGAGAGACTAGCATACATTTAGTGGGACAGAATCAAGATCTAAAATATCTTGGAAGGCATGGAAATAGGCTGATTCTAACAGGAAAATATGCCACTGTCTTCACCTGGGCGGGGAGGGAAACGAATAGCACAGGACCAGGATAAGGGAACTGTGGCTGAGCAGACAAAAAGACTTAACAGGGTTTTAGTCAAAAGTAGGGTAAAAGAAGCCACCAGCAGATGTGGACCCCACAAAGCTGATTTGAGGTTAGACTTTAGAGAAATACAATGTTTGGAATGAGCAGCTGGTCAGGCACCACACTCAAGAAGGAAATGGCCAAACATCCACATTTGTCAAGACCAACCAGGACAGGTCGAAAGAATGAAGCATGGGGCTGGGCGCAGTGACTCATGCCTGCAATCCTAGCACTTTGGGAGGCAAAGCCAGGCAGATTACCTGAGGTCAGGAGTTCGAG
This sequence comes from Colobus angolensis palliatus, assembly GCF_000951035.1. NCBI lineage: Eukaryota > Metazoa > Chordata > Mammalia > Primates > Cercopithecidae > Colobus > Colobus angolensis. The sequence continues at coordinate 7,227,867 of NW_012119598.1, read as the reverse complement.
ACCATCCTGGCCAACATGGTAAAACCCCGTCTCTACCAAAAATACAAAAATTAGCCAGGCATGGTAGTGCACACCTGTAATCCCAGGTACTTGGGAGGGTGAGGCACAAGAATCACTTGAACCCAGGAGGTGGAGGTTGCAATGAGCCAAGATTGCACCATTGCACTTCAGCCTGGGCAACAGAGCAAGACTCCATCTCAAAAAAAAAAAAAAAAAAACAGCGGGATGTAGTGGCTTATGCCTGTAATCCCAGCACTTTGGGAGGCCAAGGTGGGCAGATCACGAGGTCAGGAGATCAAGACCATCCTGACTGACACGTTGAAACCCCATCTCTACTAAAAATACAAAAAATTAGGCAGGCATGGTGGCACACACCTATAGTCCCATCTACTCAGGAGGCTGAGGCACAAGAACCACCTGAATCCAGGAGGCAGAGGTTGCAGTGAGCCGAGATCGTGCCACTGCACTCCAGCCTGGGCAACAGGGCAAGACTCCATCTCAGAAAAAAAAAAAGAAAAAAAAAAAAGAATTAAGCATGGTTAGTGCAGGGAGAAAAGGATGTGATAACAGTATTCAAATAATGAGGAAGAGAAATCAGACATTGGGCTCCAAGGCAGAGGACTAAGGTCACTGGAGTCAAGCTTCATTTTCAACACAGAGATGCACTTCACAGTAGTCAAAGTTGTCCAAGAATGGATGGGCTGTTTCACGAGGAAGTATGTCTTACTTTGAAAAACTTTGAATACTTAGTGCAGTGTTTCCAGAGAGATTCAAACATTGAATATGTTCTTAAACAAGATGGCAATCACAACCATTTATGGTTGATACTAACACTAAAACAATAGGAATAACTAACATTAATTGGGCACTTACTATTGATATGTGGTACTCAATGTCTTCTCTGCATTATCTTATTTAAACCTTTACCATAACACTATGGGGTAGTTATACTACTACCATCTTAGGGTTGAGGAAACAGGCTCAGGGAGGTGAAGAATGTGCCCAAAATCACAGCAGTGAAGAATGAAGCCTTTTTGGTGTGACTAAAAATCTAACAGGTCAAGAGATCTGATAGTTGTTTATTATGGACATTGGAGGGGTAGAGTGGAATGGCATGGTTTTTTTCCATTATGGCTGCAAACAACAAAGGCAGGTGCTTTCTGCACTTTGTATAGGAATGGTACAGTCGCAAGGCAGACAAGAGGGCCCCAAAGGAATCTAACAGAGCTGTCGACTAGGTGGAATTAGTCTACCAGAAAACATATTGTATGAATATTCATGCAATATAATCTTTGTCCAGCTGAATAGTTTTTTGAGATAATTTATTAGGAAAATTTCATGAAAACTATGTGTCAGTTTGACTTTTGAATTACTGCACCCATGATTTTGTTTCTGATGCCTATAGGATTAGAGAGTGATGACTCACAGTCCCTCATGACTCCCTGGATCAACAGCCAGTGTTACTTCTTACTATTTGACAATTTCAACAGAAAGATTGTGAGTTGTTTTATATTTTATCCAGCCTGTACACGGTTGTCAGTGGGAAATTTAGTCTGAATACCTAGTCCAATGCTGTTGGAAACTGGAAGCACTATCAATGAAGTGAAGTTCCCCATTCAGTTACAGGCGCACTCTATGCTAGACTGTGAGTGATATTTCTATGGTTAGCACGCCCCCGGGTTAAAGGCTCCCTAGTCTTTGTCAACTGAAACCAATGAATTGAATGAGGAAGAAGGAGGAGTTGCAGAGGCAGACCAGATGCTGATGACCAAGTGTACCGAACTGGGCCACTCAGAGGGCCTGCCGAGGTCCTAGCACCTAGTGTGCAGAGGGCAGGATCTGAAAATGAAATGTTTCTGAGTGGTGTGCAACAAACAGTAATCACTTCCTAAAGAAACGTCAGGCACGGTGACAGATTGGACAACAGCAGCGAGAAGGGACTGGCTAACGACTCGCCTCCTTGGGTTCTGAGGCCAGGGTGGGGGAGAGGAAATGCAATGAGAAACGGGGTGGGGAGAAGGCAGTGAGAACCCCACCACCCCAGCTCTGGGCTTGTGAGCAGGTGGTGAGACCTCAGGGCTGGGGTTTGGTCACTTGTCACCTCTGCTAGATGCTTTAATCTGCCCAGGCCCTTAAGGGGCAAAGGTCTTCCAATGAGATGGCGTCATGAATTCAGGGCTGTCCGGAGGAGCTTGCACGGAGAAATGAATAGTAAGATTACTCAAGCCCCCTCCCTCCCTGCCTCTGGTGACCCGGACCGAGGGGAGGCCCACTGTGCTGCCCCAGGCTTTTTCCAGCACGCCAGAGCTCTTCCTTGGGGTGGAACCCCTTGGTGAATCAGGAAGAGATGTGCGGTGGGAAGAAGAGATGGTGTGGTGGGAGGAGGGGCAGAGGCCAATCCTGGATGCCTCAGGGACTCTTTGAAATGCAGAGCGGCCCTGGCAAGGGCCGCCCAAGTGGCGCTCGTGTTGGCCCCGGGGAGGGATGCCACGTTCTTACCTCTCTGGCAAAGCCAGGGTACGAGCTGGGGTTGTGACACACGTGTGTTTAGGGCCAAGCGGTTGGTCCCTGAATTGGGTCACCTCAGAGACGGGCAACGGTGATCCATCCCGATTGCTGGGATCGGATTTCGTCCTTCCTTATAAAACCCAGCCGTGCCCCAGGCTTCTGCCAGCACCAAGGCGCTCCTTTGTCCTAGCGTTCCAGGAGGCTGAAGAGCTAAGTGACCCAAAGGGCATGGAGCCCAAGCCGCCCCAGCGCGCTCTCTGCGAACCGGCTCTAGGCGCTGGGTCGGGCTGCTGGGCCCCGGGGGCTCTAAGGGGACAGGATGTGTTGGGACCTCCACGTATCTTCCTAGCACGCGCAAGGGCTGCAGCCTAACTTTCCCAAGAGCAGTGTCACAGCATTGGACTCCCCCCTCCCCCGCCTGTCTTTCTAACTTGTTTTTCTGCTGACGCTGGAGCCACAGTACTTTTGCTTTTTGAAACACCCTGTAATTGGAAAAAAAAAAAAAAAAAAAAAAAAAAAACGACCAGACCGAGCCTGCTCAGTGTTATGAGACAGGCACGTGCTGCCCTCTAATGGCTCCTGCCTTGTGGGTTTGCAGGCTCCCCGGGGAACGGGCGCCCCAGGCCTGCCTTCCTGGAGGGTCTGCGGAGAGTTTCCTTCCCCAGGGCAAGCGGGCCCCTTTCCCTGCAGCCTGCTCAAGCGTCGGGGAAAGATGTCCGAAGACAGGCAGCTTTATGTGGCTGGCTGTGAGAGGAAAACGGTCCTACATTCACTCCAGACCAGGAGCGTTTCTTGGAGCCATGTACCCTACAACTTAGGAAGGAGCTGCTCATCCTTCCTCCCTCTCAGTCCCTCTGTATCTACAGAGGAAAGCACAGCGCATGGCAAAGGCCGGTCAGCAGGCTGGTGCACGCAAACAGGCTTCCTTTTCCTGCCCGGCTGGCCAGAGGGGATGCGGGGGATGGGGTAAAATGCTGCTGATACGCCCCTCAGACTTTCCACTGGCAGCCTCCGGAACCAACTCAAAAGCCGAACACAAACCTCTTGAAAAAAACATCTGCTGAGTTAATGTTTGCAGAAGCTGAAGAAATTAGTTGGACATAGTCCAGTTCTGTTTAGAGGGGAAACTAGGATTTAATCAAGGAACAAAGTTCATAGGTGTGGGAGGAAAACCTGGAAACATTCTGTTTTGGTAGCTGGGAAGCTTGTCTCCAGAAGTGAAGGAAAGAAGCTGAAAGAGGAACTTGAATTTTCCTCCAGCGAGCTCAGATCTGGCAAAGGGAGAGCGTGATGCTAGTGTGAGCTCTGTGGCTCGGCGGGAAACAGTGCAAAAGTTAGTGTTCCCAAGTTTAGAACGTTTTATATAGTGAGGGTTCTTGGAAAAAAAACACAGCGCAAAGGAGAGTGCAAAATGGTCCTTCTTGAGCTTTTCCTAAGTTGGGAGTTACTGGTCACAGAGCTTAATGAGGCAGTTCCTGTGGGAGCGGCTGCTTGGGGTGGCAGACCACTGCTAAATTCTGCCCCCGGAAGGGTGATGGAGGCAGAAAGTGGAGAAGGTTGGGTTGAAATCTGACTGAATGAGCCTCATTTTCAGAGGAGGGTTAGACAAGAAGTCCTTTTCCTGGCTGGCCACTTCTTGTAGAAATGGAAAAGAAGTTTCTTTTTTTTTTTTTCCTTATTTAGATCTTCAGTTACAAAAGGCTGTCATTAGGAAACGAGTCTTTCCCCATCCCTTCCCTGCTCAACTTTAGAGGATGAAAGGTTTTTTTTTTTTTTTTTTTCCTTCTCTCTTTTCTGATAATCCTGAGCAAATTCTGAAGAAATACAATTTTTTTAAAAAAGTGTTCTCTCTTTCAACAGAACTGGCCTGAACTTTTGGCCTAGTCTCTCTCCATTAGCCTGATGGTGCTCACCCAGCCCCAGATTGTGTGAGCAGCTCTCTAAGGCTATAGGAGCCCTGGGCATGTCCTCTTCAGGCCCTGTGGGAACCCTGGGGCCCTGCTCCCACATTGTAAGGGATCGTCGGGAAAGGATAAAGCTGGCTGTTCGTGCTGGCTTCCTCAAGGGGACGGAGCTGGGTCTGAAATAATATGTGTATTTTCTACCTTGAGGGTTTGTTTTATGGGCACCCCTGCAATCCACAGCTTAAAGATGCCACAGGTGCCTTTGGGAGATGTTTTTCTGGTGTTGTTCAGCAGGGAGCCCCTTTCCCCTAACCAAGCATTTCACACAAAGCCAGTCCCAAGTCTGGAGACATTAGTATTTCCCCAAAGCTGGATTCCTGCTGAGCTGCACGCATCTGCTCCCTAGTTGGTTCTATTTGGGTAAAATCAAAAGTAAACAGAGGGCCCTGGGCTTATATGTGAGGTTTAAAACAAAAGGATGTAATCAGAGGGCCTCTAAAGAGTTATTTGAATCCCTGACATTCCACGATTTGCTGTTAATGTTCTTCTAACAGTGGCTGGAGGAAGCCAGCAAGATCTGAATGCCATGGTGTCCTGGGGAAAATGGCACCCAGCAGAAGGACTTCAGCTCAGCAGAAGGTAGACCAGGCTTCGAATATACCCTACCCCATGCAACAGGCAGCACACCAAATCCAGGCAACCTTTGCATCTTGTCTTTACCCCCCACCTCCTTTTTTTTTTGAGATCGGGTGTTACTCTGTCAACCAGGCTGGAGTGCAGTGGCGCGATCACGGCTCAATGCAGCCTGAACTGCCTGAGCTGAAGTGATTCTCCCACCTCAGCCTCCTGCGTAGCTGGGACCACAGGCACATTGCCACACCCAGCTAATTAAAAAAAAAATATTTGTAGAGGCATCTCACTTTGTTGCCCAAACTGGTCTCCAACTCGTGGGCTCAAGCAATCCTCCCACCCTGGCCTCCCAAAGTACTGAGATGACAAGCGTGAGCCACCACACCTGGTCAGCTTTGCCACTTTTATAGGCTCACAGGCAAGTTACTTCTCCAAGCCTCAGTTTCCTCTCTGGTAAAATGAAGATGTTGTGAGCATTAGATTTTTTGGATGCAGGGCTTATTCTATTGTAAGAAGTCAGTATTATTATTTTTAAGGCTTGAGCAGATGGGAATGACATGCAGAGCTGGTTTTGATGAGCTCTGTACTGCATTTGGACCGTGGGCAGGTGCAGGAAGGGATATAGGATCCAAGTAGAAAGAAAAGCTTTGCGAAGAAAGACGATGATTCAGAGAGGACAGACCTGGGGCTCTTGTGGAGAAACTGGTTCAGATCACAACCTGAGCCTTGAGAGCAGCCTGGCAGGCAGGAGTCAGAGAAAGCTGGAGAAACACAGGGAGGAGAAATCTGAGAGGCCAACTCCGCATGGGGAATCCAGCAGAGAAGAGAATAAGACAGGACCCGCAGGGAGAAGTTTTGGCAAAGAGTGGAAAAGGGGAGCCGAGGGGGCCCCAAACTGGGAGCCAGTCCAAAGACACCAGTCTGCCAGGCTGAGAGGGGAACTTGGAGCAACAGTTTCTTAAGCACTTGATTAATGAGTAAGCTGCTGGCTGGTTCAGGTAAGGGTGCACCTGTGATTTACCTAATCCCTACAAAGCTCACACAGTGAGATCTCCACGCACTCAAGTTGTTTTGTACTCGAAGTGCTTGACTGAGCCTGGACTGTGCTGAGCAGCCTTGTGGGAGGGACTCCTAAGAAAAAGCTTTTTAAAAACAAAAATGGACTCTTTTAGGGGTGGTTGTTCTTGCTCATTAACCAAAGTGGCAATAAAAACAAAAATCAGAGTTGCTTTTAAACTTGGGAGCTCCAGAAGCTATTATGGGACAAAATGTGAGCAAAAGTTAATAGGCTAGCATATCATTCTAGAATTTAGATTCTCTTCCATCCTTGTGGCCTTTCTTGTATAGGTAAGTTTTAATTTTTGTTCTATAAACTAAAAAACTTTTAATTAAACCATAACATGTATTGAGAAAACTGGCAAAATTCTAAATATTTGGTTTGATAAAAGTTCAAAAACTAAAAAGGCTTACGTAACCAGCACTCCCATTAAACTATAGAACACGACCAGCTCCCAGGTTCCATAGCTTAGTTTGCCTGTATTTCCTCCCTTTGGTTAAAAAAAAAAATTAATTGCGGTAAAATACACACAACATAAAATTTACCATCCTAACCATTTCAAAGTATACAGTTCAGTGACATTAAGCATGTTCACATTGTTGTGCAACCCTCAACACCGTCCATCTCCAGAACTCTTTATTTTGCAAAACTGAAACTCTGTACACCTTAAACAATTCCCCATTTCCTCTGCTCCCAGCTTTTGGCAACCATTGTTCTACCTTCTGTCTCTATGGATAGTACTCCGCTAGGTACTTCATGCAAGTGGAATCATAAAGCATTCGTGCTTGTGTGTCTGGCTTATTTCGCTGAGCTTGATGTTCACAAGGTTTATCCATGCTGCAGCGTATATCAGAATCTCCTTCGTTTTTAAGGCTGAATATATTTCATTGTGTGGATACAGCACATTTTGTTTACTCATTCATCTGTTGATGGACGCTTGAGTTGCCTCCATCCTTCAGCTATTGTACATAATGCTGTTTTGCACAAGGGTGTATAAAGATGTCTTTGAGGCCCTGCTTTACATTCTTTTGGGAATACCCAGAAGTGGAATTGCTGGATTGTATGACAATTCCATTTTTAATTTTTTGAAGAACTGCCGTACTGATTATTCACAGCTGGTCTTGTTGGTTTTTAACTTTATATTCATGGAATCACTGAGTGTGTACTCTTGTGTCGGGATTTTTTAGTTCAACTTCGTGTTTGTGAAACTCAACTTTTGTTGATGTCATTTTCAACAAGCATCTAGTGTTCTAAGGAGTTACAATTACTTGATTTTTGTTTGTGTGTGTGTTTTATATTCTCTCATGTCTTATAAGTCATGCTTTTTTTTTTTGTAGGTAGATCCTTCCGGTTCTATCATTAGCTGTGCAGCATGTGGTAAGCTTATTGAGTAGAGTAGAAAGAACATTTCTTCTTTAAAGTTCAACAGAAACTTTTGCCAAACACATTTTCTAGAAGTTATATTAGGTCTTGTGATTCTCATCTCCTGTGGGGACATCAAGTCCCAGCTCTTTGTTTCTGGTGCTCTAATAAACTTCACACTCTATGTGACGATTCCTGCAGAGTCCCCCAGTTGGGCCTACTAGTATGGCCAGGATGCTTTCTAACTTTAGGGCTCCTTTTATAATTTTATGATGGAGTACTTTGATCAGCTCTTTAGTTATCCTGGCCGAGAAGCACTCCATCTGTTAAGATAACCCTACATCTCACACCTCCTCTAAACCGGCTTTCCCAGTGAACTCCTCTATCCAGAACCACCCGGCTGAAAACAGTGCAGTTGGAATTACCTCTTTGCAGAACCCCTGAAGCTCCTGTGGGTTTCTCTGAATACTTTGTTTTTTAAAAGAAAACAGAAACATTTTTGTAGATTGTTGAGAGAGAAACATTTCTTGTAAATCAGAATATCTAGTTCAGTAATGTGTTAACATCACCTCTTTAACAACGTCTTGTTGAAATGTTTCAGCAAGGTCCAGCTATGCTCCAGGGAGTCAGAGAAGTGTGCCCTAACTTGGTTGTGGGGAACAGAGCATTTCCTCTGAGGAAGGAGTTTCTAGGATTAGAAATGAAGGCCTAGGGATCTCCCTAAGTCATCAACTTACGGTGAAGCAGAGCAGGCAGATACCTTTCCAGGCTCTTCAGTGATTTCAAGGTGGAGCATGGAATAGGAGCTGCTCGTGATATGTTTAGATGGAGTCGGGGGTCCTGGGTTTGAGTCCCTCCTCTGACGCTTAACAGAACTGTAATCTTGAGCAGGTCATTTGACCTTGCAGAGTCCTGGTTTCTCCATTGGTGAAAAAAGCATCATTTACAGAGATCTTAAGTTGTCTTTTGTCTGCATACTCCATTCCCAGAAAGCCTCCCGGCCTTTGAGCTCCTCATCTTGCTAGGAGGTTTGTGATGTAGGTCTTAAGCAGATTTTTCCCTCATGGATTTTATTTTGAAAGCTTAAAGTCATTCAGGAGATCACGCTAGCTCGTGCCCAAGGATGGAGTGTGTGTGAGGACAAGACCATTGAGGCTGGTGCTTTTGGTTTGGTTTTGTTTTCAAGGAGAGCTAGCTGCCCAGCAGAGACAAGACAGGTTGTTTTCCCAAGGCTAGGGGAGAGTCGGTAGGTTGGGAATTCAGGGGAGATCACTAGGAACTTGAGTCCTGGATTGTCACAGTCACAGCTCCCAGAGGTGGCCAAACCTTGGAAGGGGTGGTGCATCCTGTGAGCAGCACACAGAGCTCTTTACAGTACCAGGTGGGCCAAGACAATGATCTAGGAAGGATGACCAGGGAGGAAAACCAGAGAAACCACCATGCATATTCTCCTTTGCTCACAACCCTGGACTTTTGCCTTTGGAACAACTAACTGCAGGAGCTGGGATGAGACGGGACAGTGGAGAAAGGGCTGAGATTGAATTTCTGACCACTCTTGTGGCATCTGGGCTTAGAATTCATTTAATTTGATCAAAATGAAGAAATGGGCCAGGCACAGTTGGCCAGTGGCCCACTGGCAATAATCCCAGCACTTTGGGAGGCCAAGGCGGGCAGATCGGCTGAAGTCAGGAGTTCGAGACCAGCCTGGCCAACACGGTGAAACCCCATCTCTATTAAAAATACAAAAATTAGCCAGGCATGGTGGCGGGTGCCTGTAATCCCAGCTACTGGGGAGGCTGAGGCAGGAGAATCGCTTGAACCCAGAAGGTGGAGGTTGCAGTGAGCCAAGATCATGCCATTGCACTCCAGCCAGGGCAACAAGAGCAAAACTCTGTCAAAAAAATAAATAAATAAATAATAATAAGAAGAAATAAATGTTTCTGGAGCAAAATTTCTACTGGCCACATATAAAATGGAGACATCTTAGTTCACAGCTGCATGACTGTTGTAGGAATGAAGAAAGGTGATGTATGTGGAAAGGTAGTAAATCATGAAGCACTCCACCGGTTCCCATGAGGAGCTGGCTCTCCTGGCTACAGAGAAGTGCAGGTCCCAGGCTCTCTTACTTATGGGTAGCTGCAAGTGGAAAGTTTCCACAGTGAGGCTGGCTTCCCCAGGCCTCTGCATGGGGTTTTCCAGGGCCTGTTGCATCCATGGGCTTGCCAGAACAGGATGTTGACAGTTAGGGCTGCTTCCTCTGTGGGATGGTGAAGGGTGTTGCCGCTAAACGCTGATGCTGCAGGTTTTGCTTAGTTTAGTATGGAAGAGAGAGAGTTTCAAACACACCTTGGAAATTTTCTGATGGGATTCTGAGTCCACACTCTGTTACGCCTCAGCTCTCTGCAGATAGTGCTGGAAAATGCTTTATTATTCCTGCAGTAGTAACTCATTCACAGAGAATTGGGACTACTTGAGCAGGGAGGACCTTAGCCTGAATGGGAAGGACCTTAGCCTGAATGGGGAGGACCTTAGCCTGAATGGGGAGCATCTTAGCCTGAGTCTAGTCCCGCGCTGGCCAGTGGAAATCTAATGTGGCCACAATGGGACCATATGTGTTATTTCAGTTGTTTTAAGTGACCACATTATAACAAGTAAAACAAAGAGATGAGATGAAACACATTCTTATGATATATTTTAATCTACTTGATGTATAAAAATAGTATCATTATAACAAATAATCGATATAAAATATAAATAATATAATTGTAATATATTAATATTCATGGATTAATTTATATTCTTTTTTGTTCTTTATTTAATGTTTGAAATCCAGTGTACATTTATACTTAAAGCACATCTCAATTTGGACTAGTCACATGGTTAATGACTACACGTGGCTTCTGGATTACACATCGCAGGTCTACACCAGGAGTCTCAACTCGGGGCTGGATGCCCCATTTCGGGGACATGTAGCAATGTCTGCAGGCATTTTTGATTCTCACAACAGTAGGAGAGTAGAGGCCACGGATGTTGCTAACCTTCCTACAAATGCACAGGGCAATCCCCGCAACAAAGAATCTTCTGTCTCAAGATATCAGTAGTTCCAAGTTTGAGAAATCCTGATCTAGACTAAGGTCTGCCCCTACCCCTTGCCCTTTTGTATTTCCCCACAGTGATGGGAATGAGGCACAAGAGCCCATTGGTAGCAGGTCCAGTGTTGGCATTCAGGTGTCCTGAGTGGGGCCCCGGGGCAGCTCTGCTCACCCACACCTCCTCTAGGCTTGTGGCTGTAGCAGGTGTTCTCAATCCTTCCTCCAGCAAAGCTCAGCAGAGGAACATAAGTGACAGGACCCAAGCCACAAGCAAGAAACCACACCCCCCACAAAGTTCCTTAGCACAGAAGTTCCTTTTGTGTTACATGAAAATTTCGGGAAAATTCACCCGCTTGTCAGAACCTGAAGACTGGCCCGAGAGACAAAGGAAACACTGAACCCAGCAAGAATTCCACGGCTGACACTGGGCCAGCTCTGAAGGGGGACCTTCGAAGCATGGAGGTCAGAAGAGGAGCATCTTACGATGAGATTGGGTGTCTTACCCAACAACAAGAGGACCAGGAACAGTTTTTTAAATTTAAATTTAAATTTTAATATTTTTTGAGAGGAAGTTTTGCTCTGTCTCCCAGACTGGAGTGCAGTGGCACGATCTTGGCTTACTGCAACCTCCACCTCCTGGGTTCAAGTGATTCTCCTGCCTCAGTCTCCCAAGTAGCTGGGATTACAGATGCCTGCCGCCACCATGCCCAGCTAATTTTTTGTATTTTAGTAGAGATGGGGTTTCATCATGTTGGTCAGGCTGGTCTCAAACTCCTGACCTCAAATGATCCGCCCTTCTTGGCCTCCCAAAGTGCTGGGATTACAGGCGTGAGTCACCGCACCCGGCAGGAACAGTTTTCTGAATGTCCATTTGAATGTTTATTCTCATCAGTCAATGAAAAGTAGGTTGCCGTGACTAGAAGTCACAGCTTAGAATACAATGACCGATCATGTTTCCTTGGCTCTCGAGGAGCCCTTTTCCTCTACAGTAGGTATGTAGATTTGGAACTTGAAATTTTTGTAGAAACTCGCAGAATGAGTGATTGAATGAATGAATGAATCTTACAGAACAGATATAAACTAGTCTTTTTTCTTCGCTTCAGTGTTAAATCATGAGGTTGGTTTTTAAAGTTCTATTTTAAAATCTTTATTGATATGTAACAGTTGTACATATTTTGGAGGTATATATAGTATTTTGATGCCTCTATACAATATGCAATGATCAAAGCAGCGTAATTGGGATATCCATCATCTCAAACATTTATTTTTCCTTTGTGTTGAGAACATTGCAGTTCTTCTCTTCTAGCTACCTTGAAATAGACAGTAAATTGTATAAATCACCTCGTTATTTCACAGTTGCCCTTCCCTGACCCTTGGCCTGCCTCTTTGCTGTTCTCGCCTCCAGCCCCCTTCTGCATTCTTGCATTTGTTTGTGAATGGCTTGACTCCAGGATGGAAGCGTTGCACTCTGATAGCTCCCTGGAAGCCTTCCACCCCAGCCATGGGCTTGGTCTTGGGGGTCCCTAGAATACATTTATTTTCTCTGTGTCTTGCGCCCCAGGGGAATTTTAGACCTCACTTCTGGAATCTATGACCTTTGGGATCTCCTGGAGCCTGTCCATTCACCACGGAGAGAAGGGTCCTTTGCACATTTCTGAAGGACCAGGAAGCCTTCCGCCCATCCCAAACAGACTCATACTCGTGGCATAAAGTGGTTATGCTTGCTGGTTGGCAAAGGATGGGCCACGGCATAGTCACTCCATGTGTGTTTTATCTGGGACTACTGCTCATTTTTGCCCCCCGTAGGTGTTTCACTGCTCATTCACTCAATAGAGGTTGAGTAAGCAGAATTCAAACTACCTGCATTCATTTTGTCATCAGCATGTGTTAAGGACAGAGTTGCAGCTGTTGGAGAATGAGGTTCAGGAGAAGTCCTCTGGCTGTAATGCACGGCTCCTACCCTAGCCCTGTCTGTGTCATCATGGGCCAACTGCTGGAATCCTGGCCTCTAAAGGTGAACAGATGTCAAAGGCCAAGTGACGCCTGGCAATTCCCAGTCCTCTGACCCATGGGTGCAGCCTGACCTACCTTCCTCCATGGTCCCTATTTTTTTCAGGCTATCAGCAAGAGACTGAGAGTTCTCTAACTCCACTGGGTGTGCTGGGTGCTGTCTCATTGAGATCCAGAACAATAGTCCTGACTCTTGGAAGTGGAAATAAAGTGGCTTAAAGCTGAAAATGAGAGCCTTGTTCTGCAAAAGAGGAAGAGTGCCTTCCCTGTTACTTGGAGCCGGCTTAATCCACTTAATGCCTTTCAGCTTGGTCACACGGAGGGACTAGCCACAAGGTCATGGCTACAGTGCCAGCCCCCGGTCCCAGGCAGCTGCCCAGTGTGCTCATGCAGTTAGAATGTTCACAGAGTAGGACACTGGGCCAAGCACACGGACTACTCTGTCCACCGACCAAGCACAGATTAAGTACTTTGTAGACACTGAGAGCTGTGCTTCTGAGGGAATTAAAGGATAGCTTTTGAAAACTATTTTTCTTTCCTCTTTCTCATCTCCTCATTATTTTATTTACTTGAAACAGTATACACAATGTCCTTTTTAAATGAGGTGAAGCCCAGAATCTAGGGATCTGTTTTGAAGTGCAGTGGGGTTTGCCAGATCACTCATGAGGACTCTGCTTAATCTTGCCAGTCTCCTGGCTCTCATTAGCTAGAACATAGGCCTGCGTGTGGAAGGGACGCCCAGCATCTCTGCAGCAGCTGGGGAGGGCCATGGAGTGAGAGGCAGATGGAGCTTCCCTGTTGCTGTGCAGCTGTTTGCTCACCACTTCCCCTTGCAGGCAGCTCCCTGCGGCTGGACTAGGGATGGGCTGCTACACAACATGGCCTTGTGCTGCGGACGGATGCTAGGAGACACCTGGCCTGTAATGCAAGTGCTACGATTAACAGGAGCAAGTGTTTCACTTTGCATTCAGGCCCCAGGTTTTTTTGTTTTGTTTTTGAGACGGCGTCAGGCTGGAGTGCAGTGGTGCAATCACGGCTCACTGTAGCCCCGGCCTCCTGGACTCAAGTGGCCCTCCCACCTTAGCCTCCCGAGTAACTGAGACTACAGCCACCATACCCAGCTAATTAATTTTAATTTTAATTTTTAGTAGAGACGGGGTCTGGCTGTGTTGGCCAGGCTGTCAGGCCCCAGTTTTGCAGTTGTATTTGCTGACCTGGCACATCGCTTCTGCTGAATCTTAATGAAAACATTCTTGGACAGGGATGAGTCACAGATGCTTTCATGAAACCCATTTCAGAGCACTGTTGGCCCAGGTTCTCCGTGGATGCAGCACTCTTCCCATGGGTGCACGATGGTCATTTACTCCTGGAAAAGGACCTGAGGAGGTAAATGTAGAAGGAATGTCACATCTCACTTTTTCTGCTCCATCTCTGGCTCTGCTGCTTTTGTTTTTGTTTTAAGAGACAATACCACATTCTGCTGGAGAGGGGGTTCCTTGGGGACTTATTTTCAGGGGGAGGATATGAGGACACTGGCACAAGGAAAACCTGCTCTAACTGCATTAGTTTTTCTAGAGTCTTTTCTATTGTGGATTAAAAAGTTGGAAATGCAGAAACTCTTGGGAAGACAGGCCATGTGCTTTCACGGTACACAAATGGATCTTAAAACCATCCACCCTCCAACTCATCTGTGTTGGAGAACCGTGAAGCCAAGCAGCACTAGAAAAATCGTCCTATGCAGCAACTCCGCCTGATGCTGCAGCTGCCAGCGACCCCTCTTTGGAAGGGCGGCTGCTGAGCGCTGGCACTTGCTGAAGTTACTGAGAGCCATTCCTGTTTGCTTTTGCACGCCTCGTAGCACCTCCCAAAAAGAAAGTACTCAGGCGCTGCGTTTGGCCTCTCCTCCTTCCCTGGCCACTTCCAGGCCTCTGTTGTGCATGTTCTCTTACTTCCCTCTAGAACTGGGCTGGCGCTGGTTTGGGCAGCACAGGAAGTGTGTGGCACCCAGATGCGTAAGCACCAGACGGAAAGAGGAGGCTGGATGGCGGAGGTGTCCCCTCTGCCATCCTGCCTTGCTGCCTTTGTCTCCCTGGTCTCTCCTCGGGGCACTTAGCACATTCTCCAACAGATATCCACACACAGGGCTAAATTCAGGTCCTCAGGGCACAGATTGGTAGGGTAGGTGCAGTAAGGCTGAAGTCCTGGACACAGCAGCCTTCCCGAGGCTCTCCCCAGCTCCTGGCGGAGCCCATTCTCTGCTCTGTCCAGGGCTTGTCGAGGGCGTCTCCCGACTTCTTTGGGAAAGCAGTTTGTTTGCCTTTCTCTTTCAACACTCGCCCATTTATCACAAACCCACAAGGGTTTAGACAGCCACGCAGCTCCTGCCTGGTTAGGACACATGGGGAATGGAAGAATTATGACTTCAGTGCCCCCAAGAGGTGATGCAAGTTGAAAACATAATCGGATGCAAAAAAAGGTCTAGATTGATTCATACGTGCTAGTGCCTGAACATTTTCAGAGGGACCCAGGAATTCCTTCCATCCAAGCCTCTGCTGTGTGCAGAGGGAACAGTAATGCAGGTAACACAGCAGCAGGTCATTCACTGCTCATTCACTCAATAGAGGCTGAGTAAGCAGAATTCCAACTAGTTGCATTCATTTTGTCATCAGGGACCTCACAGTCCAGGAAGGAGACAAGCTGCCTGCCCATGCATCTGGCAGGAGGGGTACCCTGCTGGAGGCTGGGCACCCAGAATGAAGCAGGCCCTTCCATGCACCCTGCTCCCAGGCCTTTCTTCGCAGAGGCCGAACACAGAGGTGCATGAATCAGATTCCAGTCTTGGACAGTAATATGTGTGCTCACCAAACAGCTCCTGTGGGGCTGAGCCTACGTGGATTAACAGGGCGAAGATTTGTGGGGAAATCTTCCCTCACTCACCTGCCTCTCACATTCTGTGCCTCCTGGAGACCCTTCAGAATCTCTCTCTCTCTTAGAGCCAAGCCTCCTGCTGTGTGGCTCTCTCATTCTCCCTCGCCTTTGTCACCCTCAAACCACATTTCCCCTGTCTCCCTCAGCCCCTTAGACGTTTTCTTTACTTCTCCTTCCTTTTTTCAGTAGGTCTCAGTTCCCTTGCGAGTTCTTTCCCACCCCTCCCCCATCAGCTCATGGAAGCTTGGAGTGGAGCACAGCAAACCAAGGGGCCTCTTTTGGGACCCCGTGACAGTGCAGGGCTGCACCTGAGCCCTGTGCCTCTGGAAGACGGCCAAAGGCAATTGCCCACACTTGTATGTCAGATGTCTCCCATCCTTTTGTGTTCCAGGAAATGACTTACTGCAAAGAACCACTCTTCCCCACGAGACTTCGAGAAGACCCACTGTCACGGACTGAGTTGCGTCCTCCTAAAATGCAGATGTTGGAGTCCTAACCCCCAGTAACTCAGCGTGTGACCATATTTGGAGAGGTCTTTAAAGAGGTGATGAAGGTAAAATGAAGTCGCTAGGGTGGGCCCTAATCCAACGTGACAGGTGTCCTCATAAGTAGAGGAGATGAGGACACAGACACACATGGAGGAAAGACCATGTGGGGAAACAGGGAGAGGATGGCCGAGGAGAGAGGCCAGAGGAGAAACCAGCCCTGTCCATGTGTTGACCTGGGATTTCCAGCCTCCAGCTTGGTGAGATGATGCATCTCTGTGGTAAGCCTCCACTCTGCAGTACTTTGTTATGGCAGCCCTACTAGCAGACCAGTAGGTCCGTCCATAAATACTGTATACCTGCTCTTGTGATTTCCGTAACAGTCATGGGTGACCCCCTTGTTTCCTGTGATAAGGACACACAGAGACCCTCCAAATTACCATTCTTTGTTTCTTAAATGATTAGCTGAACTATGTGTTCCTCCAAACAAGCTAGAAACAGAGCAAGATATTCCAGCTGATTGACAGATGCCTCCTGATGACATGAACATCCCAACTGTAAAATCACCCCCACTTGGAACTGGTTCACCCCTCCCTATGAAAGTCTAGACAAAACCAGCTGCCAGGACAGACTGGAAACCCATCTGGAGCCCTGTCTTCTCCACCCAGGGAGTGAGATCCCTTGAACTCGTCAAGCTCCTTCTGTGACTGATCGGAGATCCCACTGTGAGTCCAGCTCCCGGTCCCGTGCTCTGGATATCGGTCCTTGGCAGCATGGTAAGGATTTGATTTTGATATTTGCTTGAGTGCTCTTCGGGCTTTGTTTTGTAGTTGGTTTCTGTTTAACCTTCGTACTATGGAAAATTCTCAATCCGCTTCTCCCCCGCCTCCTTTAAAAATCCCTTCCGATGATATGTATTCCACTGTGATGAAAATTCAGTTCATTATCCCCCCAAAATGGCAAGATTTCTCTGAGGACAAGTCAGAACTGCAGTGACCCCTCTGAGGCACCTGGAATCTCCCTAATCGTGTCCATCTACAGCCCCCCTGAAGATGTCTTCTTTTCAAAGGCCAGCTTATTTTGCTTGGTACGAGGACGCTGAAACATGAGGAAATGTCTCCAATCTACTTCAAACTGAGCAGTCCCTTAAGCACATCTTTCTTACTACCAACCTCTCCTCCCACTCCTTCTCCACCCTTAATGAAACCTCCCAACCTCTCCTCCCACTCCTTCTCCACCCTTAATGAAACCTCTCAACACTTCTTCCCCCCACCCCTCTATGGGCCCTGCCCTGATGCTTTCCCCTTCCACCCAGTATTCCTCCTTAGTCTGAGGGACTTCTTTTTCCTCCTCTAGCCCCTGCTCCCCAATCTTCCCTGCTCCCACTTCCCTACGTCATCCCGATCTGTTGATGCTTCCCCAGTATGATGGAAGGCCCATGACCCGAGGGCCCAACTGAAGAAGGACTCACTCAGGTCCATATGCAATTGTTAAGGGCTTTTCAGACAGTGAGAATAGGGAAGAGTTTAGTAATCCGTTCGGTCTGGTCCTTGGGGTATATTCTCCTGGGTTCCCTGAACCGTATCAATTTTTGCAGCTGTTAATGGGTACCAGGGATGCCACTTTATGTTTTGAAAAAGCCAGATGGGTCACTCTTCATGAGGACTTTCAAAGAAATCAGAACACCCGGATGCAGGCCAAAACTATAGGGGAGAGACTTTAGAATCCTTTCCCACTGTCTCTCCTCAAAAACTGGTCAAAGATAAAAGATGGCAGACGACACAGAGATGAATTTGCCTCTCACTATAGACGTAGATTAGAAAATGTTAGAAAGGATGACATTTTGAGAGAGTCAGTTGAGAGAGTTGCTGAAGCTTAACAAAATATATGATCTCATCTTCTGTTTGATGACTGAGCCACTTTTGCTTTTATTATTAATTGTGTTAATGGCTTCTGATCAGAAATCAGAGATATTACCCCAAAACACAACGTAAGTAGGCAGAATGCTTCTCTCTCTGAAAATGTACACTAGCCCAACATCCTGAAGACTCCATGAGAGAAGAGGCCAAATCAACACAGTGCAAACTGATGGCTGCACAACTTCACTGACCAGGAGGAAGCAAACCAGGCCAATCTGCTCATTCCAAACCCCAGCTTGTTAGGTACACGTGCAGATATAAATAAAAACAATGCTCGGCTTGGGATTGCCTGGCTTTAAAACACAAAAGAGAGCAAGAGCTTAAAAATTCATCTTTTAATGACTTTCTTGGAAGGGTGTTCCCCTTTGTGTCCACACTAACTCATAAGAGGAGAGAATCTTCCACATCAGTGGGCACTCCACTCCCTTCCTAATGGACCCAGAGCAACACATCTCACCATGAACACCATTTGCCACTCTCCCTAAGAGCACACAAGTCATGCCTGTAGTGTTACTTGATGAGCATCCATGTGCTGCTTTTGTCAGAACCTTATTCTGTCTTATTAGGACCCTCCCCACCCAGCACAGCTTCTTAGTTCCACTACCCAGTAAACCTTCTGGAAAGAGAGTTACTTTCCAACTGGACTGTCAGTAGTTTTGCTCCCCTGAAGGCCTCACCCTTGAGGGCCTTGGGTCCCAGCCTTGCATCTTTGCCCTTTCATGGCTCTCATTGACTATCACACTTTTCTTGCTTCTGTCAAAATCCCTGATCCCCCTTTAAAACCTCAAGTACAAACTATGCTAACTAAAATACCTGACTGCCTTCGAGCTGGTCACTTCACTGACACAGGCCAAATTAAGGAGGCTGAACCTCTCAAAGTAGAAATAGAACCTTCCATGCCACTCTCAACATTACTGTAATATCCTAAAGGCAAGAATTCTCCAAGATCTTCAACTTATAATTCAAGGTGTCCTTCACAAAGCACTCCTGGTGTCCATGTCTAATTCCTGTGATACTCCCATCCTCTCAGTAAAGAGGCTCAATGGGTACCAGCTAGTCCAAGGCTTGTAAGCAATTATTCAAATACACAATGCCAGGCTTTCTCTAAGGACCCCAACACCATTCTGGCTTCTCTCCATGCCACACTATTCATCTCATAGTCATCAACTTATGTTCTGCTTTTTGTTTTGGACAGAGTCTCACTCTGTTGCCCAGGCTGGAGTGCAGTGGTGTGATCTTGGCTAACTGCAACCTCCACCTCCCAGGTTCAAGTGACTTTCCTATCTCAGCCTCCCAAGTAGCTGGGATTGCAGGCACACACCACCATGCCCAGCTAGTTTTGTGTGTGTGTGTTTTCAGTAGAGATGGGGTTTCACCATGTTGGCCAGGCTGGTCTCGAACTCCTGACTCCTGATCACCTCAGGTGATCCACCCGCCTCAGCCTCCCAAAGTGCTGGGATTAGAGGCATAAGCCAGTGTGCCTGGCCATGTTCTGCTTTTATCAGTATGCTTTTCAACCCTGACTCAAATATCCTTTTGCCTTCACCTGGAAAGGTCAATAATACACATGAACTGCCATGACCCAGGGGTTAACTGAGGCCCCCACCTATCTCTCCAGGACCCCTTTCAGGCTATTCTGGGCACTGGTTGTTGAGGAAGAATGCCTTGGATTCATAGTTTTCCAGTTTATTTGTCTATAAAGCCCTAATGTGAACAATCTTTTTCTTGATGAGTATTTTCAATGACAACCAAATAATCGCGTTTCCCCTAGGTCAGTGATTCTTAACCAAGGGCGTCTTGCCCCTCAGGGGACAATCGGCAATTTCGAAAGGAGACACTTTTGATTGTCTCAAGTGGAAGGGAGGAGATGCTACCGGTGCCTCGTGGGTGGAGGCCAGGATGCTGCTACACATCCTGCAGTGCACAGGATGGTCCCCACATCAAAGAGTGATCCCACCAAAAATACCAGCAGTGTCAAGGCTTAGAAATGCTAATCAAGACAATAACCCTTTCCAATCTTATTTAATAAATAAAAAGAACTCAACCAGTTTGCTTTAGTGATGGAGGATGGTTCTCACAGCAGTGTCCTGCCTTTAAATTGTATGAGCTGTAGCGTAGAAATAGAAATGGAACAGTTATCTTTTTGTCTAGTTTTTGGGCACAAAATTGGTCCAGAGCACACCATGAAGGATGATTCTGGGAAATCAGATATTGCTGATGAAAGAGAACTTGGGTGGGGACAAGCTCTGGGTTCTAGCTCTGGTTCTAATGCTACCTTGCTGGGTGTGTGGGACTGTCACTCTCCTCCGGGGGTGGAACTAAAGCACCTTCAGACTTTTGCTGCCTGTAACAGAGTTTCTTCTAGAACAAGTCTATGCATGAGTCAGTTGAGAGAGTTGCTGAAGCTTAACAGAATATAAAGGAATAAGGAAGAAGAAACCACTCCACCTCTGCCCTTCCACTTCCGTCTGCAGGGTATGTCCACTCACAGCATGGGCTCCCCGTGTGACCCACTTCCCCTCTTCTGCATGGGCTTGAGGGAGAAGGAGGCCTGGCATGCTGGAAGGCTGGCCAGGGGTGAGGTCTGTGCCTGGGGACTGGTGATGTGAGAATGGGCTGAGCAGAGAGGAATTCTGTGGCATCTGTTTTTAAAATGGAGTCCGGGGATGAGCAGTAGCTTATGAATGCTCTCAAGAAAGAAATGGTGACTAGCCTTGGACATTTTGATGTTGCTCTTTGAAAACATCCATATTCTCTTTTGGGATGAATTATAGTTCACTTGTGATATTTCTTTTAAATATATTTTTTAATCTTTAAATTTATTTTAATTTTAATTTTTTTTTTTTTTTAGAGATGATGCCTTGCTCTGTTGCCCAGATTGGAGTGCAGCGGCACCATTATAGCTCACTGCGGCCTCGAACTCCTGGGCTCAAGTGATCCTCCCGCCACAATTTCCCAAATAGCTTGGGCTACACATGTGACTTACGTTATTTCTTCTTATACAGGAAGCTGAATTTTTTTCTTTAACTTGCAGGAAGAAGTCTGTGGCATTTTTAAAATTTATTTTTGTCTTCATAAACAAGTAGAGTAAGTGATTTAAAAATGTATACATGTGAAATCTTTTTCATAGGTTATCCATATTATATGGTAAGCAAGTTAAACGTATAAAAGGCTGTAGAGAGAAAAAAGGATCCTCCCAGCTTGGGGGTGGGTGATCTTTGTTTTCTTATCACTATGGTCTTGGAGGGCATTGAAGAAGTTGGAGAGTTGATGCCATAGTGAAGCATGCACCAAACTGAGGGTCTTGGGACAGCTTAGGGAAAGAAACAGGTCTTGGGACAGCTTAGGGAAAGAAACAGGGTCTTCATGCAGAGGTTGAATGGGACGGCTGCCAGGAAGGTGATATTCTGTTCTGGATGTACATTTCTAGGGCAATAAATGACTGCACACACTTGAGGCAGTTGCCCTTCTGCTCTGTCGATGAAAGAAGAGGGGACAAAAAGCAAGGGACAGGAACAAGGCATGAAATTGAGGCTTTTGGAGTTATAGGCTGGAATTGTGCTGATATTTCTTCTGAAAGAGTTCACTAAGGTGTATTAGCTAACCACTTATGTCTTTCCTTCTGTGTCATCATTTTCTTTTCTTTCTTTCTTTTTTTTTTTTTTTGAGACGGAGTTTTGCTCTTGTTGTCAAGGTTGGAGTGCAGTGGCGTGATCTTGGCTCACTGTGACCTCCCCCACCTGAGTTCAAGTGATTCTCTTACCTCAGCTCCTGAGTGGCTGGGATTACAGGCGCGCACCACCACGCCCAGCTAACTTCTGTATTTTTTGGTACAGACGGGGTTTCATCACATTGGCCAGGCTGGTCTTGAACTCCTGACCTTAGTTGATCTGCCGGCCTTGGCCTCCCAAAGTGCTGGGACTATAAGTATGAGCCACCATACCCAACCCATGTCATCATTTTCAGTGTAAGGAGTTGTCTAACACAGAGAAGTAACACGTGTTTAAAAGAATAGAGTAGGGTTGCTTGATCTCCTGTGTTTTCTTAGAGTCCTGCTGTTTTCTTTCTGTGTTCAGAGCAAGTTCTGATTTGGACACAAAGCATGGCTTCTGGGGCTGTCAGCGCTGCCACATACTCGGCTGTGGGCTTACCATGCTTACTGTGCTGGCTTTGAGTCTCGCTGATTCCCATGCATCATGGGTCCTGGGAATTCTGTGCTCATGGGGATCCCCAACACGACCTGTGCGTGGGACAGCAGGGAAGGAGGACATGTGCACTGCATGGCTCCCCTCTGCTCACATGCATCTCTACTGTCCCACAGGACTTCACTCATAAAACGCAAGTTCACAGGTAAGATTAAGAATGTTAAGGTGGTGATGGCAGAGCACGAAGCCAAGTGTGGGTCCTTCTAGACACAAGGCCCTGTGCAGCGTGACAGGTTGGCCACCATGAAGTAGACTCTGCCCATCTGGATGTGAAACCAGGAGGGCTGAGGGGTCTTGAAACATGAGATGAGCTGCCTAAGGCCAAAACCAATTCTCTGAGGATGGTAGAGCCAGGAGCTGGAAGGAATTTATGATAACAACGCTGAACCACTGGTTTTCATTTCCTTGGAACTTGCTGAACTTGTTATCTGAGATTAGAATATCCTTCGTTTTAAAGATGGTTTGAGCTGAGTGTCTGTTACTTGCAGGTGAAAGCTTTCTGATGTACACAGAGGACATCTTGTCCATAATGAGTGAAGGCCATACTACTTTACCTTTATTTTCCTTACCAGGCTCCATCTCCGTAGCCTGCTTTTGACAAAGGTGGATACGTAA
Organism: Colobus angolensis palliatus; assembly: GCF_000951035.1. NCBI lineage: Eukaryota > Metazoa > Chordata > Mammalia > Primates > Cercopithecidae > Colobus > Colobus angolensis. The sequence continues at coordinate 7,205,152 of NW_012119598.1, read as the reverse complement.
TTCTAGGGGCCACCTAGCTGGTTCTAATAAGACTTTGGAAGTCAAAAGCTAAAGAAGACCAGGAGAGCAAGCTGGAAATCAAGCTCTTCAATCAGATTCCAGAGGAAATGCCATTCCACCCAATCACCTAGCCACAACAGTTCCCTTCCTTCAAGATGCTGCGTTTACAAGCATTGCCTCTTTAGGCAAATGGATTACCTTGTAAGAGTGACCTGTGACCTGAAAAAGCATTAGCCCAGTCACACCCAGGCTTAATTGAGCCATTTGAGTCTCACTGCCTCTCTGTGTTAGTTCCTCTTGCTTTCAGCTAAAGGGTCCTTCTGTTTAGGTGGTGAAAAAAATGATCGTTAAAAACAATTAATAACCCTGGGGACCTCTGATACCATGAGCCCAGCCAGAGATCTGTGTCAAGCAAATCCTTGCAGACAGTTCTGCCAGCCTGCAGATGTCTGTTTGCCTCTCGTGGATTTGATAAGTGCTCATTTATGCCAAGGTGGCTGTAATCATAGTACAGAGGCCTCTGGGAGATATTGTTCACGCTGACCTTACAAACTGAAAACCATTATCTTTTCCTTACCTGAGACCCTGGGGAGTAGTCAGCTCACTCCCTGCCAATGGCCTAAGATGGTTGCTGATGTCACGGTTGAAGAATATCTAGGAGTAATAAACATAAGTAGCTGGAAAATGCCAATTCTGACAATTTGACAACATCATTATCAACATTCTTAAGTACTTACAAGTCTTTTCTTTTTTTTTTGGAGACAGAGTCTCACTCTGTTGCACAGACTGAAGTGCAGTGGCGTGATCTTGGCTCACTACAAGCTTTACCTTCTGGGTTCCCAAGCGATTTTCCTGCCTCAGCCTCCTGAGTAGCTGGGATTACAGGCACACAGTATGGTGCCCAGCTAATTTTTATATTTTCAGTGGAGAAGGGGTTTCATCATGTTGGCCAAACTGGTCTCGAACTCCTGACCTCAGGTGATCTGCCTGCCTCAGTCTCCCCAAGTGTTGGGATTACAG
>NW_012119598.1:7169577-7204082 GCF_000951035.1 Colobus angolensis palliatus | reverse complement strand
CTGGTCTCGAACTCCTGACCTCAGGTGATCTGCCTGCCTCAGTCTCCCCAAGTGTTGGGATTACAGGCATGAGCCACCGTGTCTGGCCATGAATACTTAGAGTCACAGAAGTTTATGGTTAGAGAATTCTCACAGAGGTGACCTGGTTCAGCCCTACCATCAAGGTCATTGAGACACTGGCACTTTGCCCAAGGTCATGCCAACCTGGGATTAGGCGTTTCCTGCCCGATGCCCTTTCCCCACTTCCCACACCTATTGTTCATACTAATTTATTGCAGGTCTTATTTCTATAGTCTCCTTTAATTGCTTTCTGTTCACGGGACACTCTCTTCAGGATAAGATTGCAGGTATTTTTTTTTTATATTACTTCCCCTTGTCCCTGATGCTGTAGGGTTTCAAGCTGAAACCAGTCAAAAAGGACTTCCTGCTGAGTGACTTTTGCCCAGGCAGCAGGGCTGAGGAGCTGGGGACGAAGGAGAGACCCTGGCTGTATTCTTTCTGATATGTGTTACACATCAGGCTTGAGTTAATTTGGTCAGGTTCAATAATGCGCTGCAGTTACTCTATAAATACTTGGAATCATGGAGGGTCAGGCCTGGAAGGAGATTTAAAGACAACCTGGCCTTATGGTTCTCTAACTGTGCTCCAAGGAACCCTAGGGGCTCCTGTGTGGGGGTCGGGGGGTGCCTTCTGTTCAACCTCTAAAAGCAGGTGGGCTGGAGAGCTGAGCTGACTTAGGCCTAGGCCTTGGCCCCTTTTCTTGGGATATTTTATTTAATAGTGTGGCTGTACCAGATTTCTTGTAAACAAAGGGCTGGATGATAGAGCATTGTTGACAGCTGTGAATCTAGTCCAGCTCTTTCATTTTCACTATGAGAAAATGAGGCTTGGAATGAGGGAAAAGGGACTAGGTGACTGCGTGCAGAGCTGCACACCTACCTAGTGACAGGAGCCGGGATGGAAACTCTTTGCAGATGCCCCCTCGATACCTTGCAGAGATGGCCTGGTCCCTCTAAGAAGCTGTGTTTTTGTCTTGATTGAGAGGTTGAAGTACAGAAACCAACTCTATGGTGGCTGCTCATCTGGGAAAAGAAAGGGACAAAATCTACACTTACTGAGTGACTACTGTGTCACAGACATGGAAAATACATCCACTCATTCAGAGCAGGTTTGTGGAGCACCTCCTGCATAGCAGATGCTGCCTTGCCTGTCATGGGTACTCTTTCCTGTAAACCTCCCAACAAGCCTGCAGGGGAAGCTATTACATGCTCCAGAGCTGAAGGCTCTCAGGGTTACACAGCTCGCTCACCAGTGGCTGTTCACCACATCTGAACTGACACCCTTTGAACTCCAAATCTGCTGTCCCACATCACATCCTAATATGCTTTTAATTTTTTTTTTTAAATGTCTCCAGAAGTCAGCAGCTGTCAATTGCATGTGAGCTTTCCAAAGACTTGAAACTCAGTTTAAAAAAAAGAAATGTGAGTTTCCCTTTATCTATTTGGAAAATGGCCGGGCGGGGACTGGGCCCTCGGTGCCGGTTCTCCTGGGGAGATCGTCTTCGGTCAGCAGAGCTCCCTTAGAGTCCTAATCTGTTTCCTGATTTGGGCTTTCATGATTGACACACATGCAGCTTTAGCCTTGTCTCATGTTCACAGGGAAAATTCTGCTCATCTTGCAGCTCAGCTGCAGGGCGGATCTGGGAGCAGCTGTCCCTCGGGGAGATGGGTGAGGCCGTCCGAATGCCAGCGATGGAGAGATAGCAAACTGTGGTGGAGGGAGAAACTGTTAACGTGCACGAGGGCACCAGCCTTCAGTGGTGCAAGAAGTTTTCAACTGTCCTTGTCTTTCAAAAGACACTGTGTCTCAACAGAGTGTCAGCAACTTCTGAAGCCATTTCAGGCTGTATTTGTTAATCACATTTTAGAATTCTTCCTGGGTGGGCTCTACCCAGCTTCTGGTGGTCTAAATATTAGAAATCAGACTGATGTGGGTGCTGGGAGGGGAAGGAATTATGGAAAGACAACGTGAAGGGAAGTTCAGGATTTGTGGCAACTCTTGCCAGGGGTTTGAGGCAAGCTGTGCAGGATCTGGTTCAATTGTTCCGTCTCATACTGGGAATATGATGGTTACCATTCCTTGGAAAATGTGCATTTTCAGCATTAGTACCCAGGATTTTTTTTTTTCCTTGCTCTTAGAGTGTGTTGTTAAAAGTTAGTGGTAGTGATGGTTTTATTTATTTTAAAATTTTTTTAAGGTTTTCTTTTTTGTAGAGCTGAGGTCTCCTTATGATGCTTAGGCTGGTCTTGAACTCCTGGGCTCAAGCAGTCTCCCACTTCAGCCTTCCAAAGTGCTGGAACTACAGGTGTGAGCCACCGCACCCAGCTTCATTTTTATGTTATGAATTGAAGAGTATATTCTCCCCCACTAAAAAGTGGTCATTTTCCAGACTACCTTTAAAGAAGAATGAAACACCTTCCTCTTCCAGGCAGCTAAATCTAAATATTATATTCTTTTTTAAAGCAACTCCATAGCAAAGATGTGGCAACTGCAGGCGAAGTATCTCTGAGCAGGAGATCAATGCAAAAATGCAACTGGGGAGGGGGTGCGGGGGCCGGTTTCAGGGAGGTTGGAACTGCTGTGTTCTCATCAGCAGAAGTGGCTCCTGCCCACCCCCATCCCAATCCCTTCTCATGTGCGACAGGGTCTGTGAGCGCCCTCCCTACCGGGTAGGTTCTACGGCAGTGTGGGCACATACCCTGGGGGGAGCGAGGGACTTACTCACTTCGTGAGGCCAGTGTGGTAGTGAAGGGAATGCCTGATGAAAACAACATTCTACCCGTATGCGCTGCTTTCTAACCTACAAAGCGCTTCTGTGTACACTGTCCCATTTGAGAATTCTAAGTAGAACCCTGAACAGGCTGGAGCAGATCGCCCACTCCAAGGGACAGATGTTGGCTGGTACTATTGGTATTCATGGAAGATTCCTTCTGACACTCCCTCCTGTTTTGTAATTGCCATGAACTTGAGCACTGGGCCAACATAAATCATCCAAGGATGAACACGCTGCACACGGACGGCTCCTCTTTGTTTGTTTTTGAAGGGATTCCATCTCTATTCTCTTGCCATGTGCTCCTTCACCCCCCCTCTCCACCCCCGTCTTTCATTTCTTTCTCTCTGGAAAAGATATTTCAACTCACAGAACTGGGATGCTGAAACAGACACCCAAGAGTATCACAGATGGGCCAGGCCTGGACCTCTTGGGACAACATTCCTCACGACTTTTAGAAGAGATTAGGGATTTGGGACTGGTGGCAACTGGTAACATTTTCAGTGTTTGGTAAACAGCCAGGGTCCCGAGCTCTGGGAACAGCCTGATTTAGCTCTTTGTTTAAGTTTTGGGTTAGAGGCTCCCAAGAAGCTGGTGCAGGGGAAAGAAATTAACAACCATGGCTCATTCACAGCCAGGCAGCCAAATGGACAGCTCTATAAGACTCAAGCCGACAGCAGAGAGAGCGCAATCGAACAGCCTTGGCGCAGCTTTCAGAGGAGAACGTTATGCACCCCAACTGCTCTGCATCTGCCTGGACGTCTGCCAAGATCTGTGAGCACTACAGCGTTGGTATGCTTTGGGTGAGGCCCGTGGCCATGGCAACGAGTTGGGAGCAACCCGGTCCCTGGGAATGAGAACAGTGGCTAAAATCAGGCAGGCGAGGGATAGGGAGGAGAGGTAAAGTTTGGACTTGCCTGAAGATGGAGCCGTTTTATTGTTGTGGGTAAAGCTGCTACCGTCAGGGGCTGTTTACAGAGCGGGTGCAGCTCAAGCTGGGAGCATGTTAGACTCAGCGACTGCGATCAACCGGTCATGTACCACCAACCTCCTGTGAACCAGCCCTCATTGAAACATTTGTGTGAAAGGCCATGGTGTTCCCGTAAGAGGGTGCCTGTTATCTCCCTTGACCAACTCTTCAATATGCCTCATTCTCACACACTGGTGTGCAGGAAAGAGTCCAGCATACCCCCATTGACAGAGATGCTCTGTAAGTGGAAAGTGTTCGAGTAGAGCACTGGGTTCAGGTTTGAAGATGTGAGTTCTAATGCCAGCAAGGCCATTACCTCCCAGTGACCTCATGTCTCGACTTCCTCAACCACAAAACAAAGGCATTGGTGAGGTGACCTCCAAGGCCTCTCCGGTTCTCACCTTCTGTGTCTCTACAGACTGGAGAGTAGAAGATTATGAGGCACTTTTATTAGTTGAGTCTTCTTCATTTTCTGTTTCCATTTCTTTGACGTCATCAGCTGGAGTTGAGGACAAGTTTTAACAATACATAGGTTTCTTTTCTTTTTGTCTCTTTAAAAAAAAATTTACTTAAAAAAATAAAGGCTAAGCATAGTGGCTCATACCGGTAATCCCAGCACTTTGGGAGGCCAAGGTGGGAGGATAGATTTTGAGTTTGAGACCAGCCTGGGCAACATAATGAGACTCTGTCTGTACAAAAAATTTTAAATTAGCTAGGCATGGTGGTGTGTGCCTGTAGTCCTAGCTACTCTGGAGGCAAAGGCAGGAGGATCGCTTGAACCTGGGAGGTTGAGACCACAGTGAGCTCTGATTATGCTACTGAACTCTAGCCTGGGCAACATAGCAAGACCCTATCTCTTTAAAAAAAAGACTATTTTTTAAGAACACTTTTAGGTTCACAGCGAAATTAGGAGGAAGGTACAGAGATATGTCACATGCCCCCTGCCCCCATGCATGCACACCTTCTCCCATTAGCAATGTCCCCACTCAAATGGTGCCTTTGTTATAATCAATGACCCTCTACTGACACATCTTCATCATCCAAAGTCCATAGTTTACATTAGGGTTCACTGTTGGTGGTGTACATTCCACGGGCTTGAACAAATGAATAATGACATTATCCACCACTGCAGGATCATACAGAGTAGTCTCACTGCCCTAAACATCCTCTGTGCTCCACCTATTTGTCCCTCCCTGCACTCTAACTCCTGGCAACAACTGATCTTTTTACTGCCTCGATAGCTTTGCCTTCTTCGGAATGCCATGTAGTTGAAATCATACATCATGAAGCCTTTTCAGATTGGCTTCATATTGTTTTCTTTTATTTCCTTCCTTCTTCCTCCCACCATCTCTCCTCCTTTCCTTTCTGTATTCCTAACTCTTGGATGTATTTTCCAGCATCGTGACTTGATGGGACTTTTGCTAAGGTAGGCAATCATAAAAAGTCACGAATCTTTTGTCAGCCTTATTGCCTCACCTCTGAGATGGTCCCAACACTCTTTTTTTTTTTTTTTTTTTTAGACGGAGTCTTGTCCTGTTGCCCAGGCTGGAGTGCAGTGGTGCAATCTCAGCTCACTGCAAGCTCTGCCTCACGAGTTCAAGTGATTCTCTTGCCTCAGCCTCCCAAGTAGCTGGGATTACAGGTGCGCCACCAGGCCCAGCTAAATTTTTTGGCATTTTTAATAGAGATGGGGTTTCACCATGTTGGTCAGGCTGGTCTGAAACTCCTGACCTCAGGTGATCTGCCCGCCTCGGCCTCCCAAAGTGCTGGGATTAAAGGTGTGAGCCACTGTACCCGGCCTGAAGCCATAGTTCTTAACCTCAGTTGTGCAATAGAATTATCTGGGGAATTTAAAAATTAGAAAAAACCCACACCTGAAGATTGTGATCTAATTGGTCTTGCGTAGGGCCTGGGCACTGGTATTTTTTAAATGTTTCCCAAGTGATGCTAATGTAGCCATTCTGCAAGCCACGGTTGAAAGGCTTATTCAAGCATCCTGTTGCTGAATGCATGTCATCCTTACCATTTGACTCTGGAGGTTGTTTTCTTGTCTTCTGATGTGGCTGCCCTGTTGAGGCGTGCCCCTTAGATTGGAGATTATTCCCTGCAGTAGGTCGCCTGGAACATGATCCCCAGGGATCCCTGCTTCCTGGTATTCCGGCCCTGGTGTGATTCCCTTCCCTTTAAGCCTGGACGGGATTAGTGACTTGCTTCTAACCAACAGCATATGGCAAAAATAAATGCTTATTGTTTTAAACTTCTATGTTTTAGGTCACTTATTTACACAGCAAAGATAACGAATACACTTCTGAAAGAAGAGTTGGCTCCTTAGGAACACGTTCCTGCGGGGGCCAGACCTTATGTTGATTTTGAAGAATGGAGGGTCTAAGAGTGTGTCCCCAGGGGAAGTATTAGGCAAGGCCCAGATTGCTGGGGTTGGAAAGGCAGGTGACAAATAAGCGGACTCTTGCTGGCTAGACTGGTGCCTCTCCTATGCGCACAGACACAGGACAGCCTGGGCAGCCCTGCTAAGATGTGGATTCTGGTTCAGCAGATCTCGATGGTTGTCCAGGAATTATACAAGCTCCCAGGGGGTGCTGATGCTGCTGGTCTGGGGACCATATGTTAGGGGACAAGGAACTGTTCTAATTGGATTCATGTTTCTTTCTATGCTTATTTCCTTTTTAAATACAGCAGTCTTGTTTATTCCACCAATGACTTCGCTCGCGGTGCTTCCAGAAGCCAAGAAAGTGGACTTTGCCCTTGGGGATTTAGGAGGCAGAGCGGCGCCCCCTGGAGGCCACATGCTGGAGGCGGCTATGAGGCCTGGAGTCTACAATTTAGATTGAATCACAGGAAGAAGCTATTTACACAAGTCAAACATGCTTCAATGTTGGCAATTTCATAAGACTCCAATCCTTAAGGGATCAAAGCCTGGCCACCTGCTTCCACCGAGAGGTGTACCTTTCCATGCCAGGCTTGGAGCATCCCTCTTTATTTAAAAAGGAGAGGATTCCGAAGCAGAACTTCTCAAGCTCTTCCACCCAAATCCCCTCACCACAGGGACAGGAGTCCTGGGCATGCAGCCTAAAGCAGCCAGGAGAAAAACTTTGACCTTAATTTTTTAAAATAATTTCACATGAATCAATGGAATGTGTTTATGATAAAATCATCTCCTCCTGAAATACATGTGTAAAACTATTGCCCCAGTTAAATGCACTTAGTCTAACCGAGCCCTAGGATTGGCCTCTCCAGTGTGAGAAGCATTGCCAGCACTCCACCTCCCCAGGTCCCACTCTGGGATCCCACCTCCTCAGACCCTCCCACTTCCTCACACTCTCTGGCCTCTCGCTTTTGACCCTGCTCCCACCACGCTTCCTTTCCTCAGAGTCCATCAGTCCTCTCTTGTTTTCACCTTGGTCTCTGCCAAGTGTGGGTCCAAGTCACACATGTAGACTGTGATCACAGGGCCTCCAAGCTCCAGACCTCCCAAAACACCCTATGGAGAGACCTTACCTTCCTGGATAGACCTTCTCCCCACAGCTAGACCCCACCCTCTGGGTAAACCCATCTCCCCAACTAGAACTCACCCTCCTGAGTAGACCCCATCCCCCCAGCTAGATCTCATCCTCTTGGGTAGACCCATCTCCCCAACCAGAACTCACCCTGCTGGGTAGACCCTTCTCCCCAGCTAGACCTCATCTTCTGGATAGACCCCATTCCCCCAGTTAGACCTCACCCCTCTGGGTAGACCCCATGCCCCCAGCTAGACCTCACCCCTCTGGGTAGACCCCATCCCCCCAGCTAGACCTCACCCTTCTGGGTAGACCCCATCCCCCCAACTAGACCTCACCCCTCTGGGTAGATCCCATCCCCTCAGCTAGACCTCACCCTGCTGGGTAAACCCCATTCCTCCAGCTAGACCTCACCCTCCTGGATGGACTCGACACTCCCGGAGATACCTTCCCCTCCTGGGTAGACCCCAGTGGCTCCACACCCCTCCTCCCACCAGCTTTCTCCCCCGGGGTTCTGGGCAGCAGAGTGTCTCTGTGAAAAGGATACTAAGTGATTCCCCAATATTTCCGTTTCCAGCCTCTGGTTGGCTCTCCCTGGGGCTAATGGTTCTTTCGCTCACTATTTCTCCAGGCTTTGCCTGATGACAAGTATATTCTGAGACTGCTCTAATGATATAGATTTTGGACCCCATCCCAGTTCTACTGAATCCGAGTCTCTGGGGGAGGAGTTGGGGCTCTGCATCTGGACACTTCCTGCAGGGCCCCTCCTGGGAGGCAAGCCCGAGGAGCACCACTGAGGTTCGCCTCAGTGCCCATCCTAGACCTTCAGCAGCCAGCAGAGGATGTCTCCGCCGTCCCTCAGCCCTGATTCCCACTGTCACCCCAGCCGGGCTTGGCACTGCCTCCTTTCTCACTCAGAAGATTAAGGCCATCTGTTCTGTGCTTCCCAAATTTCCCACCCTCCACCCTAAAAATTTCTCCCTGTTTCCCAGTCTTTCCTCTTCTCTTAGAAAATAAACTTCTTCCCAGGCTGCCTCTCTGGTGGGTCTGGGCTCCTCCTTGCTGTCTCCCCAGCACCTGGCCTTTCCAGCCCTCCCTCTGTATGTCCAGTGTTTCCCTCACCAAAGGACTTGTTTTGTTTTTCACGTTGGAGGTTTTGTCTTCTCCTCCCTAAAACCCAAAACATCTCCCTGAGAAGTAACTCCCTCAAGCTACTGATATGGAAGGCGGGCAGGGAAGTGCTGGGAAGGGAAGGGTGTGGTCCCTGGCTAGGGCTCCACCCCGGGGCCTGTACCCACAGACCTAGGTGAGTGAGGACAGGCATTTCTGTTTTCGTGCCTAAATGTTGCATTTCCCAAGACTACCGTGGCCTGCCACACCCTCATCCTGTGCCTACAAAAGTCCTGAGAGCCCAGCAGGCACGCACACAAGCCTCTGGACGTCAACAGGAACACACCGGTGTAAGAGCACCCTGATAGAGGCCTGCGGCAGGCCATCGACAGGCAGAACCACTCGGTGCAGTTGGAGGAGAGCTCGGCCACTGAGCAGTCCGACTTCAGAGGGGAAAATCACCTTCCCACTCCATCTCCCTTCTGGCTCCCTCATCTGCTGAGAGCTACTTCCACACAATAAAACTTTGCAGTCATTCTGCAAGCCCACGCGTGATCTGATTCTTTTGGTACACCAAGGCAAGAAACCCTGGGATATAGAAAGCCTCTGTCCTTGGAATAAGGCACGAGATCTAACTGAGCTGACTAGGAATGGCTCAACTGAAATAGCGCCCTGTAACACAGGCCCACTGGGGCCTCAGGAGCTGTAAACATTCACCCTTAGACATTGCCGTGGGGTCAGAGCCCCACAACCTGCCCATCTGCATGCTCCCCCTACAGATTTGAGCAGCAGGGCACAGAAGAAGCCAGCCGCACGCCCATCACAAGCCCTGCCAGGAGGGTAAGGGAACTTCTCCCGTTTCACCCTGCCTTCCTGTCACTCCACTCATTTCATCTCTGTGTATGTGTCTGGTCTTCCTCAGTTCCTTCTCTGGCCTCACACAGTGCCCTGAATAATGCTTTGCAAGGCCTTTGCCAGGAGCCTAGGTGAAAGGTAGAAGACGTGCCCCTGCAGCATCGCAAGGTAGAGATGGTGGTTACAAGATGAGGCCTAGATTCCCAGTTTGCCCTTGGAATGGGCAGCCCCTTGGATTTTGTTTTCCCTGATACTGCTGTTCTGATCCAAGGCCTTGGGGCCTCAATACAGACATCCAAGGCCAGGCCTACCTTTGCATGAATAACTAAAGAAAGCCCAGAGGATGACTAAAATGACCACACTATATGGCTCTGGAGGACCGGAAGTTACTGAGGCCTATGAGTGGGTTTTTGCACAGACTGCAGTAAAGGTCCTCAGCGAAGACCCTCAAGAGCTACAGGGGGGTCTGAGTTAAATGCCACCTCTAGACTGGGCCACCAAACTGGTGCTGATTATTTTTACTCCTACCCCACCCACCAGCCTGGTAGGCGATTCCTGAAGTAGCAGTGGGGCTCTCCGTGGTGCTCACTAGGCCCAGAGCTCAGTACTTCACTATTCTGCTTGATGGGGCTTGTGTAACCAACGATGACAGATGGGACAATCCCTGTTGGTAAAGACTCTGAGTTGATTCTGACCAGGACCAGAGATAAAACCCAGCGCCTTTATCTTTCCCCTTTGTACCATCTTCAGAAAGACCTTCTTTTGCAGCAGTTCTTGAACTGTGATCTGTGAGGTGTGATTGCGAGAATCCTTTTTTTTTTTTTTGAGACAAAGTCTCACTCTGTCACCCAGGCTGGAGTGCAGTGCTGTGATCTCAGCTCACTGCAACTTCTGCCTCCCGGGTTCAAGAGATTCTCCTGCCTCAGCCTCCTGAGTAGGTGGGATTACAGGAGCACGCCTCCACACCCAGCTAATTTTTGAATTTTTAGTAGAGACGGGGGTTTCACCATGTTGGTCAGGCTGGTCTCAAACTCCTGACCTCATGATACACCCGCCTTGGTCTCCCAAAGTGCTGGGATTACAGGCATGAGCCACCATGCCTGGCCCGGCGAGAATTCTTTTATAAAAAATTCTGGGTTTATAAAACTCAGATTCTTCAACTAGAACAGGCACACAGGAAAAAGGTTGACTGAAAACCCTTTTCTCTTGCCTCATTTTGGTGATTTCCAACGAGGCTGTTGGGATAGGCAGACCTAAGTGCCACTTCCATCTTTCCATAGGTGTCTCAGAGAATCTTTGACCAATGGAGAGCTAATCAAAGACAACTTTAATAGGAGAAGAAAATACTTGGATTGGGAGTATGGCTGAAAAGTCCCACTGTTGAACAAGGCCCTCAAGTGGAGTTCCTGTGGAGTGGTCACCTTTCTGATGACTTCAACTGGGAACGTCAGCATGGAACTATTGCTGGGTGTTCATTCCATCACCCCTTGCTATGTACCTGCTCAGGACACCCTGCATCTGTCTATATGCATTGCTACTGGTTTAGACAGTGAGTTACATTTAGTGCATTTTTGCATTGTTCTTTATTGTATCCATGGTATCTAGCACAATTCTGGTTCTTATTACAGCTTGGTAAATGTCATTGGTTAATCCAGGGCAGATTATCTCTCTCTCTATTTAATTTTGTGAATCCTCTGTGTAAACAATTTGATTAAAAATGTATGACAGAATTCATGAGGCCTGGTGATGTATAGATTGATCAACTGATTTAGAGTTATAGGTGGACAAGATGCATTTACATATTTATCTATTGCCTTTTCAGTGTGAAGTTTCTTCTTAGTGGCAAAAGTTCTGGCTACTTGTATTTCTCTCATGAAACATGATTATTACTGGCAGTGCCATGGCTCTTCTTCACTTTTTTGTATTGAAGCAACACAGATCATACCCCTGTAGTTCCCTGATACCATGTGTTTAATAGTAGTTACATCATCACTCAAGAGGCTGCCTTGTCCAGCGTATATCTTGCATACTGGCTTCTACTGACCCTCTGAAAGCTGTTACTGCGCTTTCCATTGGCGATGATCACAATTGCAAATCTTATCCAGAGCACGCAGGAAAATGTGAACAGTAATTCATCTTCTGGTCATGAAATGCACTGTTCTAAAATTTATGATGTAAAGGTAGAAGAACACATCTTCCAACCACATTTTCTCTTCACTCTTTAGCTGGCATCCTGTGTTTTCGGACAGTTGACTCCATGCCTGCCTAACACAGAAAGTTAACTCTTTCTGTGTTAACTCCATGCCTGCCTTCTACACTCCATCACCAAAGGAAAGGACAGGCCAGAGGCCCTGGGTGGAGCAACTAGAGGAGCCTGATTCAGCAAGGAATGTTCATCCATCCTCTGGCACAGCCTAAGCCCTGAGAGAACACAATGTCATCACATCCACTGGAATCAAGAGCATATCTGGTGGGAACTTGGAGTCATGTCTCACAAGCCCTGGGTACTACCTGACACATGGCACAGAGCCTACAGAGGGGGTGACAGTGCCATTGATGGGGCACAGGGTAAAGGATGCTTGCAATTCCCTCTACCTCACTGTTTTTGGGTGCTGCAGACCAGAGCTGTCACTAAGTAAGAACACAGAGGAGGGAGAGCTGCTGTGAGGGCCATTGATGCTGCTGAAGATGAGGGTCTGGGGTAGATCATCTTTAGCCCAGGACACTGTACTCATCCAGTCCCTGATGTGAGTGAGTCACCCCAGATCAGTGTGTCAGCACTCCAATATGGCCATACATATGAGCTGGGGCAGGAGCCCTGGTTTGGCCATGGTGGGTGACATGGGGGTCTGGGCTACCAGCTTATGTGGATTACTCATGCATCTCCTCCGGTCCTGCCTAGGTTTGATCTTAGATACACGATTTCCATCCTATGATGCATCTTGTCCCACTGCTGACATCTACAACCTCATGAGGTCCACCAGATAACATGGCTACAGTGGCAGGTGTGCTTGCACTACAGTTTGGACCTGTTGCAGAGCTCTTTCCTACTTTAGGCTCAAGAGTCAGCACCCTTTTGTGTCATCCAGTATAGGTGCTGAAGCAGCATTCCTAGGTATGAAATGTGTTGCCTTCAGAAGCAAATGAGGTACACCATGCACTGTGCTTCCTTCTTTGTGGTAGGGAATGCAAGATGCAGTGATTTTATTTGAATTTAGAGGGATATTCAGGAATGGCCCTGGCCATTGGGTCCCTAAGGACTTTATTGACATGTGTATCTCTAAATTTTCATATTTTGCCCTGTTTCTTAAGTGCACAGAATGGAACTGATCTACTTGATAGTTGGATTAGCCTTAACATTGGGTCTCTGGACCACGGGCTAAGACCTGTCATAGTGGAGAGCACCAAATGGAAACTCTGAAAGTACCACTGTCAGAAAATAAATTTTCAATTTTATTTCCCATCCTCTCCAGTGCATGTATCTTACCAAAATCTCTAGTGAGACAGCCATCTATCATTGGTTCTGCCCCTTCCCCCAGGTGTCATGATGTTCTGTGGGACATTCAGGTAGTCCACATATCCTCAAGCTATTTTAGGACGGAAGGCAGTAGAGTTCATTTAACCCTGAGGCAAAACTTCAGTTTAATATTGTTTTCTATCCTACTAAATACCATTTCTGATCCTCTTTCTTGATTGGAATGGAAAAGAATGCATCTCCCAGGTCAATGGTTGTACCAAAGGCACTAATTGGTTCTACCGAAGATACTGTGTCTAGTATAGCACCTGCATTCAGGGTTACTATTTGTTTAATCCTGGTGTAGATTACAGTCATTCTCCAGGGTTTATCTAGTTTCTGCAGGGGCTAGGCTGGTGAATTAAATGGAGATATGATTAATAGCACTGCCCTGTGCCTTTGAGGTTTTTAATGGTGATACAAATTTCTGCCATCCACTTCAGAATGCAATATTATTTTTGATTGACAACCTCGGCTGACAGTGGTACTTTCAGAGTTTCCATTTGGTGCTCTCCACTATGACAGGTCTTAGCCCATGGGCCAGAGACCCAATGTTAAGGCTAATCCAACTATCAAGTAGATCAGTTCCATCTGTGCACTTAAGAAACAGGGCAATGCCCACAGCATGTTAGTGGACCCAGCAGGACCACTAGGAGCTGGACATTAGCTACTACTTCACTTAGTGCCTGTCCCTGGGGGGCCACACTCTAACAGGAGACTGTGATTACACTGTGGGTACCCAAGTGTCCATGTCAACTGAGACCTGTGTCCAGTAGTCCTTGGACTGTCTGAGTCTTCCCCTTTCCCCAGTGATTAGCCACCTGAGTAAACGTCCATAGGTCCCTTTGGTTAAGGACTACATTTGTGGGTTGAATTGCATCCCCTCCAAAAAGATCTGTTGAAGTCCTAAACCCCATACCTTAGAATGTGACCTTATTTGGAAAAAGTTTTAACCACATGGAGATGAGGTCATTAGGGTGGATCCCACTCCAGTATGACTGGAGTCCTTATGAAAGGGTGAAATATGGATTGATTCTTGCTGTACGGAAGCCATGAGGATTCCTGAGACAATGCATGAGTACACTCTACATTGAAAATGTCAAATCTGAGCCACCCCCCTTTCCACACCCAGGGCACACATTCAGATAGCATTTTCCCCCCAGAGGGACTGATTCAGCCCCTGAAACATTCTCAATACAGTGTAACAAGTGGTCTCTGAAATGAAATCTTATTCTCAAGCAGGACCTAGATACTGGCCTGGCCCTCTGTCTCCAGAAAACTCTTTGATGGGAGCCCTGAGGCATTTCAAGGGCTTATTAACCGGCAGCTAGGTTTAATGAGTGTATTCTGTAACTTCCAGGTATTCTGTTAGGACGCTGTTATCCAAACAGTGCATAACAAAACTTCGGTTCATTGGAAAGACATTCATTTCCTTGGGTTCTTTGCCAATTCTTGCTTTAGGGAAGTAGAGGGTGGAGGCTTTGGTCACCATGGTGAAGACAGCCAGGAGGACAGTTGGATGTGCCTGCGTAGAATGCAGTGGGTGTGGTTGTGGGAGTGGGTTCTGAAGGGTGTGTTGTTCAGTGGGGTGAGAGGGAAGGCATGCGCTTCTCCAAGAATCTCAAAGAGAAAGAGAAAAGGGGGATAGATTTCTGTCTGCTCCTTTCTCTTTTACTATCCCAGCTAATCAGACTTGTTGTGAGCAACTCTGGATGGAATGAAAATAAATTACCCTCAAAGCAGTCTGTGTTGGGGTCTACTGACCCCACATGTGCTCACAATACATGCAACACATACATCCTCATGCATGCACACACATGCATGCACAAGCACACACATGGACACACAAGCACACACATACACATATGTATCCCACCAATATTTTTAGCAATGTTCATACAAGCAGTGTTGTAAAGAGGCTGGAAGCATTTCCATGTTCAGCAAAGCTCCAGGCTGTGCTGTGTATTAATAGCCTACTGGCCAACACATACACAGTGTTTCATGATGACAGCATCTTATTGTTTTATTTGAGTTGTTTCTTTTCTTTTTGGCCAAGGGAGGAAATGGGCCACCTTCTCTTCCCTTTCTCCTTTCTCCTTTCTAATAACTGTCCACACACACATTTCTCTATTTAACTCTTTGGTGTCCAGGAGAGGGAAATGTTGTAACTTTCTGGCATACTGTGTATGTCTTCTGTCTCTAATGCCTGTTGACCTTGAAAAAGAATCCTACTTGCCTTTGACAGCCACAGGAAGATTTCTTTTCCTAGTCCTTTTATTCAGAAGCCTTGATCCTTCCTTCGGAGGAAGAATTTGTGTCATGGAGACTATAGTCGTTCTCCAGGATTTATCCGGTTTCTGCAGGGACAGAAGCTTGTTGTAGTCTGTCTTGTGTAGACTGTAAAGCCCATGCTGGTTACATGGTTAACAACTGGGATTTGTATATTTTCCTTATGTTTACTTTCCCCCTTTGCTCCTTGTATGACATATTCACATCCTCAATTTTTATTGATTATTTCAGATGAGAGCCCTTCTGTATATGTTGTGCGTGTGTGTGTGCTGAGAAAGGGAAAGGAAGGAAAAAGGGAGAGGAAGGCAAATACAGGGGAACAAAGACAGAGTTTGCACAACTCCTGCTGGGCCAGCAACCTCGGCCAGTGAATGAAAAAAAACCTGAAAAGGACTTTCACTTTCTAAAGCAGTGGTTTCAGTAAAGTACTATTTCACACCAGTCAGAATGACTATTATTAAAAAGTGAAAAAATAACAGATGCTGGAGAGGTTGAGGAGAAAGGGAATACTTATAAACTGTTGGTGAAAATGCAAATTAATTCAGCTCCTGTGGAAAGCAGTTTGCAGATTTCTTAAAGATCTAAAATAGAACGAATATTAGACCCAGCAATCCCATTACTATATATATACCCAAAGGAATATCAAACGTTCTACCAAAAAGATACCTGCACATGTATGTTCATCGCAGCACTATTTACAACAGTAAAGACATGTAATCAACCCTGGTGCCTATCAAGTATGGACTAGATTAAAAAATGTGGTACATATTTTCATACCACCTTTTTTTTTTTTTTTTGGCCATGGAATACTATGCAGTCATAAAAAATAAGGAAACTATGTCCTTTGCAACAACATGGATGCAGCTGGCAGCCGTTATTCTAAGCAAACTAATGCAGAAACAGAAAACCAAATACCACATGCTCTCACTTATAAGTGGGATCTAAACACCGGGTACATAAGGACATAAACATGGGAATAATAGACACCGGGGACTCCAAAAGGAAGGAGGGAGAGGAGGGCAACGGAAGAAAACCTAACTATCTGGTATTATGTTGGGTGACCGGATCATTAGAAGCACAAACCTTATCATAACGCAATATACCTATGTAACAAATCTGAACACAAATACCCATGAATCTAAAATAAATAAAGCAATGGTTTGGTGGAATAGGCTGGTGAGGCTCTTGGCCAGATTGTAGAGCTCTGGGGAGGGTAGAGCTGTCAGGACATGAGGACCAAATATATAGAACTTGGAACCACACGATGAGAAACCTGCATTTAATTGGCAGTGAAGAGCAATGGAAAATACGTGTGCCAGGGAGCGCCAGGTGCAGGCTGACTAGCGAGGAGGGAGCCTGGGGCTGGGCAGGCGCACTGGGCTGCTGTTGGAGCCCTCCGGAGGGCGGAACTGCGGCGGGGGCTGTAGGAATGCCGTGGAGCTGAGAGTCAGGAAGGACATTTCAGAGGTCTGTGACTCGCCACTGACCTGATCAGGAGTCCAGGAAGAGGGAGCAGGCAGAGATGGCTCCCAGCCAGGATCCAGAGGCCTGGGAGGGGCAGAACTTCCAGCCTGGAGGGTGAGGCCTGGAGTGGGCGGGGCTCCCAGCCAGGAGGTGAGGTCTGGAATGGGCGGGGCTCTCAGCCTGGAAGGGGAGGACTGGACGGGGCCGGGCTCCCAGCCAGTAATGGGAGACCTGGAGGGTGATGGAGCTTAAAAAGGAAGCAGAAAGGCCAGGAGGAAGAGCTTCACTGGAGGAGGGTAAGTTTTGTTTCAGACTTGTAGGGCTGAAATTGTTGAAGAACACCTGGGGGAAAATGTCCAGTCACTGTCACTGCAAATGCGGCTCCAACCTTCAGAAGAGGGATTTGGACTGAGGATGTGGGTAGGAGCACCCTCTCTTAGACAAGAAAAATTGAGACTAAGAGGAGGTGAGATCCCTGGGGGATCCAATTAAGTAAAAAATTCTATCTCTAAAATCCGTCCTGACATTTTCATTTATAGGATATACATATATATGTATCTGTTATAATCTGAAATGTGTTCCTCAAAATTCATATGTTGAAGCCCTAACCGCCTCATACCTCAGACTGTGACTGTATTGGGAGATGGGGCCTTTAAAAGGATAATTAAGGTAAAAGGAAGGCATTAGAATGCGCTTTAATCCAGTATGTCAGGAGTCCTTACAGGAAGAGGAGATGAGGACACAGACACCCACAGAGGGAAGACGGTGTGAGGACACAGGGAGAAGACACCATCTGCAAGCCCAGGGGGAGGCCTCAGGAGAAACCAGTCCCGCCCACAACAGCACTGTGGGGAAATCAAGCTCCACTGGGTAAATTGCCCCATCTGTGGTGTTTTCTTGTGGCAGCCCCAGGGACTAATACCGCATCCCTACCGATACATACGTATTTACTCACATGGAGCCACACACATGTGCATATATGTAATATTTTTGCCTAAAAAAAAGTAAGCCATGCCTAAAAGTATAGGCGGAGAGAAGGCTAAAAAGCACGGGCTTGAAGAGACTGCCAAAGTACAAGAATCCAACAAAGACACATCATATCAACGGTGACGATTTCCTGAATAGGAAGGCTATTTGGATGGCTGGTTTAGAGTTTTCATGCCCAAGGAGTTTTCCAAGGCCCAGCGTTTACCCTTTGCAGCAGCTCACTCTTCTGAAATGTGCCTTCATGAAATTAGATAAACAGGGAGGAGATATGGAGTACCTCTGCCTAGCACTACGTTAGAAGAATCCCCAGGCATTTGCATCTTATGCGATGATGAGAAAGCAGTAGTTGCTGGCAAACCTCGGCCAACTTCCAGTCTTATCCTTTTGGCAGGGGACTGCCGTCTTGAGTACCCATCTCAGGCATCACATCCACCTTGGCCCTGCCTTGGGAGCCTGTAGGTGTGGACAGAAAAGAGGGATGCTGCCTTCCTGGCTGGGCCTTTCTTGACACACAGGCATATGGACCCAAGCTCTAAAGGATGAAGACTCCATGGTCTCTGAAGTTTTCATTATTCGCCCCCTCTTAAAGCTCCACCTTGCAGGCAATGCACTGTAACAAAAGGACCAGCACATTGCCCAGCACACAGAAAGCTATCAATCAATGTCAGCCTTAACCATTATGTTGGTTGACTTGCCATCCCTCTTCCTCAACTGCAAGCTATGTGAGAGCAAGATTCAAGTAACTTTGGTATTACACAATTCCATCGTCATGGGTTCAGTTACATTTGTCAAATGATTCGGGGTAGGACAACGGGAATTTTCTTGACAACATCACAGCATTGTAAAGTCTTTGCTTTGCATGGAGGTGTGGGACTGCAGCAATGATTGTGCAAGTTGAAACTGTGTGAAGCGATTTTAAGAAGCAACAAGAAGGCCGGGCACGGTGGCTCAAGCCTGTAATCCCAGCACTTTGGGAGGCCGAGACGGGTGGATCACAAGGTCAGGAGATCGAGACCATCCTGGCTAACATGGTGAAACCTCGTCTCTACTAAAAAAAATACAAAAAACTAGCTGGGCGTGGTGGCGGGCGCCTGTAGTCCCAGCTACTCGGGAGGCTGAGGCAGGAGAATTGTGTAAACCTGGGAGGTGGAGCTTGCAGTGAGCTGAGATCCGGCCACTGTACTCCAGCCTGGGCGACAGAATGAGACTCCGCCTCAAAAACAAAAAAAAAGAAGCAAGAAGAAAAATTATGATTGTTTCATGATCTTCAAACAATTTTTAAAATGTTAACAATTGTTTTACTACTGGTTGTAAATGTATAAGAACATTTAAAAATACCAAAACGAATACTTATGTAGCATGTCATAATTTAAAAAATTAGAAACATTGAGAAACAGTGTTTTATTTCTTTGTAAAAGACTTATGGAGGGTAAATTGAACAGGGCTTTGCCACCTTCTCGTTGTAAAACTTACAGTATGGAACAGGCATTTTTTCTATGCCTTGGCAAATTGTCACATTCCTTTCTATATTTGGATAGGCTTCCTGCATTTCGTCCTGCACACTTTCAGTGCTGTGAAATATCTCCAAGATTTTCTTTAATATGAAGTTTTTGCCAGCATCTTCATCCTGAGTCCCTCTGGCTGCACATTCAGAATCTCTCAAAAGACAACAGCATCAACATTTCCACCATCAGCTCTTTCTTCTCCAAACTCATTTACGTCTGAGTCAACTTTCACCTCCTGCATTCTCACTTTTTGTTTCTTTGCTATACTTTCATCTTCATTGGCTACCTCCCTCTCTTGAGTATTCATTTCTGTAAAATGTCACGTGGGTTTGTCACTGGGAGCCAAGGAGGCAGCACGACCACATGCTTTGCTGTCTGTGTGTGAACTGATAACAAGGAAGGACTGAAGGACGTGATGCGGTTAATCACTGATCATGATGCACATCTGTTATTATGTGGTAGTCTGTGGACTGCAGAGCAAGCAGCAGAGCTTGTCCCCCGTGCAGTCACTCACAGTTAATGGTGACTGAAATTGGAACCATGCTGGTAAGGGGCTGGTGTTATTTAACTTCAGTTGCCATGGGACAATGAAAATTTGTGTGTTTGGGACTATGCAAGGTGAGGACTGCCTGAATGTTCCATAATGTGATGAGTGCCTCACAAACAGGGCATATATTATCACTGAGTTTTTTCATTATTCTTGACCTTCAATATATAGACGTGCATGTTGATGGTATCAGGTTGTTTCTGCGTGAATGAGCTTTACTCCTCTGAGAAACGGCATTCCTGGCCCTCCTCCTTGAATCCATTGCACAAAAGTATCTGAAGGAAATTTGCTTACCTGCTGCTTTCGATGGAAGCTTTCCTGCAGCATTACCCGGTGTCTGTTTCTGGCCGATGATTAACCATGGGGAACAAGCGTTTGGGATAAAGAAGTTGCAGAACTTTTAAGAGAATGTAATATGTTAATGTGCACTGGGACTCTCTTTGAGCTGTATCAAGTTTCCTGGATTCTGAAATGCTATAATTTTAGAAGTGTCATAAGGTTAAAACAGCTTTCTAGGAAGTGCCTTTGTTGAAAGAATACCCAGGAATGGTGCACTGGACAGCTTTTGGACATGTCTTGCATTTTCTCAGAACTATCTCTCATCTTGGCCATGGCTTCAGTCACATCCTGAGTGACTCACCTCGGCTTGGGCTGCCTCCTACTGCAGTTCTAAACTCTGGTGGGGGACACGGGCATGACCCACCCAATACTCATATGTGCTTTAGCTGGAAATAAGGAGCAGAGGGGCTAGGGGAAGGATCCAATGGCTAAATGTTCCTGCTTTTTTTCCCTCAGGCAGACAGTTCTAACATACATGCTGTAGGTTGCTTGGACTACCCTGGCAAGATCTTCTCCCAGAAATCCACCTTGGTGGCTGACTTATTAACTCATTGGTCTGTTGACTTTTGCTCCTTGCCTCACCCCTGCTCCCTGTGCCCTCTTTCTTACTACCTCCTGGTAAGGCTCTGCTTTGGGGGAAACCCAGGCTAAGCCAGGTGGAATGTTATAACCAGGGAGGCCTGAGTCCTGGGTCTTCGCCTGGGGCCCCCAAATAGGAGAGGGATTGGAGGTGGTATTGTGGGGGAGAATGGTGCAAAGCCCAAGGGAAAGGGGTGCTGTTACCACAGCAGAGGAGATGTGAACCTGCACAGACCAAAAACAGGAGGGAGACAGGGAAAGAGAAAGAGAAGGGGGAGAAAGAGAGAAAGGGAGCCAGAGAAAGAGGAAGGGAGAGAGAGATGGGGAAAGAGGAGAAGAGAAAGAGAGGGAGGGAGAGAAAGAAAAGAGATGGAGAGAGAGAAAAGGGTGGGGAGAGAGATAAAAAGAGAGGGAAAGAGAGAGAGAATCATCTACTATACTACATGATTTCTTTTTTCTTTTCTTTTCTTTTTTTTTCTGAGTTGGAGTTTTGCTCTTGTTGCCCAGGCTGGAGTGCAGTGGCGTGATCTCGGCTTACTGCAAACTCCACCTCCTGGGTTCAAGAGATTCTCCTGCCTCAGCTTCCCAAGTAGCTGGGATTACAGGTGCCTGCCACCACACCCAGATAATTTTTGTATTTTTGATAGAGACGGGGTTTCACCATGTTGGCCAGGCTGGTTTTGAACTCCTGACCTCAGGTGATCGGCCCCACCTTGGCCTCCCAAAGTGCTGGGATTACAGGTGTGAGCCACTGCACCTGGCCGTGATTTTTTATTTTTAACCTATAAAAGCCTTGAGTAGTGATGGAAGTGATTCCTAGGAATGTGGGTTACTAAAGGGTCAGGCTGGAAGTTCACCACAAATACGCCACAGTAGTGTTTGGTACTCTCTCAATGTTCCACCCACCAGAGCATACAAAACAGCCACATTCCCCAAACACTTAGTTCTCAAAACATACTTGTAGAGGAGGGAAGCCTATTACTCCCATTAGAAAGATGGAAAACCAAGGGGAAATGGTTAACTGAGCTAGCAGGGCCTCAAAAGAAAGTCACTGCTGAGTTTGGGATTGTGTTTTCAGCTTCCTGCCCACGGTGGGTGAGCTCCACCTTTTACTGGAACCAACTCCAAGGAGGAAGGTTTGCTGGGTTTCCTGGAAGGCAGAGGTTTGCATCTGCATGCCCTGCGTGGAGGCATTGTATTTGGGGGCAGGCAGGAGAATGCTGCAGCTGGTGTGCCCGCAGAAAGGGAGGGAGAGAAGCCACTGGGAGTGATCTGGGCTTGGGATCGGGCTGTGTCATCACCAACTGTCTGCTCAGGCATGAACTTGCCACTGCTGTGGAAGAGTCTGACTGCATCCAAGAATGCCCAAGGGTGTGGCTGAACTCACTTCTCAACAGACTTGGGTCATGTTCATATACTATTCTTTAAAAGATCACCATTTGTAGTAGAATGTCAAAAACCCAAAAATGTTGCTCCCGGCATTGAGCTGTAACTTTTTTCTGTGTTGGTGGAAAAACATGAGAGAATTTGTTGCCACTCATGAATCTCAGTGATACACAGACAAAAAGCATGCTTCAATTTTGTGTCTTTGTTTTTGAGTGGTTCTGATTTATTTTCAGCTTTTGGGTGATGTCTGGGGCTGTTTACTGAGGACAGGATAAAAGGCGGGGGAGGGGAACCAAAATATATTTGGCGTTTATTGATGGCGTTTTACATCTGTGACTTGATTTACTCCTTATCACAACCCAGTGAGACACATACTATTATCATCCTCTTGGTAGATGAGCAGCCTGGAGCTTAGAGAGGTTAAGTAGCATGGACAGCATCAGGCAAGTTAAATGAGAAAGCCGCCACCCATTCCCAGCTGGGGCTGACCCCAGCGCCTGTGTTATTTCTGTTGCCCTGAGCCTCCCCAGGCTCCTTAACCCACATGCACGCCTAGCTTCCAGCAGTGCAAATTTACACTGTGTACCAGCAGGAGACATTCTGGAGTGTAGACTGACGCAATGATCCCCAATCATAGGTTTGCCATGTTTTTTTTAAAATGTGTTTTTTCCTACTTTTTATTGTAGATGTCAGAATTTTCTCCTTCCCTAAGAGTTATCTTTGGACTTAGATGTATATAAATTTATCTGGTTGGAGGTGGGGGAAAAAGTAGAAGTGAAAGACCACAAAAGTAAAAATTAAATTTGAGTGTATTTCACCGATTCTAAGAGGAACGCTTTCTCATGCTCCAACCACTCTGAATCTCTGGGTTCCGTACTCCCATGGCCGCCGTGTGACATGGTTGCCATGGCCTCTGTGCGAACATCAAAGCTTAGAGGATGGGTGTCAGAGGCTCAGATGAAAATCCCAAAGACAGTTGTGTGGCACTTTTAAAAGCAATATGGCCTCGCCAAAACCTTTCTGGAAGCTCTTGATGGTTCAAGGTTCAACAGTGTCTGGGAAGACACAGATAAAAAAGATCCAGAATCAAAGAGTGATTCCAAAGAGTTAGCGTCTGACTGTGAAGTTTTAGGCATACAGTAACCCAGTGATTTACCTATCTTTTCTTTTCTGCACATGCAGAAGAGTGATGCATGATTAATAAATTCTAAGTTCAATTAGGCCTAAAAGAGCTCTTGTAATATGCTTTAAAAAGCCTAAATGATAAGAAAGCAGTGTGACAGATATTCTGTCAGTGTTTATCTTTTCTTAGTCCTTCATTAAATAACAGTGTGTCTTACACCAAGGCAGTTTTGAATTCCATAAAATATGGTAGGAGTTATGTTTTATGTTTCAATAGTCATCAATCTGTTTCTAATGTATTCATGGAAAAATATGCGGGCCATCTTGCTATTGAACTATTTTTGAAATCTCATGGACGCCCGCCAATGTTTCTGCAATTTCGCTAAGATGCTGTCTTGCTCTTTGAGAGGGGAAGTTCCAATATTGTAAGCCTGTGTTTCTGAATATATTTTTGTTTTTTGTTAATCTGGCCTCTGTCTAGAGCAAAAGCAAAATAGATGAAAGGTGAGGAAAATTAAAAGGCTTGCATTCTAACATGTGCTGTCTAGAGAATAAAAAGTCGTTTGTGCAAAGTTGGTATGGCTTTTATGAAAACACTTCAGTTCAAGCACCTTGTCTGTTTGCTCCAGCGCGGGCTGACTCATGACGAGGGATCCGTGCTGCCTTTACTGCTCTTGGTTTGCCCCATGGCTTGATTTATTAATATATTTAAATATATAATTTTAACCTTATCATTGGTGTACAGGTGTATTTATTTATACTAGCTTTGCTTTTAGAAAAACACTATTATATCATAAAAATATTTTAACCTTAAATTTCTTCCCACAGGCTTCAAGTTTTATGCAGTTCATATCTGGACATAAAGAGAAATCTATATACTGTGGCCTGAAGGGCACTGGCCTTTGGTTTCTGTCAAACGTTTCCAGATAACTAATGCCCCACATAAAATAGATCCATTCTTTCCATCCTGCACATTTTTGTGTGTGTGTGTGTGTGTGTGGCCACTGCCATGTAGGCTTGGAGGAAATTGCATTTTCAAGAAAGCAGGATGCAGACATCCCCTAACTTAGGAATACCTGCATTAAACAGCCTCCCACCTAAAAAGAGCTCCCTGAGCTGGGATTTAGTGAGATTTAGTGTCTTATTGGCCTCTCCTTCTGGCCTCTCCCACTCTCTATGCTGAAACCAAGAGCTTCGGGGCTCCCCTCCCTCCCCACGTTGGCAGGGAGCCCAGGGCCCGCATTGCTCTCCCTCTCTCCTCTGCCATCCAAGAACCCCTACAGCTTCAGGCCCTGGGCCAGCCATAGAGTTTACTTCGACTGTCGCAATACCTTGAAGGGAGTAGTGTTTCAGCCTTTTGGATCAGTGGGGCTTCTACTTAAAATCCTTCCATGGCACCCCGTTATCTCAGTGTAACGTCCAGACTCCTAAAGTGGCTTCCAAAGTCCTTCATTATCTGATGGGCCTCTGTGTACTTCTCTCTCTTCTCTCTCCATTCCTGGCCCTCCTCTTCAATTCTCCAGCTATTCTGAACTGGACTCAGTCACCCCAGTGTGCCAGGCTTTCCCTGGCTTCCCGGCTGTGCGGGAGGATGAGAGTGGGCTCAACTGACTTTTGAGGGAATCCTGGAAACACAGCCACCCTGAGTGTCATTGTTTTGACGGAAGTGACATTCCAAACCAACCTTTGGAACCAAGTCCTGTAAGCCAGAGCCTGCACAGGTTTTGTTAAAGGAATCGCTTTAGGCCTGACGCTGAACTCCTTTCTGCTGTAAGACTCTTTTAGAACTTTGGAAGTTTCCATGCAAGGGGGCTGATCCATTCTGTCCCTGCCTGGTTGGGCAGGAGAAGTCACTTAGAATAGGCCTGGGTGAATGCTGATGAACTCCGACTTGGCTCTGGTACATAGTGCAAGTTCCCATGAGACTGCAGGGCAAGAACAGGGCAGGCTGCACACCGTGGGGAGAGGCACACCTCGTTCCCATCAAGAGACACCTGGGCCTGGTGCAAGCACATTCTCCGTGGTTAACGGGTGTGAAATCGGCGTTTATCATCAGTGACTTTTCATTGTGTGGCTTCTGTGAGTTCCCACCCTCCTTCTAAACCTCAGCAGGATACTTTCCCTTCCCTGTAGTTCAAATGTGCACCACAACCTCAGCTTGATCTCAAGCTTTCTATTGCCATGTAAATAATCAGGGGAGCCCCGGAATGGTGAGCTCCAGGGGTGGGTGGGTCAGGGCCACCCCCAGGGGTACAGAGTCTGAGGGGGCTGAACCCCGGGTGGAGAGGGGGGTCCTCAAAAGCATTTTCATGCAGGTGAGAAAGGAACATTTCCAGGGCATCTTGGCTGAAGCACAGAAGTGACTCCCAGAAGACCTGGCATGTGTGAGATGTAGGAGGGACACTCACTGCCTGCTTGTGCATGTGCATGAGTGTGTGTGTGTGTATGTGTGTACATGTGGCGGGTATGGTGAGCCTTGGGGCTCACTTTAGCATCTGCTGGTGAGCTTGCCGTGCCTGCTGACCATTTCCCAGGTCAGGCCTCCGCCCGTGATAACTACTGTTTACCAAGCACTTACTGGAGGTCAGTGACTCACATATGTGATCTCATTTCATTCTCCCAACAACCTGATGTAAGAACTATTATCCCTGTTTAACACATGAGGGAATGGAGGTTTGAGAGCTTTGGCTACTTTTTTCACGGTCTGAAGCTACGTCCCTCCACAGCCCAGGAAATGTTCTGCCGTTGTTCATCTCCTTGGGACCATATGGAAACAGGGGACTGCTGCTCCTGGGGGTCATAAAGGGCTTTTGCAGTAGAGAAAGGAGACTAAGAGCACCTTTCTAGACTTTTCTTTAGCATTCTTCAAGATGTACTATCAGAAGTTCAATAAAAACAGCCTAATGCTGAGATTCATGGAGAGAAAACTGATTCAACTTCCTACCTTCCTACTAGCTTATTTTCTTCTTAGCCATTTCTAAATTCATGGAGCCATGTTCCTCCTTGGCTTAGACATATTTAATGCTGCTGTTGCTCTCAGGTTAAGGTCTGGACTCCTTGTGGCTCTTCAAATCCTTCAGAACCCTTCGTTGTCTGAGCAGGCACAGTCATGTTCTGTAGTTTAAAAGGTGGCAGTGGCTGGGTGCAGTGGCTCACGCTTGTAATCCCAGCACTTTGGGAAGCCGAGGCGGGCAGATCACCTGAAGTCCGGAGTTTGAGACCAGCCTGACCAACATGGAGAAATCCCGTCTCTATAAAAATACAAAATTAGCCAGGCGTGGTGGTGTATTCCTGTAATCCCAGCTACTCGTGAGGCTGAGGCGGGAGAATCACTTGAACCTGGAAGGCGGAGGTTGCGGTGAGCCGAGATCGCTCCATTGCACTCCAGCCTGGGCAACAAGAGCAAAACTCATTCTCAAAAAAACAAAAACAAAAACAAACAAAAAAAAAGGTGGCAGTAATGCCATGTTAATTAAACATCTTTCAGAAAAGAGTCTATGAGATCGATGTCTGCATGCTGAAGACAGGTGTTGCTGCTGGAAAGTGATTCGGTTTGAGGACTCAGGACTTGGGAACATCACTCTCACTTCAACAGAACCCATTTTTCAGTTCCCTGCTGTTTCCTGCAGAAACTGGGGGAATGTGCTTGGCCTCTCTGGAGCTGGAATTGCCTAGCAGCTTGGCTTGCTTAATCCACCTTTCCACACCTTCCTGCCACCCTGAGGGGGAGGCCTGATGGTGCATGAGCTTCTGCAGAAGGAATTTGCCCATTCTGCTTCCTAAAATGTGCAGCTGCATTTTGCTGCTGGGAAAATATTTATTGAAGGTCTGGAAGACTCTGACAACTTGTAAGGAACACACAGTTTTTTATCTGCAGGATGAAGTTAGTTTCTGTTTGGGCCTGGTGTTTTTGAAAGGAGGAAATCACTTTCATAAGCATCAGATTAGATCCAGGAAGCATCCACAGGACAATGAGAAGCTGATAGAGGCCGTCTCAGGATTTTGTTATTGGTTACTACCGCCACCTCCTGGCTGAATTTGTGAACTACACAGCATGGGTTTCCTGGGCAAACTGCTTTAAGAAAAGGTGGCCCCCTTTTTCCCCCATTTTCTGCAAGTTCTCTGTGGCACAAAAGGGAAATGAGAAGACTTATTGTTTAGATAGAGTATTTATTGGCATATTTTATATTAACTGTGATGATAAAACAGACACAATGAGAAATAAAATCAGAGTGGACTTCTCTCAGCTGAGGCAATAGGGAAAAGAATTCACTGGGACAACCCTGTGACTCAGTGTTAGCTTTGCCCAAAATAAGTGTCAAAGCCCTTATCTGAGTTTCCAAGACCCCCTGCCCACTCTTTAAAGCTGACCTCTTAGCATAGTGAGGGAAATCTACCAATCATTTTGGAAAATTAGTACAAAATTAAGGAATTAAAGTGAAAATTGCAATATAAAAAATTCTTGGGTCTGAGGCATGTCTTTAGATTGTACAATGAGAAGATGTAAGATTTGGTATCTCTCCTCTTCATTATTTTATATTGGTTTTATACAGAAGCCATTACCCTGTAGAAATGTAAGTTCTAAGTTAGGAAAAGGATTATTTGTAACGTACATGCAATACACATACATTGACAGAAACAGGCTTTTTCTGTCATTTAAATTATATTTTTGGAGTAGATTGATTTTTTGTTTGTTTGTTTGTTTGTTTTTGAGATGGAGTCTTGCCCTGTCGCCAGGCTGGAGTGCAGTGGTGTGATCTCTGCTCACTGCAATCTCCTCCTCCCGGGTTCAAGTGATTCTCCTGCCTCAGCCTCCCAAACAACTGGGACTACAGGCGTGCACCACTACACCCAGCTAATTTTTGTGTTTTTAGTAGAGATGGGGTTTCACCATGTTGGTCAGGATGGTCTCTATCTCCTGACCTCGTGATCCACCCATCTCAGCCTCCTAAAGTTCTGGGATTACAGACGTGAGCCACTGCGCCTGGTGGATTGTATTTTTAAAATTCTATTTAGAGATGAGGTCTTGCTGTGTCGAGCAGGCTGGATGGAGTGCAGTGGTGTGATCATAACTCACTGCAGCCTTGACTTCCTAAGTCAAGCAACCCTATCCCGTCAGCCTTTCCAGAGGACAGCAGCTAGGGCCTTCAGACAATTACATTCCCTGAGTTGGAGATCTGAGAGGCATCATTTCATGGCTACCACAGACACTGAAAGCAAATATTACATTTCTCATCCCCCCTTGAAGCTTGGGTCTTGCTGAATATTGTTTTCATAAAGCAAGCTGCCATATTGAAAGGGCCACGTAACGAGAAGCTGTGTGCAACCTCCAGCCAAGCAGCCAGGAAAGAACTGAGGCCTCAGTCTTCTCAGGTGGCCTACTGGCCAATATGTATATGTACAAGTTGTATATAGAACTTCCAGGAAGGGTCCTTAAAAGAAGAGGGCTATCACTTTCTTGTCTTCTCATCTTTCTTACTGGCTGGAATGTGATAAGATCACTGGATCTGAAACAGCCATTTTGGACTAAAAGGCAGAAGCCACAGGTGGAGGATGATGGAGTTACAAAATAAAAGAAGCCCAAGTCGCAGTGATCATGGGCCACCATGAACTTCCTGGGTTCACTGGAGAGAGAAATACGCTTCTAACTTGTGTATGTCTCTGCTTGATTTTCTGTTACTTATAACAGAACTTTATCCAAACTGAAAAAACATTTACATTTTACATGTAAAGTCCGAAGGTTAACAGAGTTAAGTATTTCCCAGAGGATAAATCATGGGAAGAGTAGAAGTTGAATTGCCTGGGACTATTACTGGGAGGTGACATTTGCTGCTTCTAGTCAAGGTGCTAGCAAATCTCCCCATTTTGTCGCTAAGAGGGTGTTCCACTTAGTTAGCAATGGCAAGAGAAGGAAACCATTGATGTTCGTCATGGAAGAAATCTTTGAAAACAGCACATGAGACAGCAGCTAAGAGTCCCCCCACCGCATTCCAGGCTAACAGCATTGGCTCCAGAGGCTAACAGAGTTTATTGAGTGAAGGGACCAGGGAGGAAACCAGCTTGATTTTAATTGTCTGTCAAGTCTGTTGGAAACTAACTTTCTCTAAAGGAATGCTTTTTGAAGCTTTCAAAGCTCGAGAACATAATAAATATTACCCTTTGCTGGGTTTCCTCTTTGGCTATAGCACAGGGGGGTATTTTCTGGAAGGATATGGTTATCCTCTCTGATGACTTTCAAAATCTGCATTTAGGCTGGACATGGTGGCTCACGCCTGTATTTCCAACACAGGCGAATCACCTGAGGTCAGGAGTTTGAGATCAGCCTGGCCAATGTGGTGAAACCCCATCTCTACTAAAAATATAAAAATTAGCCAGGCATGGTGGTGGGTGCCTATAATCTCAGCTACTCTGGAGGCTGAGTCAGGAGAATCACCCGAACCTGGGAGGTGGAGCATGCAGTGAGCCGAGATCATGCCACTGCACTGCAGCCTGGGTGACAGAGCAAGACTCCTCCTCAAAACACACACACACACACACACAAGAATTTAGCCATCAAAACACTTGAGCTATTTTATCCACAACAGTTTTAGTCCTCACATGTATTCTCAATGTGTGGAAATTTCATAAGTTTAGTAACTGTTCTGTAGGTTAGGAAGCAGCATCGCAGGAGTGGTAAATGCCTGAGCCTGGAAACACACCAGTCTGCTAGCTTTGGCTCTGCCACTCAACAGTTTGTGTCACCTTGGGAAAGTGCATAATCTGTGAGACTATTTCTTTATTTACAAGATGGGATTAATAACAGTCCCTAGCCTATGAGATTGCTGTAAGAATAAAGTTTTGGAATGCACGGAAAGTCTCCAGGGCTCAGGAGCGTGCTGGGTATGTTGTAAGTACACAGTAAGTATTAGCTATTATTATTTTTATTGCTACTAATACCTAATTTCTGGTCATGTGCTATTCAGTACAATATCCACTGGCTCCTAGTGGCCGTTACACACTTGAAATGAAGCTAGTCCAAATTGAGGTGGGCTGTAAGGATTAAATACAGACTGGATTTTGAAGTCTTAGAGGAAAACAAGAATGTAAAATATCTTACTAATAAATTTAAAAACTCTTTATTAACATATTGAAATGATAACATTTTAGATAATTGAAATAAGATGTACTGTTACAATTAATTTCACCTTTTCCTTTTTCTTTTTTTTTTTAATGTGACTACTAGAAAATTAAAAATTTCCTCTGTGGCTTGTACATCAGGTATTTTTGGGATAAGGTTTAGGCAGACAGATGGGGCAGGGGTGATAAAGTGAACTAGGAAATCATGGTTTACTTTATCAGTATCTGATGGTTATTAGGTGGTGGGAAGAAGGAGGCAAAAGTTTGGGGAAGGAAATTGACTTCCCAAGGATATTGTGGATCCTGATATAATTCAACTCCACAGATGCTGAGTGAGGTCGGGGGTGGTCATGTGTGGGAGCAGCACTCAGTCACACTAGTCTGAAGAAAGGATGGAAATCTGGTGGTTCACACAATGGAAGTTTAGAGCAGTACAAGTGTCATTAACCTTGATCCAAGGTGGAGTTTAAGATCCAGCATGGAGCATATTGTTGATGAAGAACCAATGGCAAGTTGTTATGAGGGACCTCGAGAAAGGAGGCAGAAGTAGAGTGGTAGAAAATCCCTCCCAGAGGCGCTGCTGGTACCCAAATTCAATTCCACAGACCTTGATTAAGAACCTACTATGTTCCAGAGCTCTTATAGAAACTGGTGAAGACATAGTTTTCAAGGTACCTGCCTTCAAGGTATTCACCATATAGTGGGGAAGACAGGCAGATAAACAGACAACTGTAGTACAGCTGATCAAGTTCTGTAATAGGGTGCAATGGATGCTCACGATAAGGAAAGCTAATCCATTCTTGTGGACAAAGGAAGTTTCTTAAAGAAAACAATATCTCTATTAAGGCCTATGGAAAAGTAGCTGGGGAAAGAAGGGAGAAGCACATTCTAAGTAAGGGAAACATATGTGCCAAGGTTGGGAGGTCAGGAGAGCATTGCATGTTCCAGGAGCTGCACATGGCTCAGTGTTGCTGCTGAATAGGGTGTGAGGTGAAAGTGGCTGGAAACTGGAGAGAGGAAGAGAGGCCAGATTACAGAGGAGATGGCATCACAGATGGAGGCATCTGAAGGCATGGGGGATAAGGGATTTAAAGGCTTTAAGCAGGGGGGTGACATGCCTAGATTTGTGATTTAGGAAGATACCTCTGATCACGTTGTGGGGGTTCTGGCTCCAGGTAAGATAGATTAAATACACTCCATCCTGTCTCTCCCATCAAAATCAGCTATAATACCTAGACAGAATGTGTGGAGCAGCTATTTGAAGACTGAAAAGTAAGTAGTAGCAAGTGGTTTGGAGAAAAAGACTAGATAGAGCTTGAAGACCTGCTGGACTAGTAGTTTACATTTCCCCCATCTCCCAAATTTCCTGGACTCAACACAGCCTGAAGCATGAAAGGAGGCATTGGCATACAGACAGGTTCAGGGCAAACCAGCTGGTTAAGGCTTGAGGAGTGGGAGATGTGTCACCTAATGCTAAGAAAAAGTTGGATAACTTTTCACTTTTACTTATTTTCTCCAATCTCTTGCATCCCAGTCCCCAAGAAAGCCTGAGGTGGCAGCAGAGATAGTGGCAGCAATGGGGACACACAGGAGCCTAAAACTCCTGGAGGGAGGGGGTAGAAACCTCCTCTCCAATTGAAGGAACTGTGGTCTCAAGAGTGTGGGCTGAACCCTTGTTGTTTTCAAAATTATTTCTTCCATTGTTTGGCCCCAGATAAGTGTTCAGTTGCAGCACATGTGTGGCAGAGTAAGATAAATAAAGCCCCAGCTTTCTGGCTGGAAACTAGAAACAGAGAGCCCCAGGAAACCCCCACTGGGGAGATTGTGGAGAGGGAGGAGCTAAGAAAAGCAACCTTATAAAGTTGTATATGAGTTCCTGAGCTTACCCCTGAACTCATCCACATGCATGGATCTGACTCTAAGCAGAATACCCGACTTTGAGAATTGAATTATGGGATTGACTACAGCCCAGAACCCAGAGTCACCACTGGATGGCACATGTGTGGGATGCATCTGAATAGCACTTCAAAAGTTTTGAAAATAGTGCTAACCTTGAAACCGCATAAACAGAAAGTTGGTTTCTCTCAGATTAATAAGTCCACAAATTAAATTTTTATCATTCCTCCCTAAAATAACCAGAATTTGCGGCCTGAATTTAACAGTTTGCTAAACAAAGCGTTTTGGCTGCCTAAATGAAAATACCAACATTTCCCGTAGGGTTTGAATAAGACCTAGAGCTTTATAACACAACATCCAAAATACCCAGGAAACCATTCAAAATTAGTTAGCATACAAAGATCCAAGAAAAATCTCAACTTACAAAGGAAAACAAAAAAATGCCAAAGCCAGGATGTCACAGATGTTTAAATTATCTGACAAAGACTTTAAGACAGTGATTACAAAAATACTCAAAGCAGTAAGGGCAAATCCTATTGAAATGAATGGAAAACTAGAAAATTTCAGCGTACAAATAAAAATATTAAATGGAAAAAAGAACCAAATAGGAACTTTAGAAGCAAAAAATATAGTAACAAAACTTTAAGAAGCTAACTGGTTTGGGTCCGTGGAAATGACAAAAGCAAGCACTGGTGAACTTGAAGATAGATAAATAGAAATAATCCAATGTGAATGATAGAAAGCATATTCAGCTTCTGACATTCAAAACTGATTATAACAGTCTGATAAGAGGACTTGGGAAAGGAAAACGTTTTCTAGTATTTCTAGCTTCTACTTAGCGTCTCAAGAACCAAACCTTATGGAGAAGGGGCTCAGATCTTAGAGCTCATGCCTTAAATGTAGAGAAGCTGCCTGTCTTGGCTATGCAACTTGCTGCTCTGGGTAGAAAACAAGAGGGAATTTTCATCCCTTCTCATCCTGTGACATGATGCGGGAAAAAAAGTAGGGAGAAAGAGGCAGGAGAGGTAGCTGGTTAGAAATCTGTTGCAACATTCTGTCTTTATGCTGAAGAGTGCCAGACAGTGGTGTGTTGGAGCTGGTTTGTACCAGCTCTTGAGAGCTGATAGTTAAAACTTCAGGAATTTTGCAAGCTAATTGTTAAATAGCTAGCATTTTTTTTCTTAGTATTTTTTTTAATTTCAATAGATTTTTGAGGAACAGATGGTCTTTGGTTACATGCATAAGTTCTTTAGTGATGAATTCTGAGATTTTGGTGCCTCCATCACCCAAGCAGTGTACACTGTACCCAATGTGTAGACTTTTATCCCTTACCCCCCGACGCACACCTCCTGAGTTTCCAAAGTCCATTATGTCATTCTTATGCTTCTGCTTCCTCACTTAGCTCCCACTTATAAGTGAGAACTTGCGACGTTTGATTTTCCATTCCTGAGTTACTTCACTTAGAATAATGGTCTCCAACTTCATCCAGGTTGCTGCGAATGCCATTATTTCATTCCTTTTTATGGCTGAGTAGTATTCCATTATGTGTATTTAATGCATACCACATTTTCTTTATCCACTTGTTGATTGATGGGCATTTGGGCTGGTTCCATATTTTTGCAATTGCAAATTGGGTGGCTATAAACATGTGTATGCAAGTGTAAGTGTAAATAATGACTTACTTTGGGTAGATACCCAGTGGTGGGATTACTGGATCAAATGAAATATCTATTCTCAGTTCTTTTTTTTTTTTAATCCACAACTTTCTTTTCTTCTTCTTCTTTTTTTTTTTTAATTATGCTTTAAGTTCTAGGGTACACGTGCACAACGTGCAGGTTTATTACATAGGTATACATGTGCCATGTTGGTTTGCTGCACCCATCAACTCATCATTTACATTAGGTATTTATCCTAATGCTATCCCTCACCCAGTTCCCCACCCCCAGACAGGCCCCCATGTGTGATGTTCCCCGCCTTGTGTCCGAGAGTTCTCTTTGTTCAGTTCCCACCTATGAGTGAGAACATGTGGTGTTTGGTTTTCTGTCCTTGTGATAGTTTGCTGAGAATGATGGTTTCCAGCTTCATCCATGTCCCTGCAAAGGACATGAACTCATTCTTTTTTATGGCTGCATGGTATTCCATGGTGTATATGTGACACATTATCTTAATCAAGTCTATCATTGGTGGACATTTGGTTGGTTCCAAGTCTTTGCTATTGTGCATAGTGCCACAATAAACATACGTGTGCATGTGTCCTTATAGTAGCACAATTTATAATCCTTTGGATATATACCCAGTAATGGGACTGCAGGTTCAAATAGTATTTCTAGTTCTCGATCCTTGAGGAATCACCACACTGTCTTCCACAATGGCTGAACTAATTTACACTCCCACCAACAGTGTAAAAGCATTCCTATTTCTCCACATCCTCTCCAGCATCTGTTGTTTCCTGACTTTTTAATGATCGCCATTCTAACTGGT
>NW_012119598.1:7106310-7167082 GCF_000951035.1 Colobus angolensis palliatus | reverse complement strand
TGTGATGTTAGGGTGTCGATTTTAGATCTTTCCTGCTTTCTCTTGTGGGCATTTAGTGCTATAAATTTCCCTCTACACACTGCTTTAAATGTGTCTGGAGATTCTGGTACTTTGTATCTTTTTTCTCATTGGTTTCAAAGAACATCTTTATTTCTGACTTCATTTCGTTATGTACCCAGTAGTCATTCAGGAGCAGGTTGTTCAGTTTCCATGTAGTTGTGTAGTTTTGAGTGAGTTTCTTAATCCTGAGTTCCAATTTAATTGCACTGTGGTCTGAGAGACAGTTTGTTGTGACTTCTGTTCTTTTACATTTGCTGAGGAGTGCTTTACATCCAATTATATGGTAAGTTTTAGAATAAGTGCGACGTGGTGCTGAGAAGAATGTATTTTCTTTTGATTTGGGGTGGAGAGTTCTGTAGCTGTCTATTAGGTCCGCTTGGTGCAGAGTTGAGTTCAAGTCCTGGATATCTTTGTTAACCTTCTGTCTTGTTGATCTGTCTAATATTAACAGTGGGGTGTTAAAGTCTCCTATTATTGTGTGGGAGTCTGAGTCTCTTTGTAGGTCTCTAAGGACTTGCTTTGTGAATCTGGGTGCTCCTGTATCGGGTGCATATATATTTAGGATAGTTAGCTCTTTTTTTTTGAATTGATACTTTTACCACTGTTATGGCCTTCTTTGTCTCTTTTGATCTTTGTTGGTTTAATGTCTGTTTTATCAGAGACTAGGATTGCAACCCCTGCTTTATTTTTGCTTTCCATTTCCTTGGTAGCTCTTCCTCCATCCCTTTATTTTGAGCCTATGTGTCTCTGCAGGTGAGATGAGTCTCCTGAATACAGCATGCTGGTGGGTCTTGACGCTATCCAATTTGCCAGTCTGTGTCTTTTAATTGGGGCATTTAGCCCATTTACATTTAAGGTAAATATTGTTATGTGTGAATTTGATCTTGTCATTATGGTGTTAGCTGGTTATTTTGCCTGTTAATTGATGCAGTTTCTTCAAAGCATCGATGGCCTTTACAATTTGGCATGTTTTTGCAGTGGCTGGTACTGGTCATTCCTTTCCATGTTTAGTGCTTCCTTCAGGAGTTCTTCTAAGGCAGGCCTGCTGGTGACAAAATCTCTCAGCATTTGCTTGTCTGTAAAGGATTTTATTTCTCCTTCACTTATGAAGCTTAGTTTGGTGGATATGAAATTCTGGGTTGTAAATTCTTTCCTTTAAGAATGTTGATTATTGGTCCCCACTCTCTTCTGGTTTGTAGAGTTTCTGCCGACACATCTGCTGTTAGTCTGATGGGCTTCTCTTTGTGGGTAACCCGGCCTTTCTCTCTGGCTGTGCTTAACAATTTTTCCTTCATTTCAACCTTGGTGAATCTGACAATTATGTCTTGGAGTTGCTCTTCTCAAGGAGTATCTTTGTGGTATTCTCTGTATTTCCTGAATTTGAATGTTGGTCTGCCTTGCTAGGTTGGGGAAGTTCTCCTGGATAATATCCTGAAGAGTGTTTTCCAACTTGGTTCCATTCTCCCTGTCACTTTCAGGTACACTAATCAAACATAGATTTGGTCTTTTCACATAGTTTCGTATTTCTTGGAGGCTTTGTTTCTTTTTACTCTTTTTTCTCTAACCTTGCCTTCTTGCTTTATTTCATTAATTTGATCTTCAGTCACTGATATCTTTTCTTCCACTTGATCGAATCGGCTACTGAAGCTTGTGCATGCATCAC
The DNA here is from genome assembly GCF_000951035.1 of Colobus angolensis palliatus. Taxonomy (NCBI): domain Eukaryota; kingdom Metazoa; phylum Chordata; class Mammalia; order Primates; family Cercopithecidae; genus Colobus; species Colobus angolensis. The sequence continues at coordinate 7,165,359 of NW_012119598.1, read as the reverse complement.
GAAGTTCTCATGCTATGGTTTTCAGCTCCATCAGGTCATTTAAGTTCTTCTCTACACTGTTTATTCTAGTTAGCCATTCATCTAACCTTTTTTCAAGGTTTTTGGCTTCCTTACGATCGGTTAGAACATGTTCCTTTAGCTCAGAGGAGTTTGTTATTACCGACCTTCTGAAGCCTACTTCTGTCAACTCGTCAAAGTCATTCTCCGTCCAGCTTTGTTCCCTTGCTGGCAAGAGCTGTGATCCTTTGGAGGAGAAGAGGCTCTCTGGTTTTTAGAATTTTCAGCTTGTCTCCTCTGGTTTCTCCCCATCTTTGTGGTTTTATCTACCTTTGTTCTTTGGTATTGGTGACCTACAGATGGGGTTTTGGTGTGGATGTCCTTTTTGTTGATGTTGATGCTATTCCTTTCTGTTTGTTAGTTTTCCTTCTAACAGTCAGGTCCCTCAGCTGCAGGTCTGTTGAAGTTTGCTGGAGGTCAACTCCAGACCCTGTTTGCCTGGGTATCACCAGCGGAAGTTGCAGAACACCAAATATTGCAGAACAGCAAATATTAGTGCCTGATCCTTCCTCTGGAAGCTTCATCCCAGAGGGGCACCTGCCTGTATGAGGTGTCTGTTGGCTCCTACTGGGAGGTGTCTCCAAGTTAGGCTACATGGGCGTCAGGGACCCACTTGAGGAGGCAGTCCGTCCATTCTCAGAGTTCAACACCATGCTGGGAAAACCACTGCTCTCTTTGGAGCTGTCAGACAGGGATGTTTAAGTCTGCAGAAGTTTCTGCTGCTTTTTGTTCAGCTATGCCCTGCCCACAGAGGTGGCGTCTACAGAGGCCATAGGCTTTGCTGAACTGTGGTGGGCTCTGCCCAGTTTGAGCTTCCTAGATGCTTTGTTTACCTACTCAAGCCTCAGCAATGGCAGACACCACCTTCCCCCCACCCCCCAACCCCCGCCAGGCTGCAGCCTCGCAGGTTGATCTCAGACTGCTGCGCTAGCAGTGAGTAAGGCTCCATGGGCTCCTGCTGAGCCAGGCATGGGAGAGGATCCCCTGGTCTGCCAGTTGCTAAGACTGTGGGAAAAGTGCAGTATTTGAGTAGGAGTGTCTCGTTTTTCCAGGTACAGTCTGTCATGGCTTCCCTTGGCTAGGAAAGGGAAATCCCCCAACCCCTTGTGCTTCTGGGTGAGGCCACACTCCGCCCTGCTTCAGCTTGCCCTTTGTGCTGCACCCACCGTTCAACCAGTCCCAATAAGATTAACCAGGTACCTCATTTGGAAATGCAGAAATCACCCATCTTCTGCATCAATCATGCTGGGAGCTGCAGACTGGAGCTGTTCCTATTTGACCATCTTGGGACAGACCCCTCAAATAGCTAGCATCTTGAGATGGACATGGTGGGAATATTTATACCATGGTAACTGGAAAACACTATACATTTCTGGAAAGCCTGTTGTTATACTACCAGCCTACCACTGTGACAGATAAAGCAAGGAGAACACACGAATGGATAGAAGGGTTGGGCACGCTTTCTGTGTTTCTGTGTTTACCATTTAGAACACTGGGGAAGAGGCCATGCAGGGACTTAGGGGTGATCCAACATGATGGTGTGAGATGGTTGAATACAGAACTAGTCTACTTAACACTCTCAACCCTATGTTGATTCTTATATGGCACAAATGCTGAGTGTAAAGTCAGTGAGTCTGCCGTAGGGCCAACTGTGGTAAGATGTGAGGCTCAGCCATAGAGTCTGGGCCGGGGTACTCAGCCTCAGTGGTCTATTGACCAGTGAGAGCTGAGAGAAGACCAAGTCAATGGAGACCCTACTGGGAGAGAATGGGCACAGGTTTGTGAGCCACATACATCATCAGCATACTGGCAGATTCAACAGACAAGATTAAGTCAACTGTACTATACTGCCAGTCTACTATACTACTATACTGCCACGACAATCAAGTGAGGAGGTGAGGATAGTCCTATGTCCCCAAGCCCTTTCATCCCACCATCATGAGGTCATGAGAGACCTCCTCCCCCATATACCAGACACCACCTTGGAAGGCATGGGCATGGCAAAAGGGCATGGAGATAGCATTCCCCAAAAAATGAGTACCAAGGAGACTATTTAAATTACTGCATCTAAGGTTAAAAACCGGTCTCTATATTAACTATCTTTCCTCTGCCCCGATAGGTGGGAGCTCAGGAGGAAGACCAAGCCAGTAACAGACTGAAACTAAAGAGAACACATTTTCTTCTTCCTGACTAGTAGTATAAATATGCAACCTAGTGACACGTGTAAAGTAAACGAATCGTGTAACTTGTGCTTACTCAAATGTATAATTCATGAGGTTATTTTTTGAATACTCAATCATTCTTTGCAAACTGAAGTTTGGCTTCACTTTTATTTTTCAGATGGAAAAGAGGCTGAGATTTTTGTATTTGAAGAATTTAAAGACACAATGACTCCGTTTTGGGTGTCCTTCCAGGAGGTGGGGCTTTCTTCTCAGTCTAATAAGTCCACGAACTAAGTTTTTATCGTTTCTCCCTGGAATAACCAGAATTAGAGGAAGCGGGTCATTTAAGTCAAATTCAGGACAGGCCAATTAATAAAAGGAGAATACTGAGTTCATATAGTTTCTGTGAAGGATGTAACTGACAGTGGACTGGGATGTTCACAGTTACAGGATGTTAGGGCAAAAGAGATATTTTGAGATAATTTAGTCCAAGAAACAGACCCAGAGAGGTCAAAACACAAATTCAGAGTTAGGCAGCTTATCGATGGCGGGGTTGGAGCTCCAACCTTGAACTCACCCCCAATTTTATAGAAAGACTCCAGGATTTGACCCTGCGCCTGCCCTCCTCCTTGGCAGGAGTTCACGGGGGAAAGCAAGTCACAACTGGAAGGCTGCTTAGCAATCACAGAATGAAAACAAGAGCCTTCACTCCACTTGGTGATCCTCCTGTTGGCCCATCTTTCAGATACACAAATTCTGACTTCTCTGATTCTCTTTTTCTAAACTCTGTGAAGAAAGACCACTGGGTCTGTAGTTGGGTCATAAAATGCTTAATTAAGCTATTTTTGGGTTAAATGCTGAGCCCAACACACATTCTTGATGGGATATATGTACGTCCCAGGTCATGTGATAGTTCCCATTGCCAAGTGTTTATTTGCTGTAAATGTGTGACGTGACGTGTTGTACTGAGCGCTTTGCATACTCTATCTCTTTACCCACAGTCTTGCAAGCCATCTCTGAAGGGCTGCTGGTTTCCACCTCCTAACGTGGTCTTTTCCCCTTGTCTATGACCCTTTGTCTGGGCAGAGCCATACGGCTGCTTAGACATCCCATCTCTTCTCTTTCAGCCCCCAGGATCCCCATTCGTGTGATTATGGAGCGTTAAGAGGGCCCTGGGAGCACATGGGACTGAGCCTGGCTCAGCCAAGTTCCTATTTACCCTCTTAACGTGGATTTCAGCCTCTGTGTTGGCATGAGAGTCATCTGGTAAGCTGTTTTCTACAAGGAGAAGGGCAGAATAGAGTCATTGACTAAAAATTGGAAACGTTTAAGAGAAATCTAATCTTCCAGGGATACAAACATAATACTGTGTGTAAGTGATCTGGATGTATTGTCTAAACCTGAAGACTTGTAGCCCTGCGGGCCCCTTCACGAGTAGATGGCAGTCAAATCACCTTGTGCTGTCCAGGAACCGTGAGGGAGGTAGATTAATCGTGTAGAAAAGCTACTGCTGCAGATGCTTACGGAGTAGCTGAGCTGTCGAAGAGCTACTGGAAAACCGACTGAAAAGGGAGATTTACAGGGGAAAGTAACAAAGAAAAAAAGACAGAAAACCTGGCTTGGATCCCAAGACAGAGGAAGGCGCATTCAGACAGGCTGGCCTTTTGACCTTCCTTGCCTAGTCTGACCATTAGAAGCAGAAGATCTGATTAAAAGTACCTAAGAATTTACTAAAAGACTTCACACTTCACCAAAGTCTCTCTTTTCAGAATTTCTGTTTTCATTTTTTAATCAATAGTTGAAATAAAAAATCCACAAAGACTTTTAAAAATGTGGTAAAGTACACATAGCATAAAATTTACCATCTCAATCATTTTAAGCGTACAATTATAAAGAACAAAGCAGGGCAGGGCGTGGTGGCTCAAGCCTATAATCCTAGCACTTTGGGAGGCTGAGGCGGGTGCATCACCTGAGGTCAGGAGGTCAAGACCAGCCTGGCCAACATCGTGAAACCCTGTCTCCACTAAAATGCAAAAATTAGCTGGGCATGATGGCAGGTGCCTGTAATCCCAGCTACTCAGGAGGCTGAGACAGGAGAATCGCTTGAACCAGGGAGATGGTGGTTGCAGTGAGCTGAGATTGTGCCACTGCCCTCCAGCCTGGGCAGCTGAGCGAGACTCTGTCTCAAAAATAAACAAACAAGCAAAAAAGCATTTTGAGAAAATGTAAAGAATGCATTTGAATAAGTTTCTATTATAGTGTCAATGTCTGTCAGCATTTCAGGATCAAAGAAATTTGAATAGGCTTATACAATAGTGAATGCTTTGTAAAAAATGTTAAATTATAGGGAAAGTCTTTAAGTATTAATCATTCATGGATCCATTTTCTTCTTCTTGCCCAGTAAGGAAAAGGAAAATAAGCTCAGAATGAACTGTTGTTTTTTTGGTTTTTTATTTTTTTCAGTTAAAGCAGTTTTAATTTAAATGTTTTAATATTCAGTACTTTACATTTTGGTAAAATATGTAGAACATAAATTTACCCTTTTTAAGCATTTCTTAATGTTCTCTGGCATTAGGCACATTCACATTGTGTAACCATCACCACTGTCTCCAGAACTTTTTCATCTTCCCAAGCTGATCTTTCTATTTTTTTAAGATACAAGTTGCATCAGAGAATTTAGAGTCCACATTTTCTTCTTGACTATATTTACAATTGTTCTAATGTTGTGTATAAATATGTGCTTGTTTTAATGCATGCAGTTAAAAATGACTTCAGGAAAAGGAAGAGGGAATAATATCCACTGAGTCCTTACCAAGCTTGGCATGTTACATATTCCACACAACAATCTGGGAGGCAGAAATTGTGAGCCCATTTTACAGATGAGGAAGTTGACACATAAATAAATTAAGTAGCTTTGCCTAAGGTCACACAGCCAGGATGTGATGGAGGTGAGACTCAACCCCTCTCTGTTTTTCATGGCAACATGCTCTCAGGTTTATACCGCTTTAAGAAAAGTGGGAAAAGAAAGAAAAAAAAGGCATAAGGACGTGGGTTACATGCAATTTTAGTACTGTACGATTGTTATTACTAAAGATACCACCAAAGAAAGTATGGGTTTTGCTTTGCTGGGAATTTTAGAGGTCTCGGTGGTCAGTTCTCCTACTTAAGGTATCCTTTATCTAAAAGGACCTCTGAAGGGTTTCTGTGATTTGTGGTTGCATGAAGGTCACCCCATTGCTACTTGTCTTTATGAAACAGTGACAATAGGGACTAAGAAGAGAAAGGGGCAGGTATAGAGAGCGCGTGGAATGCTATGGCAGCAGGGAGGGGTCTGGGCTGGGCAGCTGCTCCTGCCATTCCTCCTCTCCTGAGAATATCATATCTGAGCACAGAGCGCTGGAGGAGGAAGGACGGGAAAGGAAACAGATGGCCTCTGCATGCACAAAAGGACAGCTGGGCTCTGTACGTCTCACCCTCCACAGAGGTAAGCTGGAGGCTGCGGCCTCATTTCTAACTGAATTCCGCTACGGTCCCCAGGACCACTCCTTGGGAAGACCTAGTTAGAGCCATATCATGATATGATATGAGCCAATTTTTGTCAGTCTCTGTTCTGCACATGATATGGCCATTGTCTTGTCATCATTTCTGCTTAACAGACGAGGAAACAGATGTCTCATGGCCTGTAGGTGTCAGAGGAAGGACTTGAACTGAGGTCCATCTGTACTCAAGCCCTGGCTGGTCTCCACCACGACGGTCTGGTTGTCTAGTGTTGAAGTCACCTACATGGGTACTAAACCCGGCTTCACCAATGAATACCCTGTAAACTCTCATTGAGTTTCAGCTTCCTAATATTACAAATAATGAAGGTTATAGTACCGACTTTGTGGGATTGCCATGAAGATTTAGTAAAATTACCCACCTGAAAATCTTGGCCAGATCATAGGTGAATGTTACGACTTGAGTTGTGTGCCCCTTCAACAGTTATATTGATGTTTTAAGCCCTAGTGCCTCAGAATGTGACTGTATTTGGAAACAGAGTCTTTAAGAGGTCATCAAATTAAAATGAAGCCATGAGGGTGGGCCCAAATCCAGTATGATTGATGTCCTTGCTGAAAGGGGAAATTTGGACACCGAGATCGACAGGCACGTAAGGAAGATGAAGCAAAGACACACAGGGAGAAGGTGATACGGGAAGGATTGGAGAAATACATCCACAAACCGACGAATGCCCGGGGCTCCCAGAAGCAGGAGAGAGGCAGGAGCAGGCCCTTCCCTCGCAGCTTCGGAGGGAGCATGGCTCACCCAGCACCTTGATGTCAGGCTTCTGGCCTCCAGAGGGAAGAGACAATAAATTTCTGTTGTTTAAAGCTACACCTTTTGTGGTATTTTGTTGCAGCATCTCTGGAAAATTAATAGAGCACACAATCCAATGTTCTTGTTCTTCCTTAGGCCATTCATTCAACAAACATTTTAAACTAAGTGCTGGGGATTTGTTCAGAGATGAACAGATCCTGTTTCTGCTCTCAGGTGGCTCATGTCCTAGTTAGGGACACAAACACATCAACAAGCAATGATAGTAGAGTGTGGTTGGTGCTTGGCCATGGGCAAGGCAAGGGCAGGGTGCTTCGGGGGCTTCAAGGAGGGGCCCTTAAATTAGCGTGTGCATCAGAGAAGCACAGCTGCTTCGAGGGAGTGATATCCCAAAAATGATGGAGTAGTCGTTTTATTTGGAAAAGAACATGCCTGTTATGGTGCAAGGGCGTTAATGACTTTTTGTTGTTATAATTGAACAAGGACAGTTCCAAGTATATATAAAAAATGACAGGAACAAGCAAGATTAGAAGGGAAGCCAACGTGTTTGTTTCACTTAGCAGTTCTGCCTCCAGAATCGCTTTTAGCTGAGATGTTTCCTGATTAAGGTTGGGGGATGGTTGGTAGTGACAAGTCGAGGTTGAATAGGGTGGGGTACTGATGAGATCAGGGAACATTTATCAACAGGAAAGACTGATGTCTTCTAAAGGCAGAATACTCCCTTTATTTAACCCTTCCTCTTTCATCAACATGTGCCACATGGCAAGAAAAGATTCCAAAGCCGTTGCTGCTGGGTAAGGTTGTGTAGCCTGTGGACTGCACAAGGACCCCTGACCAAGGGGAGAATGGGGACTGAAATCCAGCACATGCTTCCTTGCACAGGCTATGTGTCTTGGGATACCTCTTTGTTTTGCACAAACATACCATCTGCTTGCTCAGTCATCTGCCACTGACTCAGGTTCCACCCAGAAAGGGCGCCTTTTTCTAATTCATACAAGGTGCCATCTATGTAGCATGGTCTTTGGGTCTGGCTGCATGAGGAAGCATTTGTTTCTTTTGAAACAAAGACGATTCTACCAGCTGGAAGTCTGCCGAGGAGTCCCTGTTACACAATTGGAGCCTGGTTCTCTGGCAGCCCTAATGTGTACTCCCATGGCATTAGCTAAATTACCACCACCCAGTTAACTTGCTAGCCTGCACTCTTACTCAGGGCTTTCAGCTTATGCACCTGAAGTCAAGACCATATGTGGTTTTTATGGAGCCAGAAAGTTAGGGATGCAATAAAGCTCTAAGTAACTGGCTAATAAATGTTAGTTATATGTTTTGTCTGGGTTGCTAGGACAATCTTCTACAAATTCTATTTTGTCATATATTTAAACATGGAATACTTTGTAAATTACTTTGAGTTTCAAGCTTCTTCTTCTTTAGGGCCCTCTCCTCCCAATTTGCTTTGGGAGTGAGGTCAACAGATGTGCTGTGGGGGCTCGGGGGTGTGCTCCAGTCCAGAATATGAACAGACAGCAGGTTCTAACGCTGATTGTCTGGAGGATCGCAAGCAATGCAGCCTGTCTGTCTGAGAGCAGAGGGGAAAACAACAGTATAGGGATAGTGCAGGCGTTACAAGTAGATGCGCATGGCCTTCCAGACGGCAGCGCGGGGAGCAGAAGGAGCTGGGGTGGGGTGCTTGGTAAGGAAATAGGATCCCCATTCTGGGGTGACTCCAAGGGAGGGAAAACCTGTTCACCAGGGAAATAGGAGTTTCTTTTGTGTCAACAGTCTGTGGGTTCATATGAAGACATTTCAGCAACAATAACATAATTAAAAATCACTGACTTATAATCCTACTTGCATGTTACAGAATCTTCAGTTTCTCCTCGCTCCCTACCCTGCTTATTTCTGAAAGCCTCATGTCAGCTCAAGAGCACTTCTTTCCTATTTCACCCTTTAGCTCCTTCCTCCTGAGGCTGCTGTCCAAGCTGCTTAAGGTGCACGAAGACAGTCTCTGCTATGGTGTGTACCGGGGTAGCAAAGGGCCTGTGTCTAGGCCTTGTTGGCCTTCCCTTCCCTGTGTTCTGGGTCCCCTCAGGTTCAAGGAACAAGCTATGCTGTGCCCTACCCTTCTGCCCTTATGCCACCTTGCCACTGGGACCCCATGAAATGCTGCCGGTGCCCTGGCATTTCTCTGAATCCCTCATAAAGTTAACTCCTAGCTGTTGCTTCTCTCTGCAGGAGGCTCTGCCACAAAACCAAGGGGCTAGGGAGGGAGACGAGACCGCAGGCCATCCTTCCCACTCTGCCTCTGCCCTCAGGAGAGTGTCCACAACATGTAGGCACCAGGACCTCCAGTGTTCCAGCCACCCTTCTAGGGCCAGCGTGCTCCCTCCTTCTACCATGAAGCCAAGCCATGTGTCGTCCCCGCCTCAAAGCCACCCACAGTGCTTTGTTCTTGTCTTGTGTTGCTTACCATGGTTTCTCCATCACAAGAGATTTTTGATACTCTTCTTCTTCCCTTTTCCTAAAAGATAAGCTGAGTTTGAATTGGGATTATATTATATATTATTCATTTTTTTATATTTGATGTATTGTGCTTAATACAATGCTTGGCAAAATGTAGGTGCTGAATAAAGATTTATGAAGGGAAAGAAGGAAATGGTGAAAAAGCCAGACTATGCTTTTATGGCACATTCACCCAGGTGGGTTTGACAGTGAGTGACCAAAAGTTTTTGTGGAAGAGCATGAACAAATCATGAAACTGACTAGTATTTGTGATCCCTTTTCCTTCAGTGCTGTCATCATTGAGTTCATCTAAACTGTCATTAGCCTACCTTTGTTTTTAGCTTGTTTGCTGCTTGCGTTAACACATTCTGCAAGCCTGCAACTAAAACCATGAAGTGTTTCTTTATTATATGGTGTCTTTCCAAATAGCCAAGGAACATCTGGTAGAAAGAGCCTGGATCTGGAGTGAGACAGATTTGAATCCTGGCTCACTGATGGAGCTCATAAGCCTGGGGAACCTTAGGCCAGTTCCTCAACTTCTCTAAACCCCGACTTCCTCTTCTGTCATGTGGACAATCGTGTTACGCACCCACAGGCTGTTCTGGGGATTAAGTATTGAGATGCAGGCCGAGCACAATGCTGGCGCAGAGATCCTGCACAAATCATTGTTAGTTTTTACACAATTATTATCATGGTTGTTGTTCTGCCTTCTCAGATGTTATCTTTCTGCACTCACATATTTTAATCTTTGTAGTTTATCTTTATGTGGAAACCTTATTGCATCCCCTTGATTATGTCAAAGATGTTCTCTGGTTCTTTCTTGAATTTTCTTGTACCACTTCTGAGTGAAGAAAAGGAAAGAAAGCTACAATGATATGATAAAGGCTTTGGTGGCAGGGGTGTTTTCTGTCTTTCCGTGCTTGGCTGGGTTTCAGGGAAATCCAGAAAAATACCAGCTGGCGGAAGGTATCATTGTGTTTGGTTAAAGGAACATTGATGCATACCCTTTTCCAGAGAAGTGAGGAGACCAAACCACTGGAGGAAAGAATGTGGTTTTGTGTCACATGTGAAAAGAAAGCTGGGAGCAAGGGGAGAAGAATATTTCAGGCCAGAGCATTTGAATGCAACTGAAGGCTTCTGTTCCAAACGAAGTAACTGAAGACATTTACAAACTAGATGAAAATAACTCTTTTATAAACCCTATAGGACCCCTCCTTGCCTGATGAAATGATTGGAACATTAGGTAGACTAACTTGTTTTGCTGATTGAGAAAAATACAGCCAATTCAAACCTGCAATTGAACTCTTGAGATAATAAACTGCCCCATTCTAATGAGTCTGGGTTATAATCAGGATGTGGCCCTCTCTGTTCTCGTGCTTGCTATTTTGGGTTATCTTTCCTGAAGGCAGACGTCATTGTTACATTTGTAGATGTCACATTTAGTTCTGTACACCTTGGGTGTGTGTCTTTGTGTGCAGGAAACAAGTTTAATTTTTAAAAAATACATATTTTCTTTTTTTTTTTTTTTGAGACAAAGTCTTGCTCTGTTGCCCAGGCTGGAGTGCAATGGCGTGATCTTGGCTCACTGCAAGCTCCGGTTCCCAGGTTCAAGTGATTCTCCTGCCTCAGCCCCCTGAGTAGCTGGGATTACAGGAATGCGCCACCACACCAGGCTGATTTTTGTGTTTTTAGTAGAGATGGGGTTTTACCATGTTGGCCAGGCTGGTCTTGAACTCCTGACCTCAGGTGATCCACCCGCCTCGGCCTCCCAAAGTGCTGGGATTACAGGAGTGAATCACCACACCTGGCCCACATTTTCTTTCATAGGCCCTTTTGGCCTGGTTATATTATTTCTGTCTGGGGGGTGGGGGAAGGTGTATCCAAATGTTTTCCTTAAATTCTTTTCAGAGTTCATGGCCCAGGGGACATGCCCCCATGCCAGGTCTAATAAAACTAGCTACACTTAGAAGAAATCAAGATGCCAAGGGACCATCTCAGGACCCAGAAGGGAATGTGGGCTTATGGGTGAGGGCTGGGCTTCTAGGAGTGTTTGCCCTGATGATATAGGAGGATGGGAGAGGTAAATTAGGAAAGGAGACTTTAGCACCACAAGTGAACACCCACCTTAACATAATGACTCATTTTAATTGAGTGACATGCCAGGCCCTATTCTCAGCATTTTACATGCATTCTCTCATTAATTCTCACAGTGTCTCTACAAGATAGGTACTATTTTATAGTCAGCACCTACAGATGAGGAAACTGGGGCTTAGACAATAAAAGTCACTTGCCCAGTGAACAGCTAGGGGAGAATTAGAACTTAAAACTGGCCTAATTCAAGACATGATCTGGACATGTCCTTTGGCCTAGTTTGAGACATGCCCTTCCTCTCCCTTTACCCTTTGGCAACTTCCCCAGTTTCCACTTAGGGATATGTGTGGTTCTAGTGGGAATAACCCTGATCCAGCTCTAGGGGTGGGGCATGTGACATAGGCTAAGCCAATCAGGACAGGGCCAAAGTGATTGGTCAGGATGTTACTGAGCAAGCAATGGGCTCACTGCCTAATGTGCATAGTGGCCAATACCACTGCACTGGCTTTTAAGAAAAGAAAAGGTTTACTGCAAGTCTACCGGCAAGGAGACAGGAGGAAACACTCTAACCTGTCTCTGCAAGTTGGAGTTTAGGTCGGGTTTGACAAGCACAGGGTCATGAGGCATGATCTGATTGGATTTTGCAATGAGATGATGCTGGGAGGCATGATCTGATTGGATCTTGCAATGAAGTGATGCTGGGAGGCACGATCTGATTGGATCTTGCAATGAGGTGATGCTGGGAGGCATGATCTGATTGGATCCTGCCATGGGGTGATGCTGGAAGCTGATATGATTGGATCCTGGATCCTGACATGCCATGTTCACTTCTTAATGAAGTTCCCACTCCTCAGTCTTGCATTTAGGTCCCTCTGTAGTTGCACACTTGGTTCATCTGGGCATGCTCAGGTTACATAACCTTCCACCTGGGGTCCATGGCAACCGAAAAACAACTCACAACTTTATTACCTAAAAGTTGAACCAGATTGGTCTGATGTGGTTACAAGGAGAGAGAGGTCATGTGACCCAAGCCATTCTAGTCAGAATGAGTGACAGGGTTTTGGGATAAAGGCCTCCTTTGCCTTCTGTAGTATGGACAGTGTGGATGTGAGGTCTCCAGCTACGGAAATGATCTTTTATTCTGGGACAAACTGTCTGAGGGTGAAGGCAATATTCCAGGAGACCTGAGGTGGAAGAACTGTGGAGAAATGGAGGTGAAGGGCTGATGATGAATGAGCCTCAGCAGCAAACGCTGGCTAACACCTGAACGACCCTGGGACTCAGTGGTCATGGGAGGCAACCTAGTCTGCTAAGCATATGCCAGATTCAGTTGAGTTCTCTGTTCCTCATAGCCAAAACATTCTCAGAGATGCGATTACGCCGTCCTGAGGGGCTTTTCAGTATTCTGCCTAGACTCTAGCCTGACAAAGCTTCCCTTGGGCACTGGAACATCCCTCAAAAATATTTTTTAAAACGTTCTATACGTAACGATTGAAATTGCCCTCCAAATATAAAGAAGGGTGGATGGGCACTCAAATGTCTGAAGCTGGCTGATTTTCACAATAGTTCCTTAATTGCGGGGACACTGGGTCATCCTGAACCAAACTGTTATTTTTTTCTTCAGAAAAGTTTATTGAGGACACATTTTTGGAGTTCTTGATAGTGATTTTTGAAACAGTAGCAATTCTCTTTACGGGAGAAGTCAATTTAGTTTCTCTGGTAGATTGTCTGGGCACTTTGACACCCGCCCCCTCAGTAACCACACAATGGCTAGCCCGAGAGGGCTTGGCTTCAGGTCACCCACCTCCCCTGACACCCCTGCTTTCTGGGCTGGCACTTTCAAAGTCCTCTTAGTTACTACATCCTGCCAGAGTGTTAAATAATGACAAAGACTCCAGCGTTTCTCCTACCAGGGCTGTTCGTATTCCAAGAGGAGACTCCTGAACGTTGAAAAAGGTTTTCAACCTGCTGGAATAAAACTAATGGTGAAATTTAAGGCCCAAGACAGGACACTAAGAAAAAAAATATTCTGGGACAAAGAAACATTTTTTCCCCCTCTCAAATCATGTCCTTAATGAAACTGCTGTGCACTTGTATATTCAGCGATGACTAGGATAGATTCCATATATGGAAATTCCAGTTTAACACGAACCTATAGAATCTGAAACTTTCTCTTTCCCTCTGTCTCGCTCTCATGCACACATACCCACACAGTCAGTTTAAAGGAGAGGGCAAAGGGATTGGGAAGGGACTGGCTGGGTTCCACCTGTGTCTTTGGAAGGCTGTGACAGCTGTCTTGTACCGTTAGAACATGTGCGTACACAGAGTCTAGCCAGGACCTTTACTACTCGTAGTAATGGTTACTGAAAAGGGAGGGAGGTGAATGTCTCAAGCTAGAGGGAATGGCCAGGGGAGGAAACGTTTGCTGTTCTTGTGCATAACACGGTCACCCCCATGTACGTTCAGAGGTTTGCTCCTGAGCCTAGTATAGCCATGCACGTCTTTTCCCTCAAGCATTGTGGCCTAGGCGAGGACACTGCTGTAATTTTGCCTCCTCATAACCCAGAAAACCTCAGATGCTGGTTTTAAAGTTCGCCAGGCATTTATGACCTGCTATTCTAGGTGGTTTAATGATGTATAAATAGTGATTAATAGCAACTATTGTTTTTTAAACTATGGAGTTTTTTCTCTTTTAATCTCTAGGATGGCATTTTTATGAATGATAGTGTCAACTCACCCACCTTACTCCAGCCCCTTAGCAGAGCAAGAGGGCCAGCAGGGACACTGGAAGGACAGGGGCATTGGATGGTGAAGGGGCTATGGAGCCCACCTTGCAGTTGGTGCATCCCAGGAGAGAAGACAGGGCCACAGAAATGACTCTGGAAGTAGGATAGGCAACATGCTCATTTATGGAGAGCATCGTAAAAGACAACTTAAGAACACAGTGCCTGATACACATTAAATGTTCAGGAGTTATTCCTTGCATTAATGAATGAATGCAGTAATGAATGCCATGGTGTGCTGAGGTCAAGTATAATCACGCTTTGAGGAATGAAGGTGAAATGAATGTTTGGATAAGCGAGAGTGTGATGTCCCCATTCGTGAGGCTGCATCAGCTTCCCGGCCCTCATGGTCCAAGGGTGGAGGCCTGGCCAGGAGAAGCAATGGCACATTTTCCCAGCGCTCTAATTTTAGCCAGGCTGTCCTCCTCCTGAATTTCTTGGAACTGCTTATGCTGCAGCAGCATCCGGCACTGTATCTGGAGGAAATGACTTTTTAACTACAGCACTGTGGTAAGATTCTTTGAACAAACCACAATGAACAATGGTGGCCAGCTTCCTTTGTTCTTGGTGACTGTGAGGAAGCACTCCTAAGAAGTTGAAAAGCAGGTGAGTCTGGTGTGAGGCGACCAATTAGAGAAAAAGGATGGACCCACAAGACTGCTTAGGGACTGCCAAGAGGCTCCTTAGAAACAGATGCATTCGGGGACTTCATTACGTCTGTGGATTCTGGGGATGTCTGGTCCTGGGACTAAAATTAGCAGCTGCACTTTTTGGGGGGCTTCTCTGTAGAGCCTTTCTCTGTCATCGGCTGCTTCTCCCACAGCGGGGTTCAGTCAGAGGAGCTTGGAGGTCCCATGAGATGAAGCTGGCTCTGAGTTTTGCTACAGGCCGCGGTCAGGAGCACATGATAGTAGCATTGGCACAGGCCACGGTGGACCGTTTTTCAGTATACAGTTCCAGCAAAACCTGGTATTCTCCCTGCACGGGGCACAGGTCAAGTATTAGACATGTACCCACAGTACAATTAATCATTTAACAAATATTGACAGAGAAACTTCTATGTGCTGGGTGATGTTCCGGACATTGTGGATAACCTTAGAACAAGACAAGCCAACCCCTGCGCTGCGGAGCTTCCAGCATCTCTGGGAGAGACAGACCAGCCTTATGATACGTGACTACGTATGGTATGTCAGGTGTTCACGTCGTGGAGAAGACTCATGAAGGAAGGGAGTGGATGGAAGCACTGGGTGGGTCAAGGCGAGTGCTGGTCTGCAATTTTCAGCAGGCTGGTGAAAGGAGACCCTGCTGAGATGACGACGTTTAGGTAAAGACCTGAAGCAAGAAGGCGCGGTTCTGCTATGAGCTGGGCCCCCACCTTAGAGGGGCAGAAGGAGGCGAGTGGGGCTGCAGGGAGAGCGGGGGATGGTGGGGGTGAAGTTAGGGTGACAAAGGAGGCCAGACTCTTAGGACCTCAAAGGCTGTGGTGGGGAAATCAGCTTCCACTCTGAAAGGAACTGGGGGCAGGAGAGGGTGGCCTGCCCCAGCGCCTGTGTCAGTAGGATCCCTCTGGCTGCTTCACGGAAAAGCCCAGGTGGGAGGTGATTCCAGGAATCCAGGTGAGAGATGACGATGACCTGGATTAGAGGTGGAGGTGGGGGAAGGGTTTGGGTGCTAGAGAAACTTTGAAAGAACAGCCGATAGGATCCGCTGAGGACATGCAAGTGGGCGGGAGAGAAAGAGGTGGGTTAAAGGTGACGCCAGGGCTCCTGGCCTGAGCAACTGGAGGGAGAAAGGGTTGTGTGCTGAGACAGAGAAGACCCCGGGAGCACAGTTCACCAGCACAAAACCAAAATGCCCCGGCACAGAAAGAATGACTGCCTTTGGGGGTCCTTGCTGGCAGCAACGCTGTGAGGCGGTCTCCCTTCCTTTGCAGTCAGCTTGGCAGAAGCCGCCTGGCAGCCAGGTCCTGTGAAGACTGTGGAAGAGCCATGCCGGTTTTGTTTGCTGCCAGTGCCCCAGCCCTGCACCCCAGCAGCCACAGAGCGGTGACGTGTTTGTAGACACTAATCTGGAGAGGAAAATGCTCTGGGGTGGTGGGAGGGTCACAAGCAGAGCAGAGGGACTGTGGCAGAGGAGGCCAGGAGACTGCTGGCACATCTTTGAACTGCCTGTCACCCAAAGGGGGAAGGAGTTTAATCTGTACAAACAAGAGGGAAGGAGTAGGTGAGACCACTGGAGAGAAACTGCATGAGAGGTGGCTTTTGTTAGAAGTGAACAACTTTCTAGCAATGAGCGGAGCTTCCAAAGAGAGTGGAGTCCCCAGCCCTGAAATGTATTCAAGAGAGCCAGGCTGTGCTCTGGATGGTGCCTGGGGTGTGATTCCATGATTCTAGAAGATCCCATGAGTCATACTCTTCCAATATTGAGCAGCTGTAATTTTAGAAACAGTGTTAGGAATATAACCAAAGCAGTCCAAATGTTAGAGAATTAATTATGAGTAAAGACCAGCTCAAATTTATATCTCATTGTGTTTCATCCTTCTCCTCCTCCTCATGTACTTTTCTTTAAAATCTCTATGTGCATTTAGGTACACACCTACAAATGTATTGAACACCACATGAATTTTTCATTACTATGTTATGAGCCTAAGAGGAGCTGTTGTATTTGAAGGAAGGGGTTCTAGATTATGAATTACAGATATCACAGACTCTGGTATAAGAGATAAGAGTATTTAGGCAAGTGTGCGAGGCTGGAGGCAGGTGGAGGTGTGTGCTGGGAGGCCAGGAGGCCAGGGTAGGGAAGGACTGAGTGCAGCTTTTCTGCTGTTGAGGAGGGCACAAGTTTGCAAGTTAGGAATTTGTAGGTGCACCTTTGGCGATACACAGGTCAGGCTGTGCCTATGAGTTGTTGTCCACATGCTTCGGGAGCCTAAAGGATCCCCTAAATTCTCATTCAGAAAACAGGAGGCATAGACAGAGGACACCAGGGAAGGCTTCAATCTGTGCCAAGGGGTTGGATGAGTTCAGAGGGAAATAATACCAAGGCCCTGGAGACTGAGTGCTAAGTGGGAGCATTTTTGGCCACATGGGAACTGCCATTAGCCCAGAGCCCATCCTGGAGGATTTGGTTGGAGGAGGTGATATGGGGTAGGTCTTTTACAACCAAAAGGCTTTGAACTGTGTCTGTTCCATATTAAGAAAGCAAAGTCTCTGTGCATTGCGGGCCGTCCACGGCTGACCTGCAACCAGTGTAGGGAGCCCATTTTGGGATTAAGGCCTCCTGCTCTCTCTGCTGTACACGCGATGCTCTCATACTGGGTAATATCTGCTTAAGTACCATCAGCAGTTGAAGAACTTAGGTTCTGCACTTCCTTCCTGTACTGTAAGGTGATTCAAATAAAGCTTTTTTTTACATATCTGGTCAACCTTTTTTTTTTTTTTTTTGAGATGGAGTCTTGTTCTGTTGCCCAGGCTGGAGTGCAGTGGTGTAATCTCGGCTCACTGCAACCTCCACCTCCTGGGTTCAAGCGATTCTCATGCCTCAGCCTCCCGAGTAGCTGGGATTACAGGCATGCACCACCATGACTGGTTAATTTTTGTATTTTTAGTACAGATGGGGTTTCACCATGTTGGCCAGGCTGGTCTTGAACTCCTAACCTCAAATGATCCGTCCGCCTCGGCCTCTGAAAGTGCTAGGGTTACAGGCATGAGGCACTGTGCCTGGCCCCTCAACCTACTTTCAAAGGGGTTTTCTGACTTTAAGAAGTTCTTTTCCGCTCTATCTTATAACAGTTGAGTAACTGGGTTAAAAATAAGCCAACAATGCAAAAGTGAAAGTCAATTGTTAGTGAATTTTAAGTCAGCCTCTAGTCGGGAGGAGGGTCAGAAGGACAACGGGGAAAGAAAAACAATTCAAATAGCAAAGATTTAAAGAAAAATGGAACTCTCTGGGAGAGTTTAGGTATCTCATACTAGAAGTGAAGAGAGGTGTAGTTTTTCTTTCTTGCAAAACTTTTGTATTTTAATGAAAGGCCTGAGGAGAAAACTCTAGAGATTTCCAGAGGGAGAAGCCTGGAGACTTCCCAGCTGCAAGAGCAATGCTAGTGGAAATCCGAGATGGTAGCAAGATGGCACTCTGACATAGGAACGCAGAGGCTGGGAAAGAAAGAAAACAAACCTGGAGGTGAAACTAAGTTAGAGATTCTTTATGGAGAAAGAGACCTACCTTTTTCTTCAGCCATATACAGGTTTTGGAGAACTGAAAGGATGAGGTTGTAAACAAAACTATTTACAGTGGTTACATTTTTGCAACTGCACCCCCATGCTTATTGCAGCACTATTCACTACAGCAAAGACATGGAATCAACCTAAGTGTCCATGTATGGATGAATGGATAAAGAAGATGTGATATATATACACAGTAGAATACTATATGGCCATAAAAAGAATAAAATCTTATCATTTGTGGCAACATGGATGGAACTGGGGGTCATTATCATAAGTGAAATAAGCCAGGAACAAATACAAGTATTGTTTATTCTCAATTATCTGTGGGAGCTAAAAAACATGATCATGTGGAGATAGAGAGTGGAAAGATAGATACCAGAGTGGAGAGGGAGGGGAGGAGAGGGAGAGGATAAAGAGAAGTGGATTGAAGGGTACAAACACACAGTTAATAGAAGACATAAATTCAGTGTTTGATAGCAGAGTAGGGTGACTATAGTTAACAAAAACGTATTCAGTGATGGACATCCTAAATAGCCTGACTTGATCACTACATATTATATACACATAATCAAATCTCACAGGTATTAAATACATCAGCATGCATTTTTAAAAGATCACATTTTTGTGATCCTTTCCATATTATTCCATAAGATTCTCTGAGGGCCTGTAATGCCAGCACTTTGGGAGGCTGAGGCAGGTGGATCACGAGGTCAGGACTTCAGACCAGCCTGGCCAATATGGTGAAACTCTGTTTCTACTAAGAATCCAAAAATTAGCTGGGCGTGGTGGTGCGTGCCTATAGTCCCAGCTACTCGGGAGGCTGAGGTGGAAGAGTAGCTTGAATCCGGGAGGCGGAGATTGCAGTGAGCTGAGATCATGCCCCTGTACTCCACCCTGGGAGACAGAACGAGACTCCGTCTCAAAAAAAAAAAAAAAAAAAAAAAAAAAAAAAAAAAAAAATTATCTGAGGAGTAGCATATTGAACATTTATTGCTTATAGCAGAGTGATGTAAATTGAGCCATTTAATAATGTCACATTATCTTGAACAGAAAGGGATTAGTGGAAAATTCTACTCTGAGCTGTGAGCTTTGCCAGCAAATGCTAAGGATATGGGCATTTTATTGACTTAGTGGCAGCTCATGAGTAACAGTGAAAGGACAGTAACCAGGGGACCTTCACGCCTCCGTGGCTTGTGCATCTTCCTTTCTCTGAACTGCCAGCCTCCTAGCACGGTCCCAGCACATGCGTGGTGCCACCCACACAGCCCAGCAGCACTGCCATATGGAACCCCACAGATGCCACAATCCTGCTGGACAAGACGCCGGCATCCCTCTCAGTGGGAGGTTTGTACTCGGAGGATTCCCTAAGGTTCACCGACATGTAAAATATTAAATGCCAAAATGCCAAAGTCAGCGTGTCAAGAAATTTCAAGTGCCCACGGTGAAGCAGCAGTTTTATGAAGAAAGGGTTTTTGCAGGGATGGCCTATGGATAAGTTTTAAATTGTTTAACTCCTCCTCTTCTTTCTTGGTTTCTCCTCCTTTCCCTCCCCCTTTTTCTAGACTTCTTCAAGAAACAAACTATTTAATACAAAAATTAAGTAATATCTTACCTGAGGAATAGCAAATTCAGGATTATTGACAGGCCCAGCATAGTAAATCTGCTCTAAAAAAATATATAAAGCATACATGATGTTATGCAGTCGCTTAAAAAAATGATTCATTCATATGTTCTGTGGTCACACAGAAGTGTGACAATTGTTGGCACCAAAATAAGAGCAGCTATTGCTAGAAATGTTTTCATTCTCTGATCTACACCTGATCTACGTTCATTCACTTATTCATTCATGCCACAAATATTGGTCGGGCACCTTCCATGTGGCAGGCCCTGGGGATCCTGGGATGGAAAAAAGAAGTCTCTGTCCACGCAGTGCTTATATTCTCCTATGGTGTGGCTATGTCCCCACTCAAATCTCATCTTGAGTTGTAGTTTCCATAATTCCTGTGTGTCATGGGAGGGACCCAGTGGGAGGTAATTGAATCATGGGAGTGGGTTTTCCCGTGTCGTTCTTGTGATAGTGAATAAGTCTCATGAGATCTGATGGTTTTTTAAAGGGCAGTTCCCCTGCACAGGTCCTCTTGCCTGCCGTCATAGAAGATGTGCCTTTGCTCCTCCTTTGCCTTCCACCATGATTGTGAGGCCTTCCCAGCCCTCTGGAACTGTGAGTCCATTAAACCTCTTTTTCTTTATAAATTACCCAGTCTTGGGTGTTTCTTCATAACAGTATGAAAATGAACTAATGCATATTCTACTGACGAGAATGATGATACAGAAATAACTAAACAAGACAATATCCAAATTGTAACAAGTGCTGGAAAGAGACACCAAGTAATATGAGAGAGGCAGGAGGGTGTGGTGGGGAAGGGGCCAGGCCAGATCCAGGTTGCACAGGGTTAAGTCCCAGGATTAGTTGACTATGGACAGTTGTTATGTCTTTGGGCTCAGTTTCCTTGTTTGTTTTTTTTTTTTTCAAGATGGGTAAAGTAATGACAATAAGAGTACCTGCTTCCTAGGGTGGTAGGGAATTAAAAGAGGTAATCAATAAAAAGCACTAATAACAACACCTGGGAAGCGCTCCATGAATACTCGCTAATGCCAATGAACTGGGAGGCACCATGTTCCACGGGGTGGCAGGTCATGGAGGCATCTATAAGGAGGTAGTATTTGAGCCAAGCCCTGAAGGAGCAGAATGGGCCAAGCATTTAAAGAGTTGGGGGAAGATCATCTCAGAATAACAAAGTAAGGACAGAGGCCTTGATGTGGAAAAGAGTTTAGGAAATTGGAAGGACAGAGGGAGATAAGTCTGCTGAAGCACAGTGAACAAGAGGAACTGTGTTGAGAAGAACTTGGAAAGATTAAGGGGTGACATATATCAGGACCTGCAGGAAATGGTAGGGAGTTCAGATTTCATTCCAGAGGCCATGGAAAATGTGTTAAAAGTCATGTCAAAATAGCTAATTTATGTTTTGCAGAGATATTCTGCTGTGTAAAGAATGCAAAGAAGAGGCCAAGTGTGAAGGCTCTTCTGTGGCCAAGGTAAATGATGGATTGGTGAAGGGTGGTGGAGGTGGAGGTAGAGAACATGAATGAGGTAATATTTGTGTTGGCTGATAGCACCCACCGATGAGTGGGTATAGAGAGTGGGGACCAGGAAAGTTTTGGTTTGAGCATCTGGATAGATGGGGGTGCCATTTATTGAGATTAGAGAAGCCTGGTGAGGCAGTGTGTGTGTGTGTGTGTGTGTGTGTGAGGATTGAAGAGCTCTAATTCTGGGAGATGGTTAATAAGGATCCTTGGAAGCAGTTGGCTATACAAATCTGGAATTTTAGGGAAAAGGTAGGAATGGAGCTATGAATATCAGAGTTATTAACATGTGGTGATTAAGCCATGGGACAGGATGAGATGCCCCCCTCACCACAAAGAGATAGAATTAATCAACAGAGGAGAGGACAGGACCTCCTGAGGCCCTCCAACAATCAGAGGTTGGGTTGAGGAGAAGCCAGCCAAGGAAACTAAGAAGAGATGGTCACTGGAGTGAGAGGGTAGCCAGAGAGTGAAGGAGCAAGGAAGCCAGGAGATGAATGTTTTTCAAACAGGAGGGTATTGCCAGCCATGCGGAATGCTGCTGCTGAGAGTTTGAGTAAGATGAGAACAGAATTGTGCAGTGGATTTGGCAACATGGAGGTCATTTGGTGACCTTGACAAGACCACTGGAGAGGTGAGTACAGATGCCTGAATGGGGTGGACTGAAGAGACATAAGGAGGTGAGGAAGTAAGAGTTTTGTTATGAGAGGAAGCAAAAGCAAAAAAAGAAAAAAAAAAAGGATAAATGAAGAAGGAGAGTGTGGTATTAAAAGTGGTTTGTTTCTTTGTTCAAGATAGGAGATACTGTACCATATTTGTTGTTTCAAGGAAATAATCTTGTAGAAAGAGAGATTGAAGCTGCTGAAGAGGGAATAACTGAAGACATGAAGGGTTTAAGAAGGTGGAAAGGAACGCTATTAACACTCCCTCCTGCATTTGAGAGAAGCATGAAAATTACTCCCACAATTGTAGGAGCGAAAACAGAGCAGAATGAGTTCAGGTGTAGATATGTTTGTAGATGGGCCAGTAAACCAATAGTGGGGCTCTTGTCTGATCACTTTGGTTTTTGCAGTGAAGTCCACAGACTTGTAGGGGGCACTAGATGGCGAAGGCCTGTGCTGTGTTGAGCAGCAAAAGGAGGAATATAATATTCATGGACATTGGGGAATAAATTTACTTGAGAAATATAGTAAGATTTCTAGGCAGTGTTGAGTGCTTTTTTTGAGGGTTGTGGCCATAAATTTAAAGATACTCCAGTCAGCCCAGATGTATATTTTCTTAGAGACATTCAGTAGCTCGGTTGGAGTTTCACTGGATGAGAATGAAAAGGAGAGAAAGTCAAGGCTGTTGGGTTAGATGCAAGGAAAAGATTATAATAATAGACCGTAGAATCTAAGGTGGGTAAGGAAGAAAGTGAAGGCAGGAGGGAGTTGTTAATGGTAATAGTGGGGGAGTGAATTGAATGGAGTTTCTATTATTGCAGTCAAGGTGCTAGAATTGGTGAGCTGGCAGTATATGAGGAAGCCACATGGCAGAGGGCTTGACATTTAGATTTCAGAAATGGTGCATTTTTACAAGCTCTAAGATATCCAGGGTTGACATGAGACATGGTGGTTGAGGTGTAAAGATGGAAATGGTTGTTGGAAGTAAGGGGGTGGAAAACCTGAGACATTATGGTGCTTGGTGGGCTATCCACATCAGTATTGAAGTCAGCAAGAAGGATGACTCCTTGCCCAGCCCCTCAGTGATTACTGCCTCCCCTGTGATTCCCCAGCACTGCAAACAAGCATCGTGGCTAAGAGCACATGTCCAGCGGTCAGACTATCTGGGCTTGAATCTGAGTTCTTTTTTCATTAATTGATCAAGTTACTTAACCTGTCTGAGCAGTACACGTAGGCACTGTAACTAATATGTGGTTACATATAGAGGGTTCAGAGGGACAGCCTGCCTGGGATTCATTTGTCATGCTGGTGCTTTGCCCAGCCTGAGGACGCACCCCTTGCATTGCAGTCTATGCTAATCGTGCCCCTAACAGATATGCACTGCAGTGGTTCAGCTACTGGAACATGATTTCTTTTTTGGAAGTTATCTTTTTCCCAGTAGATACTCTAGTCTAACCCAAGCCAAGACAATCAGAGCAGAGAGACAAAGAGACCCCTTCTCAATCTGTTCTGGCAAGAGAAGCGTTCACTGTAACTCGCCAGTCTCTAGAGCTGCCTACTTTCTGCCTGGTGTCCCAGCTTTCTTGCTAATTCTGTGACTCCTAAATGTCCTTTCAAGAAATTCCCTTTGCTTTTGTTGGCTGGATTGGGTGTCTTCTGTTTGCAACTCAAGGATGTGGCTGCTACAGGCATGAACAAGCCAAGAGCACTCCTGCTGGCTGTCAGGGTTTGGACACAGTGTGGCTCAGGAGCAGAGTCCAAGAACAAGGACTGGTGTGCCATCCCTGTCTGATCTGGCTGGGTTCCCTTGGGCATGTTTCATACCTGCTTTATGCTTCTACAAATTGCTGTATGGTGGCACAGTACAAATGACTTGACCTAGGAAGCAGACAGACTTGGGTTTGAGACCCAGCTCTCCGACTCACTAGCTAAGTGATGTTGGGCAATTTGCTCAGCCATCCTGTAACTCAGTTTTTGCACTTGCAAAATAGAAATAGCAATGCCTCCCCATAGGGCATTGAGAGGACTAGAGAACTTGTGTGTCAAGTTGCTGAGCAGAATGTGGTCCCAAGGAAGGGTAGAAATGGCAGTTAATTATTAACTGTATTATTATTCACCCAGGTGTGAAAAGGAGTAACAGAATGGACGTTAATTTGGTGGAAGCTGAAATACGCAATGAGACTAGGTTTTCTAGCTTCTTGCTTGAGCCAGTGCATGTAACTGCTAAGTTCTGTCTGTGCCTTTTTTTCAAACTTTTGTTTTAAAAAATGGATGAGTATGACTCTTTGAAGAACAACATTCTAATGATACCTAAAATTTTGTTGTGCTCATTTAATGCCCCCAGGTTTGCTCATTTGTGTTCTTCACCATTAAGAGGTCCCTCACTTGGCTGAGAGGTTTTCATTAAATTGGTCTCTTACAGTTTACAGTTTCAGTTGGAGCTTTGTGGGGGGGCTCATGAAGTTCTTGAGACAACTGCAAGTAACTCATGAAATTGTCTTTTTTTTTAACCTGATAAAACAATACCTAAAATTAAATTTTCACTCCGTCCTTTCTCAGATCTTCTCCAATTCTGAGATTCCTTTAATTAACATTCTCACACTCCAGGACTATAAAAAGAGCCCCAGTATATTTGCACCCATTTCTTCCGTTTCTTTCATGTGCAATCTTTATCAGTTTTTAATGTACAGTGGATTAAAGAAACTCACCTCCCTGGTTCTGAATACTTGAAGTCATTTCTGAGTATCAGCTTTTTTTTTTTTTTTTGACCCAGATCTTTGGGTGATTGTCATTGAGTGTCTTTTTTTTTTTTTTTTTTTTTTTTGAAACAGGGTCTGGCTCTGTCACCCAGGTTGTGCAATCTTGGTTCATTGCAACCTCCACCTTCCATGTTCAAGTGATCCTCCCATTCTCCCACCTCAGCCTCCTGAGTAGCTGAGACTACAGGTGCAAGCCACCACACCCGCCTAGTTTTTTGTAGAGATGGGGTTTCGTCATGTTGTCCAGGCTGGTCTCCAACTCCTGAGCTCAAGTGATTCACCCACCTTGGCCTCCCAAAGTGCTAGGATTATAGGCATGAGCCACTGCACCTGGCTGGTCCTGTGTCTTGGTCTGCCTCTTTTTGTTCTCAATAACCAGCGCAGACGCAGCCTGCTGACTGCATGAACTCTTTTAGGTGACCCTCTCCCCATTTCCTAACCCTTTCTAGGATCTTGCTGGAATTCCTGCCAATTTCCCAAATTTATTATAAAATGTCATTAATACTTAAGCATTTTCAGGGCACTTAACAGTATAAAAATACTCAAGAGTTATAATTATGATGACTAGGCCAATTAGCATATCAAGAACAAATATTTTTGTTTAAAAAATCATTCATTCATTTACCTAGCATTTTGTGTTCCTTTCCCACCTCCTGGGCCCAGTAGGGCAGGGTAGAGGGGAGGCAGTGTCCTTTTTTGCTCCAGTTATATTGAGAAATGATTGACAAATAAAAATTATATATATTTAAGTTGTATAATGTGGTTAACATATCCTCACATAGTCACCTTTCGTGTGTATGTGTGTGTGTGCATGTGTGTGTGCCTGCATGTGTGTGCATGCGTGCATTTGTGCGTGAATGTATGTGCATTTTTGTATGTGTGCATGCTTATGTGTGTACATGTGTGCTTGTGTGTGTAGTGAGAACACTTGAGAGCTACTCTGCTAGTAATGTACAATACATGGTGATCAACAGTAGTCACTGTGCTATACGTTAGGTCTCTAGAACTTACTCATCTTCTAACTGCAAGTTTGCACCCTTTGACCACCATCTCCTCTTTTCCCATACTCCTTAGACTCTGCCAACCACTCATCTACTCGGTTACTGTGAGTCTGACTTTTATTTTTGGATTCCACATGTAAGTAAGATCATGCAATATTTGTCTGCCTTATTTCATTTAGCATAATGTCCTCCAGGTATGTCCACGTTGTTGCAAATGGCAGAATTTCTTTCTTTTTTAAGGCTGAATCATATTCCATTGTGTGTATAGACCACATTTTCTTTATCCATTCATCTGTCGCTGTTGTTTTCACATCTTGGCTACTGCGAATAATTCTGGGGGAAATTCCCACTGTTGGTGGGAATGTAAATTCGTACAGCCACTGTGGAAAACAGTGTGGAGATTCCTCAAAAAATTAAAAATAGAACTCCCATATGATTCAGCAGTCCCACTTCTGGGTATATATATATATCCAAAGGAGATGAAATCAGTATCTGGAAGGGATACCTGCACACAGGGAGGCAGTGTCAACCTGGGAGGATGCAGCCCTCCCTCTCCCCTCCAGATGAGGGCAAGAGCAAGGTGGGAGGGAGCTCAGAGTCTGTGATGGCATCTGGCGTGTGGAGGACCAAGCTGAGGAGCTAGAGGATGAAGAGGAAGGTGGGGAGGAT
Source organism: Colobus angolensis palliatus (assembly GCF_000951035.1). Lineage (NCBI taxonomy): Eukaryota > Metazoa > Chordata > Mammalia > Primates > Cercopithecidae > Colobus > Colobus angolensis. The sequence continues at coordinate 7,138,998 of NW_012119598.1, read as the reverse complement.
GTTCCAGACCAACCAAGAGCATTGTCTCTGGAGGAGCGGGGAGGGAGTGCATGGCTTTATTCTAGTGAGCTCTTTATTCCTCTCCCTGCCTCTGGGTATTTCCCAAGAGACCCAAATCTGGAAGATGGAGAAGGCCCAGGCACTGATCCTCATCATGTTCCCTCTGATCTGTAGCTTTGCTTTCTTTAGTCTCTCTGATCCTTGAGGATGTAGTTCTTACTGTTCCCTTAAGACTTGGAGTTGGTAGGTTAGGGCTCTCATTTAAGGTAATAATAAACTTGCCTGGGGTAGGGACAGATAAGAGTGTCCACTGCCTTCAGGGTGAATGTCACTGTAGCTAGATCCCAGTAGGCCCTAAAGGCTGGAGGTTTCTTCAGGTTTCCATGGATTCCGGGCATTGTGGGTAGGTAAGCTCCAGGCTAGGCCAGGCCTAATTGTAACTTCTTATTATTATTTTTCAGTGTATCCTAATTTGGCAGCTCCTCAAGCTCCTGGGCCATTCAACTCTTATCCTCTGAGCCTCTGAGTCCTTTGTGTCTCTCCTGGAGGGGTCCTTCCGGGACTCTCAGTGCTGCAGGCTTGGCTGCTCCATTTCAGAGGGGGTTCTGCTGGTCCTCCACATGCAGTTGCACAGAACGTGCCTGGCTCAGGGTTGAATGGGATCAGAAATCCAGCTGTGCCCTATTGGGTCAGGGCCTGCAGCCCAGGACTGGGCTGGGTCCCACCAGCATATGCTTTTAGTGGTCTGGGCTGGGTCCCACCAGCATATGCTTTTAGTGGTCTGGGCCACATCCTCTCAGCCCCTGGTGGAATCCCGGCTGCTGGAGCGGGCATCAGCAGGGCCTCTGACACTACTCTGTGTCAAGGGGCTGCCCCTCTGCATGCTTTCCTGCTTCAGAGAAGCCTATGCAGGGCAATTGGGAAGTGCAGAGATGTGAACTCCTGAAGCCTCCTGACCCTGAGAAAGACAATTCTGAGGCACTCGCTGCAGTTCCCCAGGGGTTGCTGAGAGATGGAGCCCTAGTTCCCTGTGCTGGTAATCGGCTCCCTGATGCATCTCTTACTGGCTTTCCCCATCACCCTTGCTTCCTGGCATCATGGCCCAGTGTAGTACCCACCCCCAAGTCCTTGAACCTGGCTTTACTTGGGGGTACCCCAAACTAAGAACATTTCCTGGAAGAAGGTTCCCCTTTTTCTAATGTATACCAAGGCCATGGATGAGCTAGTGGTAGCCCTAGCCACCTGGCTGCTGATACATTTGCACCTGTTTCTTGTGATGGAACCACCTAGTTCAGAAATGATACCCGAATGCCCTGGAACCTGTTCCTTGACTTTCATGCCAAAGACCAGGAAGGAGAATTTTCATGCCCTGGATTATCTCCTTGAATTCTGTGAATCTCACACTCTGGGAGAAGACAGGAGCTGAGTGACAGGGACAGGAGATGAAGACCTCAGCTGTGCTCCAAGGGGAGGAACAGAGCATGCGAGGAAGCCTGTGAGTTTTAGTAAAGAGGGACTGGAGGAAGGAGGAGAGGGGCACAGTCAATCTCTGTCTTTGTTTTCTTCATTCAGTTGGATAGAGAGTTACTGTTCCTGATTAGTGCACAAGTGTCCAATAGTGCACAAGTGGAATAACCTATAATAAATCAAGTTAACTCTAATAAAGTGGATTTGAAAACTTTGGGACTCTTTGGCAAGTCAAGTGACCTTTTACTGGAGGATTATTTCTGTTGCTCCATAATTAGAACTTGCTCAACTTGATTTATAAATGTTTCTTGGGGATGTCCAGCGTTTGGTCTCACCCCACTGGCTGTGTGAAGGGTCAGCATGTTCTGGGAATCGTTGCTGTCATGTTTTCGGAGTCACAACTGTACTTTAGAATTTATAACTGTATAATTTGAGTTTGGATGACTTTTTCTATACATGAGTTATCTTAGTTTTGCTTCCAGCTAACTCTGCTTTGATATCTTTCCGCATCCATTCAACGAGGCATGTGAGATTTTATTTTATGGCCTTTCACTACCTAGAGAAAGTTAATGTTATTTACAACTTGAAAATATTCACTGTGTACTTATAATGAGTCATTTACAAAATTAGAATTTTTCCTGGGTTTCTTCACTCATGGTCCTCTCCTTAGGCCTCTGCAGTGATTCAGAGATGTGCTCATTATCTCTACCTTCCATTTCTTTTCTGTTTTCTTTTTTTTTTTTTTTTTTGAGAGAAGTCTCACTCTGTTGTCCAGGGCTGGAGTGCAATGGTGTGATCATAGCTCACCACAGCCGTAAATTCCTGGGCTCAAGTGATCCTCCTGCCTCAGCCTCCCAAGTAGCTGAGACTACACCACCACGCCCAGCTAATTTTTAAATTTCTTTTAGAGACGAGTGTCTTCCTATGTTGCCCAGGCTGATCTCAAACTCCCAGCTTCAAGAGATCCTCCCTGCCTCAGCCTCTGTAGCTGCTGGAATTATAGGGATAGCCACTGCACATGGCTATCCCTGCCCCTTCCTGCCTTTTTAAAATTTTTTTTTTCCAGAGATGGGGTTTCTTTCTCTGTGTTGCCCAGGCTGATCTAGAGTTCCTGAGCTCAAGCAATCTGTGCCCCTCGGCTTCCCAAAGTGCTGGGATTACAGGTGTGAGCCACCATACTTATTCCTAGTAGAAGCTGGTTTTCCCTCCATGACAAACATGATGAAGGACTCCTTGCCATCTTACCATCTTTCTCTGCCAAGAATGGGCATAATACATGAGCCGTCACTGACTGCTAGCCAAATCATTTCTCCTGTGGTTAGAGGGCATGCAGGTGGTGGCTTTACGGGGGAAAGGTGACAATAATGGCCCGATAAAGCAAGACCTTGGGAGTAATGATACAATCTCCTAATAGAAAGGCTCATCTCTTGCCTCAGCCTCAGATTTGTGAGCAAGTGCATTTGAGAACTGTGAAGTTCTCAGAGTTGTTGGACTTCTATGAAAGCATTTTAATGGAAAACCTATGGAGTTTGAGTTTTTGCCATATTAGACACAGTTTTGGGCCTTTTCACATGGAACACAGAGGTCAGCAAGGCACGCTGGTTTTCCAGATGGGGGTTGTGCAGGCTAGTAATGATCCCCCAAAGAGGTCCAAGTCATAATCCCCAGAAACTGTGAATATGTTACCTTATATGGCAACAGGAACTCTGCAGATGTGACTAAATTAAGGATTTTGAGATGGGGAGATTATCCTGTGTGGCCCAATGGGGCCCAGTTGTAATTACAGAGGTCCCTATAAGAGCGAGGTAGGAAGTCAGAAGAAGGAGAAAGCCAGGTGGAGATGGAAGCAGAGAGTAGAGTGATGTCACTAAAGGCCGAGGAATGCAGCAGCCTCTAGAAACTGAAAAAGGCAAGAAAGCCGGCTCTCCCTGGGCCTCCAGAACAAACACAACTCTATGATACTTTGAAGCTAGCTTTCTGATATCCAGACTGTAAGAGAATAAATTGATGGTGTTGTCAATGGCAACGTTTATGGTGATTTGTTACAGCAGCTACAGGAAGTTCATACAGCGGTCTTGGATTAAGAAAGGAGGGACAAGGTGATGAGCCTGAGAAGGGACAGAGGTGATGGTTTGTTTGTATTTGTGCTCTCCACAAAGGGCCCTTCAGAACTGTGACACAGATGTAACCCAGGATTTGAGCAGAAGAGAAAGTACTTGGGTTTAGGGGTAGGCCAGAGAGTAGAATTTCTAACATGAACTCACAGATGAGCTCGGGATGGACTGTTAAAAACACTTCAGAGCAGTATAGATACTACCAGGTCAGATCTGTGCAATAGAACATTCCACAAAGATGGGAATGTTCTGTGTCTACACTAGATCTACACTACAGTAGCCACCAGGCATGTGTAGCTATTAGGAGCTTGAAATATGTCCGGTAGGACTGGTGCACTGAATTTTTAATTTAACTTAAATGTAAATTCTTTAAATAGCCACATATGACTTGTGGCTGTCATATTGGACAGTGCAATTCCAGATCAGCACTGGCTAAGAGAAATATAATGTGAACCATATATACAACATACAATTTTCTAGTAACTACACACAAAAAAGGAAAAAGAAATAAATGAAATTAATTTAGTAATATATTTTGTTTAACCCACTTATTAAAAATGTTACCATTTCAGCATGGAACCAATATAAAGAGTCCTAATGAGATATTTACATATTTTTTTCATACTTTGTACCAAGTCTTCAAAATCCGGTATGTATTCTGTACATTTCACTTTGGACTGGCTATGCTCCTAGTACTTAATGGCTGCAGGGGCCAGTAGCTACTGTCTGGATGGTGCCGACTATTTAGTCATTGATAAGGAAGTGGGGTCTAGCCAGGGAAATGACTTGCTTTCAGCAGCATTCCTTCTGCAAGGCCTGTTTTTCTGCTGTCCAGGTTCCCCCTCTGAGAGATACATAACTTCCAGCAGCAAAGCAAAAAGAATTTAAGTATTTTTGTCCCACCTACCAACCAGTTCCTCAATTTTGTGGATAAATACTTTATACAACATTCAAAATACAACTTATAAATTGGTGGGCTGATTAGATTCCTAGAAATGGAAATGAAGTAGATGATGATGGAAGCAAAGAAAAGAAATTGACTTGATCCTCCGAAACCTGGGCAACCCTGGGAGAGAGTAATGCTACTGGAAAGCTAAGAAAACAGACATCACAGAGGGCTGCGTTTCTCACACTGGGGTGGGGGTCCGGGCTCATGCACATCAGGGCTCTTGGGATGTCTAGTTTCTTAAAATGCAAATACCAGCGGCTCTGGGATTCGATTGTGTGATATGGGGGAGCCGTGATTTGGCCTTCTTAATTAGCTTCCTAAACGATTATTACATCAAAGTATGTCACTGAGCTGGATTTATGAAATTCCATAACGGTCAAGGATTTGTAAAGAAGCTTGTTTTAGAAAATTAAAAGTGTTTCTTGTCCTAGGTCATCCTTAGTCATAGTATGCTGGGCTCAAGGAACATAAAGAATTGACTGATGTCAAAGTACAGTTGCAGTACGGTGGGCTCATTTACAAACGTGCTTGAGTTTGAGGATGGGGAGAAAGCACCCAGGGCTCTAGAATTCCTTAAAAACCAATATGCTTCCTTTCATTTCATTTAGCAAGAAAAGGTGCTCTTTTGCTTAGTCATTACTGGTGCCCTCTGTAGAGTGGCTACTGCTTTTAGTTCTGTTTTTTTTTCTTTGCAGTTTGAGGGTAGGAGTTCTGCTAATACAATAAGTAAACCATTGTTTTTGGTGATTCTGCATGAATTTGCTGCAGCAGCAGCTGTCTGGTAATCACAAGCAGGAAATCTACCATTGAAGTCTGGAGACAAGGAATAATACATGAAAAGAAGAAAGGAATGAAGGGGAGATGACGGTGCTTCAAATTTCCAATTCCATGAGAGATGCAAATGACGCTCTCTCCCCACAGGGACAAGAGGGCCAGGGAAACTTCCCCTTGTTCAACCATCAGAAAATATGCAGGCTTGGACCAAAGGCATCTTCTTGCTACCTGTAAGGAAAAAGGCCTTAAACTTCTAAGCCTTAATGACTCCACTGCCTCTTCATGCGCCTTGTTAAAATGCAGACTTCCAATCTGAGATGGATGATGACTTGAGGGGCTCAGAGCCCTTGCTAGAGAAATCTGTCATCAGCTGCACAAAGCTGCTGCCATTATTGAATGCTTGCTGTGTGCAGAACACCATTCTATGGGCTTTATGTGTATTATCCCATGTTATCCTTATGACTGTCCCATGAGGTCACTTGTATTTTCTCTATTGTACAGATGAGGAAACTGAGGCTCAGAGAGATTAAGTTACTTGTTTGAGGTCACATAAATGGTAAGTGGCAGTGAAGATTTAGCTCTGTGTAGGTCTGGCTTCAAATCTTGTGCGTAACCACCAGGCTAGTGGTTCTCAAAGTGTGGTCCCTGGGCCAGCATCATCAGCCTCACCTGGGGACTTGTAAGAAATGCAGATTCTCAGACTCCTCGCCTGGTGTGTGGAACTGGACGCCCTGGGGCTAGGTCTAGCAACTGTGGTTGAAGTTGGGCTCCGGGTGATGCTGGTGCCTGCTCAAGGTTGAGAACCACTGGACTGGGCGAAGGTCCCTGCTCTCCAGCAGCAGCGCTGCAGTCTGATGAGTCAGGGGACAGGAAATGCTTCCAGAATAATATTGGTTTTGGTAACATGCTGCCTGCAGCTGCAAAATGACAGTGGGGATAATAATGGCAGGAGAAATAGTGCAATTTTTCAGGTCACAGAAAGTCAGCACTCCCTCCACGGGTCTATAGATCCATCCAGGAGAAGAGGAGCCAAGACACATGAGTTCCCATCTCAGCCACTTTGTCACTGGGGATGCTGGCAGTGGTTGAAGGACAGGACCAGAAGCTAGGGCTGGGGGAGGTTGGGAAGAAAGTGTGGGGATGGAAAGCCTGCAGCTTCTGAAGGAGCAGGAAGTCTAAAATGGCCCAGAAATCAAAGGTAAGCAAACAAGTGTAACATAGGTGATACCCTAGAAAACATGTACAATAGACTATAGTCCCCCTTATCTGCAGTTTAACTTTCTGCAGTTTCAGTTACCTGTGGTCAGTTGTGGCCTGAAAATATTAAGGTATTTTGAGAGAGAGAGAGAAAGAGAGAGAGAGAGAAAGAGAGAAAGAGGGACCACACTCACATATTTTTTATTACAGTAAATTGTTATAATTGTTTGTTTTATTAGTTGTTATTGTTAATTTCTAACTATGGCTAATTTATAAATTGAATTTTATCATAGGTATATGTATGTATGGGAAAAAATAGTAAATATAGGATTTGGTATTATTCATGGCTTGGGGGTCTTGCACTTGGGGGTCTTGCACTTATTCATGCACTGGGGGTCTTGGAACATGTCCCTATCAGGTAAGAGGGGACTACTGCATTTTAAAATTTAGGCTTCTGTTAAGCCACTTATTCCCCTTCTGTTATAGCCTAAATCAATGCCTGAATTCCTGGAGCTTGCATTTGGTAATGTATGTGTAGTGAACATGAAACAGCTGAATCATGAAACCCATGGTAGTGGGGCCATGGCTGGGGGCATGCTTTACAGAGGTTGTCAGCTCATCAGCATAGATTAATTTCTTCAAAGTAGCACCTGCTGGGAAGGTGGTTTAGCCCTGTCTTCTACTCCAGCAGTGCAGGGGGTAAGGCATTTTGCAGAAAGCATTTGTGGATTTTTTCCAAATCTAAGCAGTAAACAGATTGCATTCCCAGCACTCCCCACAAATTCCCTTCATTTCCCAGATCTGTGGAAAGGAGCACATTGAAACAGAAATAGAGGAGGCCATAGACCTCTAACTGATGGAATCTGACTACTGATCTAGATATTATTGTTAAGACAGAATTTTGAATTGATACAGACAGTGAGATTGAGAAGGCTCTGCAATGAATGATGCTGGGAGGATCACCAGGTCCAAGTGTTCAGCATGAACCAGGACCAGAAGAGAAACATTTAATTAGGGAAGGTAATGAAAAGGAAGGGAGGATGGGTAGCCATGAGCACCCACTCTGGCTACACCTTTGACTTACTTGTATATGTAAAATCAGTGAGTATTATAATAGAATCTCTTAGTTCTGTCAGAAAAATATCTGCCTTATGAGCAATATTATGCCAGACTTTAAATACAGTTCTCAGGGGATCTACTCTGTTTTATATTGAAATTCATCTAATTATAACGTGTTTCTCACTTTGGTCAAACAGTAGGAAAGCTCAGATTTACACAAAAGATAAACCAAGAACCAGTTATTTTCTCAACTAGAGGATTCTTCAGATTGCAAAAGATGTCATCATATTATTTCTTTTAATTGCAAGCTTTAAATATTAATGCGTTTAAAATCAAGTTTAAACCTGATTATTTTCTCTAGCTTGCATATTGCACACAGGGAGGTACGTTTATCTGTTGAATGTGTTTCATAATGGATTTTGCTCATACTGACAAGTGGCCTGTGCAGGCATGGATGCACCATGAATCAGCAGTTCTTATGGTCACCATTGTCTTCTGCACCTCTCTGGGATCCTGACATGAATAAGGCATCATTAAGTCCTCTCAGCTTTTCATTGGTTGGACTACATCAATCACAGCTTTCAAGGTCTCAAAGAAGATTCCTTGACCTACAGATACTCTAATTTATAATCATACACACCCAGTGTATACACACATGCACACACACACACAATTTGTGTATCTAACTCGCCTAAGCCTTTATTTTAATTTCAGCTGATTTTGGCAGTAGGTTGTGTACAACTGATATCTGCAAGTCAATCTGTGAATCAATACACAAATTATTTTTGAAAGAGTATTACTCACTTGGTGCTATGGAACCAAGGCCACTTTGCCTGGGTTGACCTACCCTGGTCAGAACTCACAGAGGTTTGGCTAGAACCAGGTTTGACAGTTGACACGTCTCTTATTATCAAGTGTGAAAATCGTGTGTTCCCTGGACACATTGGGGCGAACAACACACACTGGGGTGTGTTGGAGGGTGGGGGATGGGAGGAGGGAGAGCATCAGGAAAAAAAGCTAATAGACGCTGGGCTTAATACCTAGGCGTTATCATGGGATGATCCGTGCAGTTATTCACTACGGCACATGTTTAACCACGTAACAAACCTGCACATCCTGCACATGTACCCCTGAACTTAAAATAGAAGTTGGAAATAATATAAAACAACTTTCACAAAGAAAGAAAATCATGTGTTCATTCTATTTACTTTATGGTTTTAATCCGAGTCTTTACCCAAATCTCCAGGTTCACTTCCAGTTGAGATCCTCACGTCTCCGTGGCCCTACACACTATATTCTTGACGGTCCAAACATGAGCCATCTTTAGGTCATTTCTCCCCACTTTTTATTTGGGTGGAGCTTGTGGAGCAAGCATGAAATGCTGCTTCTACTTCCCAGGGTGATACCTGAGTTTCAGGCGCCACAGTACATCTTACAGTCAAATTTTGGCTCTATTTAACGTATCATTTTATTCTCATCTTCCTGATGTGGGATATTCTAGGAAACTGCTTGAACCAAATGAACCTCGTTGAGAGTGGACATCAAGATGTGTTGAACGCTTGATAAATCAGAGACTGAAAGAGACTGGAGGGAACTTGACTCGATTCCAAGTTAGGCAGGGCTGTGGGTGTCTCATGTGTGGTGCTGGTGAGTGCTGACAAGCCCAGACTTTGGGAAAAGTCCTTATGTCAGACAATTGTGGGCTAGGGTGACAGATCACACTTTGACGGATGTCAGGTTCCCTTGAAGGGAGTAGACATTCCTAAGATTATGTATTCTGGGTGGAAGTCAAGCCAGTGGCAGAAAATAAAAATTTTAGAGGCTGACCTTAGATCAAAGGAAGAAAACAAAACAGAACAGAACAGCATAGCCACGAAAGACTTGTTCAGTTACTGGTCAGGAAATTCTGGGATCCTGAGCAGGCTGGCAATGTGTGATGTTATGGACTGGCTGCTCCTCTGGCTCTACGGTGAGCCAGTTTGAATCTGAATCCTCACCTCTGGCCTGTTTCTATGACAGACCTACCAGAGTTTCTCAATCAGCCCTGCAGTTTTCACAAAATGCTCCTACTTCTGCCTCAAGGTCCCTCAGGTAGGGGAGGAAGCCCAGGGACTCAGTGCTGTGATTCCTAATGCATCAGACACGTTGCGTATCTTATTTAGTCTCCGCTGTTACCCAGTCATGAATTATGGCCACTCTCATTTGATAGATGCAGTAATTGAAAAACAGAGAAATGAAATGGCCCTCCAGACTGTCCCTGGCAGCTGTGGGGAGGGAAGGAGACCTCCAGACCCACTCTCTGGCTTTTTCCTAAGGTGCCCTTCCTCCTGCCAGCTGCCACTCTGCCCAGTCTTTCTGTTAAGTCCCCTTTGCCCCAAATCTAATTTGTTGGCACAGGCCTTATAAAGCAGAGTCAAAGCACAGGTGCAGCATTATCCTTCGTGTCCTGGATCTGAATGTATGCTGCAGCTCAGGTCAAGTGCCCACCGAGTGACAGCCCAAGCATACCTGTGCTCAGTAACTCTGGCGAAGAGCCCTGGATTCTGACAGCTTCTAGCAGTGGTTCACAAAATTTAGTATGCCACAGAACTACTTAGAGCAGGATCGATCGGTCAAAAGAAGAAGAATATTTCACCGCATGTAAGAATTAAATGAAATTTAAATTTCAGTGTCCATAAATAAGTTAAACGAAGCCAAATCAATCATAAAATACATGCAGCAGATATAGACATACCTCACTTCATGTAATCTGGGCACACAGCCATGGCCACTCATTTTCATATTATCTCTGCAAGGGCAGAGTTGAGCGATTGCCACAGGGACCATATGGTCTGTAAAACCTAAAATGTTTACTATCCTTCCCTTTCCAGAAACAAGTTTGCCAACACGTGGCCCAAAGGGCTTGTTAAAACACAGATCACTAAGCCCCAACCCCAGAGCTTCTGATTCAGTAAGTCTAGGTAGGGACCAAAAATTTGCCATTTCTAATAATTTCCTAGATGATGCTGATGCTGCTGGTCTGAGGACCACACTTTGAGAACCCCTGCCTTATAATAATGGCTGGTTATGCCCTAAGAAGATCCTTCAGTTTCTATAATTTTGTTGTGTCCTTCCTTTAAATCGAAAAAGACTGTCTTAGTGGAGGGCTGAAAGGAATTTACTTCTTCTCTAGCAAAGCTTTCTTTATGTTTATGGAAGATACACAGCAGAAGGGTTTGGAGCTGGACAGAAACCCAGTTCCACTGCCTGCTGGCTTTGTGACCTTGGGTAAGTTAGACTCAAGTTCCTCATCTGTTAAGATGAGGGTGTATATAGGAAAAAACAGTTTTTCCTCCTATATTCTCAACACAGAGCACTTCTGGTCACCACCTGGCTTGGCTCTTACTCCTAGAGATTCTGATTTCATTGGTCTGGGGTATGGCCTGGATGTTGGGATCTTCAAAACTATAAAGGGAGATAATAATGTAGCACTGTCCAATAAAAATGTAAAGAGAGTCACACATATAATTTTATGTTTTCTAGGAGCCACATTTTGAAAGGTGAAATTAATTTTAATATAATATTAATATCTTATCATTGATAAATAATTAAAATAATATATTAATGATAAATTCTACTTAACTCAGTATATTCCAAACATTAACATTTCAACATACAACCAGTGGAACAATGACAGAGATATTTAACATTCTTTTTCTCAGACTAAAGCTTTGAAACTGAGTCTGTACTTCACACTTATAGCACATCTCTAATCAGACTGGCTATATTTCGGGGTTCAGTAGTGACCTGTGGCTTGTGGTCATTACTTCAGAAAGCACAGGAGTAGTTAATGTGCAACCAAGATGGAGACCCACTGGGGTAAGGGCACGCTTGGTGTTCGCAGACCAGACCAAAGCTCCCGGACCACACAGGGGTTCTATCGGCATTATTATTCTTGAGGATTGAGGGAGTTGACTGCAGCTTCCCTCCTTTGGGCTAGGAATTAAGTGTGGTCATTAAGGACATTCAGTGAAGCTCAATTTTGTCTTAAAATTGGATGTGCAGCTTATGGAACCTGTTTGAAAGCATGGCGATCAACTAAAGCAAATAAATCTAAATGACTTGATGCTATCAGAGAAGACAGAAGGATCAGTGCAGCATTAACAGAGCAGGAAGCAAAACCGTGGCCAATTTTGTCTCCTTCTCAGTGAGCCCACAGCCTGAGTAAACGGGGCTGTGGGAATCCCAGGCAAGAGGATGGCTGTTAGATCATCCCTTGATATTCTACGCAACTCTTTGATTCAGAACTTTCTATTCAAGTCCAAATATCACTGGATATTACATAGGCTGTCATTCTCTTTGAAAACTCTTAGGTTTATTCCTAGGGGAACAGAATTTATTCTCTCTATTCTTTCTTATAATGATAAACTAATATTTAAAAGAATAACCTTGCAAATTTATCATAAAAGCAAGCAAGATTTCCGAAAAAGACAAAAATAAAGATCTGCAGAGAGAAGCGCTCTTAGCACTGAAGTGTGTACTCTTTCAGAGTATTTTTTTGGTGTATACACTTACACACATTTTATACAATAGAATTCAACAGTGACTACACTTTTATAGCATGCTTCTTTGTCACATAATATTCTTACAAGTATATTTTCATGTAATTTAGTAATCTACAGCATCATTTTAAAATCACAGCCATTGTACCATTGTTTGGCTGAATAACGACCTACTTAGTCAATGCCCTATCATTGGCCATATACGCTATTTCCTCCACATTGTCAATCATCGCGTAAGTAATCATACTGAAAGAGCATCAGCTCGTCTTTGAATCCAATGTGATGCTTGCCTTAAAGCTAGCTGAGGACAAGGCAGAGGGAAAGGAGGCAACATTTCGGTCTCACTAAGTCTGACCCATTTTGTAGTTTTATCTGGCTTGGAGAAAAGCCAGCGAGATGTAGTTTGCAGAGGAATGCATAGTAATGCTGTGACAATGATACCAGACAGCTCAGCTGCGAGTGACACCACAATGTGCCGCCCACAGTGGACATTAGGTTTTCTCACTGCTCTGCTAAGAAGGACCTGCAAGCCCCACAGCAAGCCTTAACGTGTCAACAGCAGCTTGTGCTTGGATTTGGATTGACTTTAGTTCTTCCTGGTGCCATTTTCTCCCTTCTGGTCTTGGTATTAACCACTTCTTTGGAACAGAATCATTCCTGCAGTAGGTTTGTGGGTGGGTTAAAAAAATTTAATAATCCAAAAAACCTCTGACTTTAAGATTTTAGTTTCTCTGCCTTATGTAGTTTACATAATTATTTGTTCATGCAGCATTTATATATTACTTTTCTGATCATTTTATGCTATATGATAATTTACACTATATGAGGTTTTCTGGCAATTTCCCCAGTGCCAGCTTCTCAGTTTGCCTATGCAGTCATCACTCCCGTTACAATAAAGCAAATAAATAGCTGCAGAGCTGCCCAGCATTCAAATAAGGCAAACATCAGCCTTTTGAACTGCTAAACTGAATTGAACACCTCAAACTGATTTAGGGAACCATCTCTCTTCTCTTTCATCCATCCTATTAAAACCATACACAGAGAAAAATAGCGAGGTTTTCCTATACTTGGAGGACCAGGAAAATGTCCTCTCTGCTAGGGTTGGATGCATGTTGTGTCTTTATGTCATGCATAAGCAGTCTTAAGTAGTCATTTTAAAGGTGAACTGGTAAAGTTGTGTTCAATCCATCATATGTTCACAGGCAAATACAACAAAACAAGTATCTTTTGTGTCTTTACTTTGTGCCAGGTCTCTTTGCCATGTCAGTGGTGACGGATAGGAGCAAGAAATATGCCTTCCTTCAAGGAGTTTGAAGTTTAATTGGGAGGGACACACACACTAACCATAAAATTCAGTTCCATCTGAGACAAGAACTACAGCAGAAATAGGAACATGATGCTCCCAGAGCACCCAGAGGGAGCACTTCATCTGTTGGCATTGGAGGAAGTTTCAGAGAGAGAGAGAGAGAGACAGACAGAGAGAGAGAGACAGACAGAGACAGAGAGAGAGAGAGACAGACAGAGAGAGAGAGACAGACAGAGACAGAGAGAGAGAAAGGGATACTTGAGCTAGGTCTGGATGAAAAGCAAATGGTGATTGGGCCACACATACTAAGGGGACCATCCAAACAATGTTGCAGGTGTTAAAATGCAGGCTCTGAAGAGAAAGTGGCAAAGGATTCCTTAAGCTGATGCCTAAGGTATGTGTGGGGGGTGGAGCAAGATGTAGCTGAAGAAGGGAGGAAGGGAGGGAGGAAAGGAGGAAGAGAAGGGAGGGAGGGAGGAACGGGAGAGAGAGAGGGAGGGAGGGAGAGAGGGAGGGAGGGAGAGAGGGAGGGAGAGAAGGAGGGAGGGAGGGAGGAAGAAGAGGGAAGGAAGAAGGGAGAAAGGACTGACTGTGGGTGAAGAGTTCAGAGTTGGCCTAGCTGAGGGCAGGTCGAAAAGGTTAAACAGGGACGGACTAATGAGGAGTTCATCATTCTGAGGAAATGCATGAACATACTTGATTAACCAGAAATGTCTCCAGTAAGTTGAGAGAGGAAAACTGACTTATCATTTTAAGGTGGGCTAGCTAAGAAAAAAAAAAAAGGTCCCAATTTGAAACAAAGTCAGATCACTGGGCAGAAAGATTCCTGAAATGATAATTTTAAATAAACCCGTGGTCAAAAGCAAGACACATTCATTCATTGTCTTGTTTGTTCTTTTATTCGTTCAATCGTTAAAGCTAAGATTGGAGTCAGCCTGCCTGGGTTCAAGCCGTGGATCCTTCAAGCTCTGTGACTTGGTGCAAGCTCCTAAACCCCTCTGTGCTTCAGTTACACATTTATAAAGTTGGAATATTAATACAGTATTAACCTGTAAGGTTGGTGTGGGAAGTAAATGACTTACTGGATCTAAAGCTCTTATAACAGGGCCTGGTATGAATGCTCAATCGTGTGAGGCATTTTGCTCTGTGTGTCTCTGTATTCAGAGCTCTCTATGTATCAGCCACATTTGAAATACTGGGAATAAAAAGACAAAGGTGATATGACCGTACCCTCAAGCAGCTCGTAGTCCAATGTGGAAGATACATGGGAGTAAACCAGGACAGTCCAACGTGGCAAACGCTAGGACAGAGTGATGTGCCACACGGTTGGTGGGGATGGCGAGGGTGGTGAGGGAGCCAGGCTGAGTCTGTCCTCTACAGATCCCAGCAAAGTTCCCCCGGTTCCATCTGGTCAGTCCTCCCTTAAGTTCCTCGTTTTCTTTTGTTTGCATCCCTTAGTGTAGGAAGGATATTCCAATTTCTTCTAGATCTTTCATTTAAAAGGAGTAATTGCCTCATTTCACAAGGAACTTTACTGTTTAAAATTCTAGCTCTCTTGAAGGGGAAAATAGATAAAGGGGTATTTCTGAGACGTGAGGTGAGGGGTGTATGGGGAGTATGCCCTGCCTTGGCCAGTGGGAGTAGGAAGGAGGCCCTGGGAGGGGAGAGCAGCTGGAAGAGAACCACTCCTGGGGAAGGACAGTCAGAGAATAGAGCCAGGTTTTAACTGCACCGCGGAAGCATCTCGGGGCCTTGGTGAAGCCATGGTAAAGACAAGAAGGAAAGGAGAGGTGGGGACAGGTGGCGGAAGGCTACCTTCTCTTTCTTCAAGGCTGTAAGGCGGGAGTAGAGGGTTGGTGCGCTGGAGAAAAGGTAGCTAATATAATGGGGTTTCTGCCTCTCTACTTCTAGTGTAACTACCCGATGCCTCTGTTAGTCAATGACCCCTGTTAGGAAAGGTGGTGACATATCATAAGCTTTATTTTTTTATTCTTTTTTGAAGTCCATTACTACGTTAAGGACACCCTGCCACTAAGGAAGTTGTGCAGGGAAAACCTGGAAGCACTCTGAACCTCAACGGATTTTTGGAAGCTCTTGGCTCTTTCTGCTGCCAGCCCTTTTTATAAAATGCTGCTACTCACAGTAACAATGTACTGCTTTAAAGCATCTCATAAGTGTCATTTCCTTTTGATATTCACAACGGCCCTGTAAGGTAGGCCTTATGGAATGGGCCTTATTGTTATTTTTATGCAACACATGCTGATAAGTGAAGATAAGCTCGTCCAAAGGTGAGGGGCAGAGACACAGCTCTGGTCTGGGTGTCCTGGCCTCAGATGCAAGTTTGCATTTATCTCTCTGCAGGCCCCTGCAAGCAGTGAGCAAGACAGATGGCTTACCTCCTTTCCTTCTTCCACAGAAAGAAAACTTGGGCAGAGCCACCTCACAGATGGGATAGGAGAAATTCAAAACAGATGAGCCTTGAGACATGAGAGCTAGGTCAAGAAATAGCTCTTTGATGTCCTCTCCTGGAGGAAAGAGAAGAACAGCTTTACTCTTACTGCGTGTTTCACTGTATATCAAAGGCATTCACAGTATACAGCAGCATGAGCTAAAGAATCTTTTGTTTCCATTAATCTGCTCTGCCTGGGGAACAGTTTTCTTCTTTCCTTAGTAAAACATCATTTAGGCAATGCTACAGGGGATTATGATGAGACCCTGGATATGAAAGGTGGCTGTTTCTCAAAATACCTGCTTGGAGCAAGGTAGTTAGTCAGCTGAGCTCCCCACCCTGGTGCTATGGCCTTTTAATGTGAAGTCTGCAGGTCTGGCTTCTGGAATTTCTCAGCTGCAGAGTATCATTTGTTCCCCATGATGGTGGTGGGGTGTGGTCACGCCTACATATACCTGCTGCTGTCACCAGGGAGGTATTGCAGCACAGGTACACAGGAAGCTTCGGTGGGTCCCATGGTGGTGGCTCCCAATTCTCTCTGCCTTTTTTTCCATTCCTCCCTTTTATGTTCCACCCACTCTTCCATTTCTCTTTTCTCTCTTTTTCTCTCCCCATAATATTTCTCGAGCTGCTGCTAGAGTCCAGATACTGGATAAGATTCTAGAAATACAAAGTTGCGTGAGAGTTCTTGATTTCTGTGAATCTTTCTTCCACTTTTCTGGAACGATTCCACATGCTAAGTTTATTAAACCTCTCTACTTTGATTTTGATATAACTGTTTTGGAAAAGGAGATAGTCTAGTAGCTATAGCAAATATATTGACTAACTATAATTGCATGATCATATGGTGAAAATTAAACAATCAGAAAGTGCTCTAGCTTATTGATTGGGGTAGGGGAGAAAATATTACATCTCCTCCTTGCTTATGTCAAGGTTTAAGAATTTGTATTAACTATTTGGGATACAAAATAACACAAATGACAAACCGTACTGCTGGTAGTAGATTTATTTGTTGCTGAGATAACTAAAAAAGTTAGGAGATCCTGAGTAGACACTAATACTTAATCTCAAAATATTTTCCTTTTTTTTTTTTTTTTTGCTGCGTATACTGATTCCACGTGCTTGTATCGTCCAAATGAGTGCCTAGAGTCTTTTTAATACAAAAGTACAGCTTTAAGTGAGAGTTCTACCCTACCTGGATATAAACCAGAGAGAGATTTGAAAATGAAGACGTAAACAGTGTTAATTCCAGAGAGTGGTGAGGGAACAGTAGTTTAGCCAGTCATTATAGTTAATGTAAGTCACTGGGGGTGTGGAGTTGGAAGAGGCTGTGAAATGTTTTATTTCATGCTAATCATTTTTTTTTTTTTACTTACTCAGAATTATTCCAAATCTAATGTTGATATTTGATTTTAATTGCTTGGAACACTTTTCAATAGAAAAGCCAAAATCTTGTAATGGATCTGCGAAGAAGAAAACAATAGATTAGTTGTGAGTACATCGTATATTCTGCAAACATATTCAAAATTTGCACCAATATTGTTTTCATACGAATTACTGCATTTATTCAAAAGCATATTGCCCAACACTTTTTAAAATAAGCCTGTGATATTTTCATCAGCTCCCCCGCAGTGTCTTCAAAGCCAATGTCATGTTCACTCTGACAACAGGGCCTCCATCCATGGAATGAACAGTGTCTTGCTAGTTGGGTTATATCTTTACTTGTTAATGTTTTTATCATAGAAAAATTGTATCATTGCCTGAATTCTTTTAGTTCCTGAACATTTGGCTTTAAAATTGCTCATGGATTGCATAGAGCCTTTAATAAAGTATCTACTATTATTATCAAAACAGAGGGAGGTACAAAAGTTAGGAGAGCTTGAGTAGACATTAATACTTAGGCTTAAAATATTTTCTTAAAAGATTTTCAAAGTTAAGACCTGCCTTTGTAATTCCATTTTATCTCATCCCCTCCCATCCCCTCCCATCCCATCCCATCCCATCCCATTTAATGTAATACTTCCCCTCCAAAATATTCCACTATGTACAGGTATTGTGCTAGATATCATGAGGCTATAAAGATAATATTTTCTGCATATAACTTCTGCTCATTCACAAAGCTCCAGTGGTTTATCTATGCCTCAGAATAAAGTCCAGAAATGAGTGACTGGCTCCAACTTCCATCCTCCACATCATAAATCCATCCTCCATTCCTTGAGACCAACACACCAGCACATTCCCACCATGTTTGATTTGCCTGTGTGCTTTCTCCCATTTGCAATGGTCTTAGTCTTTTTGGCTATTATCTAAATCCTCAGGTCTTGCTCATTCCCATCTTCTTTGTGAAGGTTTCCCTAACCCCAAATATTCTCTTGTTTCCTTGAATTCTTAAAATGGTGATGTCTGGCACTCTTGGTAAGTGTACAAACATGTATCACTCTGTACTTTGCTACATGGCTTATCCTGCAACACTGAATCTGAACATGAGATTCATTAAAGGCCAGAGCTAGTTTCTTGTTTTGTTTTGTTCGTTTTGTTTTCCGTTTCCTTTTCCTTTATGTTTCCCACTGGGCTGGAGACAGGAGAGCTATTTGTAACAGAGGATTACCTTGTACTAATAGCCGAGCCTTGTACTTTATGAGTGTTTTCCATTTAATTCTCTTGGTTCCCCAGCACCTAGCAGAGAGTCTCACAGCCTCACAGTCTGACACACAGTAAGCACTCCATAAATGTATGCACTGAGTGAATGGATGGGCCGTGTACTGGAGCTGTTTCTCAGCTCCAAATCCAGCCCTCTTTCCTCTGATTTTTAACTGGGCTCTCGGTAATCATGTTTCTCCTTCGCTGTCTGCCAGTCAAGATAGCAGGGAGACGGATGCTGGAGTTGAAGAAGGGACTTACTCCTTCTTGAGTACTTTCTGGGAGTGTCACTGGTGATGGACCAACACCTTGGCAGTGGAAGTTGGTTCCAGTTGGCTCTCTTTTGCACCTTCCCAGCATCAGCTGACACTCAGCTCTGTGGGGCCCTAAGCTACTGCAATAACAGCACATCAGAAGCTGTCACCCCTTCCTTAGCAGTCTGTCTCAGTTCCATAGGGTCCTTCTGTCAAGCATCCAGTTTCTAATCCCTACAACCTGTGCCTTTTGCTCTCCCAGCCCTCAGTGGTCCTTTCTTTGCTCTTTTGGTTCTCCAGCAACTGGTTCTCTAACCAACTTCCTATGTCAAATTCTCTCTGTTAAAATAACTGATACGGTCTTCGTTTTCCTGACAGGACCCAGACTTGCAGAATAAACAATAATCTGAAGAGATAGGTATGAGTTACCTCATTTTACTGTTTTGAAAATATAGACTGGGAGATGTTGTGTGAACTTACCCAGATCCCGACAGTAGAAAGTGTCAGAGTCAAGATTCAAAGCCAGAGTTAAAAACAAACAAACAAACAAACAAATTGCTCCCTGGTATTATGCAGTGAAACTCACAAAGCAGAACCTCAACTACATATGTTACTTATTTGATTTGTAAGATTGCCCAGAATATTTTGTGTGCAGGCATATGGCATCTGGTAGTTCTGTTTCATAACTGATTTCCATTTCAGCTTAGCTATGAGCTCACATTTGCCAATGATAGTGTTCCAGACAGTTTTATCATCCACATTGCTGACCTGGAAGATGCATCATTGTCTATGATATCTGCAATGGAAATGATCACTAGGCAATTTCAGCCTGGCAAAGCTAACGTAAGTACACTTTTGTTTGATCAAAACTCCTTTGGACCAGTCACTACTTTTCCTAAGGGTGGGAAAGAGCCCTTTTGTCTTATCCTCACTGGACTCCTTCCTAAGTATCTCTGTGCTGTCCCAGGGTCTCTCAGCCTGGAAAATAGGAGCACGGGGTTGGAGATGATAGTTCCTGCTACATCCTTGGCACTCAGTATTGAAAAAGATAGAAGTCAATGAACAGATGCTTAGGAAGGTGCATCCTCAAAATTGTGGATAAATTTAAGTTGCTATCCAGGCAAAATAAAAGAGGCTAAGTATGTATTGTGTTGTTGATTAGCAGCTATATAATTACACTGTATGTTTATCAATATTTTAAAGGTATAGATAGTAAGAATCAACTAAGGGCGGGAGAAGGAAATAAAGCATTTTCCTGGTCCTGGAAACACATTGTTGTTAGGAAAATAATCTCAATAAAGAACAAAGTCACAAAGAAAGCTGTAGGCTGCATCTCTCTGAGGATATGGATATAAAAGTAGAAAGACAGATTTTGCTTAAAAAGCGCTTAAGGGTTTGGTGAGCTTTCCTAGCAGCTATTTCAAATTTATATGCAAGACTGATATCTTTGAGTGTAAACATGCAGTTTGTGGTCCTCTTGGGGAAAGTGACATTGGTTCCTCCTCCTCCCCCAATCCCACCCTCTCAAACTCATATCCTTCTCTGTATTAATATTTGCATTTCCACTCAGGCACTTTGTATGTTCTAGATTACATTATATTTGTTTGTATACCTTTGTCATTCCTCCACTAGATAACGCAAAGCTGACTCCCCAGTGCCAGGGCTATACATAATCTCTTAAGATTATACTAGATCTCCAGTGATTGTCTGCTGGATGAATAGTAGTGGTTATTTGTAGTAAATTTGCTGAGAACCTTAAAGCAGGATTCCTCAACGTTGTCACTGTTGACATTTTGTTTTGGATCTCCCTTGTGGTGGGTGCTGCTCTGCGCATTGCAGGATGTCTAGCAGCATCCCTGGTCTCTACCCGCCAGATGCCAGTAGCACCCCCATACCCTCTGGCTGTGACAACCAAAAATATCTCTAGACATTACCAAAGTATCCGTGAGGGACAAACTCACCCCTGGTGGCGATCACTGCTTTAAATAATCGCTTTATCAATTTCCAGGCTTTACTGATACTGCAAATGCCTCAGAATCACCTACCAAAATAAAAGATGGTAGGTTGCATTTTAAAGCAGTTCTCCTTCTACAGTATGAACAGTGATGGGCAGGCTGAGAGTGGAGAGACTTTCCCTTGGACCCTTGCTTCAGTAACTTTTAATCATGTAAGATGGATCATCTGACTTTGGACTTTCTGAAACAGTAACATCGGAAAGTTAATCAGAGTTGGTGTTCTGAGAATTTGAGGAAAGAGATAAGTGTTTCCTCCGGATACTTCACTGTATTTCAGCAAATGAGCTCAGGAAAGAAGTCAAAGCTTCATCATGAAATAGAAGACTTCATTTTCAATATTTCTTCCTTGGCCTCTATGTGGCACTTCCTTGCTCTCTGTTCTGTTGACTTCTATGGCTTCAGCCCAAGGGAGGACGGCATTACAGTGGGTGAACCCAGCAAACCCCAAACTGCCCCTGCTCCCCTCTCCCCCGGGCAGGTGTGCCCTCGAAGGCAGGCTTCTCCAAACCAGCAGCATGTGAACCCTGCCAGAGGTGAGGAAGAGCTCCAGGAGAACAGCCAGCAGCATCTGTTTTGCATACTAAGGGCAGCAACAATCAAATCTCTCCTAGAAAGGTTTTCTTGGACATTCATGGAGTAAAATAGAGTTGGATGAACAAGCTGGGTTTAGAGTGAGCAGCATTTGAACAGATCTCAGCTCCAAAGGTATTTTTGTGCCTTCCACCCTCCATTAGTGGCCTAGGCTGGGCTAGACCTGGGCAGCTGTCGAGGGGAGGACAACCTTGTCAGGATGGCTTCTATTAACAGCTAGCAGTAGGCTTTCAAATGGAATCAGTAGGAAGAAGACAAAATCCAATGACACAGACTCTGGGAGTGAAATTCCTCAGCAGAGGATGGTGGGGGCCTGGGTACACACCACTGGACCAATCCTCGATTTGACTTCAGGCAGCCGGAAAGCTTGGATGTATGTCTCTAAGTCCTGGAGTCCATGGATGTAGCTCCGCCCCCTGTGGCCTCTGCGTTGCTGGCTGGGTAGTTTGAGGCATAGAGGAGGGCCCAACTCTTATGCAGCTAGTTCCATTTTCTATATTCTAGCTCTACTTGAGGTTTTTCTTTAGCTTTATGTTTTGAAATAATTATATTTTCACAGGAAATTGCAAAAAGATACAGAGAGGTCTCATATGTCTTTCCCCATCTTCCCCCATGGTAAGATCTTACATGGAGGACAATACCCAAACTGGGACATTGACATTGGTACAATCCACAAAGTTTATTCACATGTCAACAGTTTAGTCTGTGTGTGTGTGTGTACAAGTGTATGTGCCTATATTTTACAGTTCTATTGCTTGGGTTTAAAATGGTTAGAAATTGGTCTTCCTCCTCTCAGGGGAGGGTAGAATTCTTACAGCAGAGTCACTGTGGAAAGGAGCTGACTCCCCTCCAACCTCACTTGCACCAGCCTTCCACATACTCATGGCCAAGTGCAACCCCAAGATTGCAATGTCCTTCCTGCTTTGTAAAGGTAGTCTTTCTCCCCCTCCCTTTATCCTATGCTCTTCTCTTCTCTCTTCCTGTCTCTCATTCTCTCTCTCTCTCTCTCCCTCTTTCTCTTTTTCTTCTTATATCAGTACTTAGATCTGGCTACCATCCTGAGATTAAGAACACTGACTTTTCTTCAAACACATCTTAACCTTCATGGCTCATTCCCCATGGCCCACATTACTCTAAGAGCTGGTATTGCTTCCTGCATGTGCTGTTGGCAGAACACAGGCTGGCCCCAGGAGAATGTTAAGTATTACAAGCATGCTTCCGATAGAGGCACGACTTGGGGAGGGAGAAAGGGCATAGAGGGCCCAGGAGACCTTACCAGTCACACATAGCTTAGCTGCACTGGCAGGACTGCCTCTCACAAACAGTTTATGGAAGGAAGGAAAAATTGGGTTAACAGAATGTGAGTAAAGCTGGTCTGCTTCTGAATGCTCAATAAAATAGTACTGGATGGTTGTTTAATAATGGGGGGTGTGTTTCTCTAGAAAAATAGAACCACTTGGCACTGGAGACTGAGTGTCTGAGTGTGGTTGAACTGCTAGTTCCGGGTCAAATGGTAGCAGATATTCCTCTGCATCTTTCAGAATTCTTTCCCAAATGTAACAAAATAACAAACAGACCTTGCTTTTGATTTCTTTTTTTTAGGTTGGCTGATGGCCAATTCTGCCAGCTTGTGTTCTGTTTATCATACAGATCTAGCTGGGCACAGATCTGGAAGTCTGTCTTCTTTCAAGGCTGTACTTTTACTAGAGTGTCTTAATTTTCTTGGCGAATTCATAGGATGACATTCAAGGGTCACTGTAGACCTTTACAGGAGGATGATGCATAAGGCTTCAGTAAAATCGCATTGCTGGAAATCCATTAGCAGCACAACGCAAAATTAACTTTCTTCTTTTCTGTCCTTAATGCCACTGTGTTCCCTCCGCCTCCTCCCCTCATATTCCCTCCCACCTTTGTGGAAAAAGAAATAACTTACAATGTGGTAAGTGTATTCTAGCTGTGTTTTTCTATTATGTCCTGATCTCTTCTTTTTTCTACCTGTCAAATCTTATTATTGTAGCACAGCAAGGCTCCCCAGTGGGTCATTATTTCAAATAATAGTAGTTCCAATCCCATTTGACTCTCTTTGGCCAGCATTTCCTCGGGAATTGACTCACACATTCAAGTCAACTGGCTTCTTGTTTCTTCATCTCAGATATGTAAACGGTGTGTTCAAAATACTTAAACATGTTTCTTGCTTGCAAATGCAACAAAAATAAAACTAACACCATCACTATGGAATATCGACTATTTGTGGTATAAGATGGTAAAAAACTGCAACATCCTGCCAGCTGCCTGGCAATCTTGGTGAATGTGTTTTTGAGTGAGAAGGTATGTTTGGGCTGCTAAACTCAAAATTCCGGATCCCTAGCTTGTCTGCTTTTAATTGCAAAAAAAAAAAATGGAATTCATAATAAGCCTTTTTATTGACAGAAAAGGAGTAGGAATCTTGCATGACCCCTCTAGCCTCTAAGTTCCACTTTCCCAGAATAACCTAAGTTTGGCTTCCATCAGCATAGGAGGAGATGGCTTTTCTATCATGATATAAATATGACAGACCGTAAGAGATGAGTGGCAATGAAGACAGTCTTCTGCTCAAAATATCTTGCCAAATGTCTTGATGAAAATAATGACCTAATTGAGGCAGTTTTGTCTGATCTTTGCATCTTAGGAGTAGATCAACAATGCACTGGCCGGGCATGGTGGCTCACACCTGTAATCCCAGCACTTTGGGAGGCCGAGGCAGGTGGATCACCTGAGGTGAGGAGTTCAAGACCAGCCTGGCCAACATGGTGAAACCCCATCCCTATTAAAAATACAAAGATTAGTCGGGTGTGGTAGCACATGTCTGTAGCCCCAGCTATTCAGAAGGCTGAGGCAGGAGAATTGCTTGAACCCAGGAGGCGGAGGTTGCAGTGAACCGAGATCACACCACTGCACTCCAACCTGAGTGACAGAGTGAGGCTCCATCTCAAAAAAAAACAAACAAAAAACAAAAAACAAAACAACAAAAAAAAAACAAATGCACTAAGTGCAAAATTTTATTGTGTATTACCAAGAGGGTGCCATGGTGCCACATAGCATAAGATCCTAACACGAAGGTGAGAGGAAACTGGAACCTGTCTTATGGGTGAGAGACAGTGCGTCTTAGTGGCTGGAAGATGCAATAGGAAGAGCAACTTCCCTCATCATTCATTACCCTGTAATAGGAAGGGGATTAGGTCTTGGGGATAGAAAGACAAATCAGAACTGCTTCTGGTATCATCATATTTATAATATTTCCATTATCTGATTATGAAAGCACACTACTGAATAATAAACTCAACAAAAGATGCGTGTCTACTCTATACTCTAAATCTCTCATTTATAGTCAACACAACACATTATAGTCTCATTATAGTCAACATTTTATAGTCTTCTGTAGGCAAGGCATGTTTCCCATGGATTCACTTTATACTATCTTGCCTGGCCTCTCTTCATTTTAAACACCACCTTAATAGCAGTGTCACTATTCTTTCTTACAATATGTTTATCAACTGTCTAATATGCGCTGGACACTGTGCTAGCTGTGATGGAACCGAGGTGGAAAGGGAGGATTTTGACCAGGCCAGTTCACCCAAAGCCCTACTATTGGTTAAGTAGTGACCAGATTACTAGAGCTCCCTCAAGTCTAGAAGCATCAGGGGAACTTGCCTCTTCGGCTTGGTGTTGGTAATCGTTTAACTTTCTGTTACTAATTTGGAGGCAGTCCATGTGGGATAGAAAAGTAGATAAATGCTAGTCTGTTCTCTTTTTACAATGGAAGATTAGACGTTAGCACATGCTTCTCCACTGCCAATGTGGATTTCACCAGCAGGCAGACTACTTCTAAGGGAGAGCCTGGCTTAGAGACAGTGGGAACCATGGCATTGGTGACACCCACACAACCAGGATACACCTGTTGTATTTAATGTCTGCAGTTCCTACAAATTTGTCTGTCTCTTGACAGTCTTGACAAGGGACATAAACAGGGCCAGAGGCATGGGGTGCTTTACTTGACTGTACAGCTACAAAGATGATCTCTGGGACTTTTCTTGACATGCCGCAAATGCTGAAAAGGAATTCCCTTCTGCTTCTAGAAGTCATGAACTAGATATGATTTAAAAGAAAAAGCTAAGATGTTTGTTGTCCTTGGCGTCTGAGGTTGTGGAATATGATGGTTGGGTGAACAGGAACCGACAAACTGTCTGGGAGGTAACAGCTGAGGCCAGCCCAGTCTTTGCTCACTGATGGTGCTGGATTTGAACCAAACATACCAGGAGGTCCTCAAACGTTATGTGAATTGTTCTCATTAGCCTTGAGAGTGACCAGGGCATGGGGTGCTAGTTAACATCCCTGTTTGCTAAGGAAGAGACTGAGATTTCAGGCAAGGAAGTGACTTCCTCTCATCTCCAGACTCAGCCTCCAGGGCCCTGAGCACTGCACCCTAGTCCCTGTGCGGGTCTCACCCTGGAGCAGGTGAGCGAGGCAGACAAAAGACAGAAGCAGAGCTTTAGATGGAGGCAAAATGAGTCCAGACCTGTGTGCCGGGACCTGGTCCTCCTAGGATTCAAATTGCTTACAGAGAGAGACAAGACCCAACAAGCTTCCCAATTTTGATAAAATTCTTCACTGTGATTGTGCAGGTCACTGTCACTCAGCGAAGGTGCTGCTTTTCTCAACCCAAAGGAAACTGGGATAGAGGAAAATGCATTGGAAGTTTTTTTATTAGGAATTAAGAAAAATAATGCATGTAAAGCATCTTGGCCAGTGTTAGGCACATAATAGACAGTTAATAATTGGGCAAAAGGAGGATGGAGTCTATTAGAAAGAAGATATTACAATACTGACTATTCTCATTATAGTTGCAGAAAATGAAACCAACTTTTTTTTTTTTAACATTTTTCTTTTTAATGTAGGAACACCCTAGGTTTAAAATAATTTAGTTAAGTTCATACATCTTTTTTGTATTATTATTTTTCTTTTGAAATAGGGTCTGGTTCTGCTGTCCAGGCTGGTATCAAACTCCTGGATTCAAGCAATCCTCCTACCTCAGCCTCCCAAACTGCTAGGACTACAGATGTGATCCACTGTGCCCAGCAGTTTTTTTGAGACAGAATCTCACTGTCACCCAGGCTGGAGTGCGATGGCACAATCTCGGTTGACTGCAACCTCCGCCTCCCAGGTTCAAGGGATTCTCACGCCTCAGCCTCCCCAGTGGCTGGGATTACAGGCGTGTGTCACCACAGTGGGCTAATTTTTGTATTTTTAGTAGAGATGGGGTTTCACCATGTTGGCCAGACTGGTCTTGAACTCCTGACCTCAAGTGATCCACCCATTTCGGCCTCCCAAAGTGCTGGGATTACAGGTGTGAGCAACTACACCCGGCCTTCAGCCCAGCTTTAAGTTAAACAGACATTTCTGAGATGAAACCCAGGTGCCAGTTGGGGCCTCCCAGCCCTTGAGATGAAACAGGATTGGTGGAACATAATCTCATGGTTGGGATGCTCTTTGCTGATGGTTCTCAATGTGGCTGCACGTTGAAATCACTAGGAGAGTGCTGTGAAAATACCCATGCCCGGTTCCACCCCAGACAGTCTGATTTAATAAGTCTGGGTGCTGCCTGGTTCTTAAATGCTACTCAGGTGATTCTATTGCCCTGCCTAGTTTGAAACCCACTGTTAAAAGCCACACCAAGTTTTTTTGCTCATTTCCTGGTACATGATCTTAAACGTGAGACCCTACGTCTGCGGTGTATCACTCAGGCTCAAAGTTTAACCCCTTCATAGATGTCCTAAGAAATCTCCTTACAAACCATTTTACAAGGTGTACAGAATTTATGAAGCGTTAAGAGGCAGCCCCCTCCGCTCAGCCCCTTAATGACCTGGTGAGATGCTCCCGGCCTCTCCCTCTTTTTTCATGTCTCTGGCTCCTGTCTCCACAGGACACCACGTCTCCCCCTGGCTCAGTCCTGAGGAGTTGGAACCTTGGCAGTTACCCAAGCTCCTCTCAAGAATTGTTTCAAGAAAGGCACGGCTCTGCTTAGGTAGGATTCCTGCAACAGCCCCTAAAAGCATATTTTCTCTGTTTCATTTCCTGAGCATTGACTCTCTGCCAAACACGATCTTAGGCATGAAAAGATTTGAGATGAGAGTTCAGGGACGAAGAGAACAAAGCTGAAGAGATGAGCAAGGAGAGCTAGCGGAGGATGGGGAGCATGAGACAGGACACGCCTGCAAAAAACTCCCAATGTGGAGGAGAACGTGGAAGAACAGCAGAGCTTGGCAGATGTGAGTGGGCGGCGTGGGGCTGGGAGAGCCAAGACCGGAGAGCCTGGTATGCGCAGGAGTCCTGGGCTGCCTGCAGGCTCGCGGGAGTCTGTGCTCAGGCGGAGAGCAGTGATTTGAAGATGGGAATGCAAGCACGCACTCAAATAAAAAAAAAAAAAAAAAAAAAGAGTTGTGATTATAAATAAAAGACATTTGGCGTCAGTGAAGGAACTAGAGACCAGCAGCATCTTTCACAGCCGAATAAGCTTTACCGTCCTTACGGTCTGTGTTTGTAAGGCAGTCAAGGTTCACACTCTCAGGGATTTTGGGTGTGGTTCTTCCATGACTGTGACTCGCGCGGATTGTGTTGTGTTGTCTGTGTTTCGTGTCTCTCCATAAGCCGCCATGGCTTTTGGAGACGGAAAGTCAACTCATCCATTTTCTTTGTTTTCCTAAACACTGATTTTCTTCTGGACAGGCTGCCTGTGTTCCTGAACACGGGCACCAATACAGGCTATAAAGAACAACTTATTCTTTTAGGGGAGAGAAGTAGAGGGTTCTAAGGAATAAACTCTGTGAAAAATATCTCCATAAGAATTTGATAATGCACTAAAAAATCCCTTCACTATTCCTGAATTTCCCGCTCTAGCATCACCTTGCCTGGTTCATTGCACTGCACCATGCCAGCCGGTTAAGTGTTCGAGGAGTGAATGAAGGAAGGCGGATAAACAATCAGGCAGGGAAAGTGAAGGGGCCGTATCACCCTAGCAGTCGTTGAACTGATTTTGGACACAATCAGCTTGCTCTTGGATCTCCTCAAATGTTTTGCTAACACATTGGCCTTTTAATAAATCTTAACTTCGATTTGCCCTCTGCTAATACAAGAGGCCATAAAGATTATTTTCATCTTCATAGTGTTCAGTACTCAGAGTTAGAAGGGTAAATATCCCTCCAATTAGACTGGGACACGTGCTTGAAGTCAGAGCAGCTAGCAGAACACGGCAGCAATTTGATTTTTCCTATTTTTGGTAGGTGCAGAGAAAATGGAAGGAGAGATGCTACTTCGACAGGAGAGACAAAAGCCCTGCTATTTGTTTATTGGTCCAATTGTAAAGCTTTTTGAGCCCCTACTGTTCGCTAGGCACCATGCTAGATGTGGGATACGAAGATCACTTAGTCTTAGGCATAGCCCCTGACTTCCAGGAGAAAGAGGCAGTAAACAGACGACCAGCACGCAACCTAGCCACAAGGTGCAGTGAGAGAACAGGGAGGCGCCAGTGTGCTAGCGCTTCGCC
The DNA here is from genome assembly GCF_000951035.1 of Colobus angolensis palliatus. Taxonomy (NCBI): domain Eukaryota; kingdom Metazoa; phylum Chordata; class Mammalia; order Primates; family Cercopithecidae; genus Colobus; species Colobus angolensis. Next base: position 7,110,063 of record NW_012119598.1, on the reverse strand, counting down.
TTGGAAGCTGTGGAAGCGCTTTTGTGACCATTCATCTTAAGTATGTTCCTATATTTTTCCAAATATTTCCAGTAATTACAGATGGGTGTAATAACAGTGGTCACTTCTATAGCTCTTTCCACAGCAGGTGCTGTTCTAAGCCCTATGTGTGTGTTAGCTGAAATCCTCACAAAAGCCTTAAGAGAGATGCTGTTGTCATCTGTGTTTTAGAATTGAGGAAACTGAGGCAGAGAGGGTTTATGGAAAGTGTGCAGGTTGCAAACCTTGTACGGGGCTGGAGTAGGAGCCTGTGTATGTAGACTCTTTTCCACCAACTCAGGCACAGAGAACAACATATACAAAAAGTCTCAAGTCCCAAAGTCTGTGTATTCTGGTCACTTCACGTTTGTCAACAAAAGCTCTTCATAAAATCAAGCCAGTTGTGCTTTTGTGAGCTTCATCTTGAATCCTATAAATGCAATCAGTCCAGCTTCTTTCTTTGAAAGGCTGGAGGTCAGAGGTGGCTGGTGTTTGCTTAGACATGGACAGACCTTAAAGGTCCTAGAATCACCCTTGGAAGGATAGTGGAAAAACTAGATAATTTTCTTTTCCTCTATTGCTTTAAGTGGTATCAGAAAGGTAGATTTCTGTCTTCTTCCTATATATTTTCAAAGAAGGGGCCTTCCTTGGCAAAATACAAGTTTCTGTGGCTGCTGGGGTCAGAAAGAGTTTCTACCATCATCACAGGCCTTCATCTTGCAGGTAAGCTCAGACATGCTCACCCTCGTACCCTCTTACTGACTTTGCTGAACATTGCTCACGATGTGGAATAGAATTTCTACATCATCTATGCCCATAGTGTGACATCAAAACCAGTATGTCCTTTGCAGCCCTTAAATACACACATGAGAATGCACACACACACAGACACACACACACCCCACAAAACAAAACCCCAGCCCTGCCTCGCTTTGGCCTTCTAGCTTGACCATTTTAGGGCAACCCATCTTGGTGTGTTCCCAGGGACCAAAAGCTTCCGTGTAACTTAGGCAGTAAATCAGGGTGTCAGCTAGCACTCACCTTGTCCCCCTAAGCTTCCATTTCCTCACTTGTAAAAGGAGGAACTGAGTACTATTTTAGGCTTCATGCTTCCTTCCTGTACCAGGCTTCTCAGATGCCCCAGAGGCCAGGGCAGTGGAGCCCAGACTCTGGGGGCCCGGGGCCTGCACTGTGGGTCATAAAGGCAGAGGGAGATGCACAGCCTCAGGCTCAAGAGCTTCAGGCCATTTTTTTAAATAAAATCTTTTTATCTTGAAATAAGGATAGACATAGGAAGCTATGCAACGAGTACAGAGGTGTCCTGTGTACTTTCACCCACTTCCCTTCATGGTAATATCTTACTTAACCGAGTATCAAAACCTAGTCATTGACACTGGTGGACTCTACAGACTGTATTCAGGTTTTAGCAGTTTTCACACACACGCACGTGTTTGCTCATGTAGTTCTATGCAGTTTTACTGCATGTAAGCACCACCATATAGATCCTGGCTGGGCGTGGTGGCTCATGCGTGTAATTCCAACACTTTGGGAGGCCTAGGCAGAAGGATCGCTGGAGCCCAGGAGTTCAAGACCAGCCTGAGCAACATAGGGAGACCCTGTTTCTACAAAAGTAGAGGCCAGCACCCTTCCTTGCCAGTGCAAACGTTTCTTGCAATGTTCAGGGCCCTGGAGCCAATCTTGGCCATACACAGAAACCTACAGAACAAGCATGAATTCTTTTTTTAAAAAATATTTTAACTTTTAATGGACACACAATAATTATCCATATTTATGGGTTTGCTTCCTAAATGCTTTCTAGTATGAGAGCAACTTAGCTTATTTTTCTCCTTGGCCTCACTACATGTGCTAATGAGTTGTCTGTGGCTGCTTCCAATCCCCCAGCAGACCAACAGGAGGAAAAAAATCAATTTGCACTTTTCCTGGGAAGCAATCCTGTTGGCAGAGCGGACTCATAAAGACCCTCCTTTTCTATGTTAGCATGTTGCCAAGGGGCCCACGTGACACTGCTTCTGAATGTGGCCTCCTGGATTTAAGGTGGAGGAGTGCCTCAACTGAGAGGCCCTTGAAGGAAGAGAAACCGTGTAAGGAAGTGCATAGAGAATAAGAGACCCCATATCTCCAGGGTGTGGAACCCCAGGCTTCCTTCCTAAAGGTACCATGGAGCTTCCCCAAGAAGGCAGAGTGGATACCCAGCGGGAGTTCCCACCCAGATGTCTTGAACTGGAACCAGGGAAGTCAAATTCTACATTCCCAAAGCCAATTTGCCATTTCTTTCTGCATCTCTTACGTCAATGAGATGAAGCCAGAATGGGTCTGCTGGATGCCGCAAGTCTGCAATAGAGCTCTCCTGGATAGGAAGAAGGCAGGTGCTTCTACGGGAAACCGTGAATTTGCTTGTACTTTATCTTCGTGTAACACAGACCATCCGGGAATAGGATCCCGGGCCCATGAATAATGTGAGATTAAAACCTCTTACAGGTGGATGCTGGAGGGAAAAGCAGAGCTGTCATTGGCTTGGCCTCTCTGCCAGCAAAATAAATTCCTGACCAAGGCAAGGACTCATTTCTCTGCCTCCAGAATCAACACACCCTAGCATTCCCTTCCTGATTAGAGGAATAAAACATACTTCTGCTAAAGATATAAAAAGAATTATATTGAAAAATAGCAAGCTGCCACGAAAAATAAGACAGGAAATTGGATTTCAGATGAATAAAGGAGAAGAGTGCACCCACTGAACAATCACAGCCTTCCCCCGCAGACCTGCACACAAGTTAAACACCACGTGTGAGTTTCTTCTGCTTCACAGCAAAGTTTAAAGGCCTGGCTCAACACTGTGCCATTCTCTGTAACACCATTGCTGTGACCATTTGGATATTGTTCAGCCTTTTTTTGCCATCTGTTCATGTGTCTTCAGAACATAACATTTAAAAACTGTTAGTGTGCGTGGAACTATTACTAGACAAAACTGATACAACTAGAGCAATTAGTCTAAATACCTTTGCCCAGGCTTAAGCTGCTGAAAACTGGAGAAAGAAAGAAAGTACTGGGCTGGTAAACATTTTCTGACACAGGAGACATAAATAACGGATATTCATAAGTTTGTAATTGCAAAAAAGTGGAAACAACCTAAATTTTTATCAAAAGGAGGAGGGACACAATTGCAGTCGATACATATAATGATGTACTGTACCTCCACGAAAATGAATTAACTAAAGCAATGCATGCTAGCTGTCTCTTGAAATAATGTAATAAATTAGTCTCCAAATAAATTGCTAATTCAACTTTCATTAGTTCCAGTAATTTGTAGGTTAGCTTTTTCTGTGTAGACAGTCACATTGTATGCACATAATAACATTTTTGTTTCTTCCTTTCAAATCCTTAAACATTTTCTTTTTCTCGTCTTTTACACTGGTGAGGTGCTTCAGTACAACTTTGAATACAAGTGGTAGTGATGGGTGTATTTGTCTCACTCTTGATTTTAAAAGGAAGGTTTCCAGTGTTTCACCATTAAATGTATTGTTCACTGTAGATCTATATTTTAGGTGTATTTCTTTAAAATCAGACAGCTAACTTATAAAATGCAATTTGTCATTTTTTGTTTTGTAAGATCAGGTTAATATAGTCCATTTATATTTATTAAGGCTTGATTTATTTATTTATTTATTTATTTATTTATTTATTTATTTATTTATTATTATTATTATTATTTTGAGA
>NW_012119598.1:7085495-7103076 GCF_000951035.1 Colobus angolensis palliatus | reverse complement strand
TTTGGCTTTGTTTTGACTTCTGGAGACCTCTCATCATTTTTTTTTTTTTTTTTATTGCAAGCTTTGCTATATATTTAAAAGATATGTGGCATATCTTATCCATCATTTTCAGATATTTTATAGCAAGGCAGTTCTTTATGATAGAAAGAAGTTTTTTATGTAGACAAGAAGACTGCCCACTTCATACAGTTTCCTTAGACGTGTGGGAAATGTTTTTGTGAACTGTCTTGGTTTCTCTTTTGCCAGGGTCCTGTTCGTGAATGCTTTAGTGTGATGTTAGAGATCCAAGTGCACAAGGACACTGCAGGGTGCTATGGTCTGAATGTTTGTGTCCTCCCACGTTTATATGTTAAAACCTAATTCCCAATGCAATCGTATTAAATGGTGGAGGCTTTGGGACATGATCAGGCCATGAGGGCAGCACCCTCATGAATGGGACAAGTGCCTTCATAAAAGAAGCCTGAGGGAGCTTATTTGCCCTTTTCGCCATGTAAAGCAGAGAGTGAGCCCTCCCCAGACACTGAACCTCCTGTCACCTTGATCTTCGACTCCCTGGCCTCTAGAACTGTGAGCAATGAATTTCTGTTGTTTATGAGTTACCCAATATAAAGTACTTTGTTATGGCAGCCTGAATGAACTAAGACACCAGTATTTATTTTCCTCAAAGATTTCTTCCTGTAAACACCTATAACTCTTTGCTTGAGGGCTTTCTGTGACCGTGGGAGTAAGCTTGTCCAGTACACAGTTAAGCCGAAAGTGCTGAGAGTTAATGCCTCCAGGAACAGCTCCCAACAAATAACAGGTGGGAGTTGATAGATCAATATCCCAATTTCTTCCCGCTGGAGATGTGAAATCTCTAAGGCATGTTCCACAAGGGCTCCCCAGGGTCCCCCGAAGGACTGAACCCCAGTTACCCACAGCGGTGGGCTGCGCTGGCTTCCTTTTTTTCCCTGTTTCGCTTCTTCACTCTCCTGCTGATGCCTACCAGGATCATTTCTCAAACAAACTTGCACTCAGTTCTTTGTGCCAGGGTCCATTTCTGAGGAAACTCTAAACTTAAGCAATATTTAAGCAAATTCCTATAATTCACATTGAGTATGGACTATGTATACTGTACTAATTCAGATATGGTTTCACCACCAGAGTAATTTACACCAGGTTTCTTGCTTTCGGCTTTGTTTTGGAAATGCATGTTTCAGTGGTGTTTGTGGGTATCAAGAAGAATTTTTAATAGATTTGGATCTGCTAGTTACCAAATCTAGCAGTTCCAGATGTTCAAATGGTGATGGGACTGGCATGAACTACGTATCCTTGAATACTTGATTTTTGGGCTGATGAGAATATTCCAAACTGAACAAGTGGATACATAATTATCATATAATTAGCATTCTTCGGGACTCATGTGGTGACCCCACTTTGATACAGAGGGTGGTGATGGTGAAACTGAACTGAAGGATGTTTCCTGGAAATGCTTTGAGTCAAGAAGGGGAAGGAAGGTGGTAGGGTCAGGTGGCATAAAAGGCATGACCTGGCTAAACCCTTTCTTCTCCATAGCAGAGGCTGCAAATGGTTGGCCCCTGTACTGTTCCTAGCTTCCAGATGGGTTTTGTTGGTCTGCACAATGTTTAAACACACTTAGAATAGCTGCCATATTTATAAACTAGGAGGCTGCACCTCTAGATGAAGAACTTTAGCTTCTTTTGAAAAATGAGGAGATCAGGCATCCCAGTTCCTGCATTCCCACATGGCAATCAGATGGAGGGAAACAGAAGTTTCCCTCTTGAGATGAGGCAAGCACCATGGTCCCTTCTGCTTTCTATTGTATATTTCTATTGTATATTACAACTACTTTCTATTGTATATTGCAACTTACCCTCTTTGTTCATCGTCTGCCCTTTCCATGAAGATATTTTCGTGTTTGACCCTCGCTTTCCATCTTCTGGCATGGGCGAGATGTAGGGGATGACTATGATTTAGTAGGAAGGGACCTGTGGCCTTCTCTCTCTGTTGCCTGTTCTCCTACCGCGGCTTCCCCCAAATGCTGAAGATCCATTCCCCCAGGAAAGAAGCCCTGCTGAGATCCTGAGATCAGGTAGTATTTTTACATAAGAGTCTCCTGCTCATTGTTTCTGTTATTGGCTCTAAAACCTCAGGCACATTTTTGTTAGGATACCTGATACTTGCTAGCAAGCCTGCACTCTGTTCAGCCACTCCTTCAAATAAAAAAAGAGCCACTGGCAATTTTCTCCTCAGGTATTTTTTGGAAATGTGCACACTTATTTACCCATGAATTGCCCTTTAATTTAGTCAAAACTGAAGCCCAGTGTGAGGCAGAAAAGCTATTGCGTATCCTGGAAGAATGATGTTCCTGTCTTCTTTCCAAAAACCTCAGTGTAGGTCAGTCTAGAATTTATTCTCTGGAGACTTGAGGGCTCCTCATACTTCCCTTTAGGAATATCCTCCATCCAGTTATCTAGACCCATGGCAGAGATCCCAGTGGAGAGAAGTGGAAGGATTTTGGTGTTTATCTGATGTATGAAGTTGGTTGTATGCAGCAAGGTTTTCTACATTTGGAGAAAAGACCAGAAGAATCAGGCTCTGGCATCAAGCTTTCCGGTGTTGGGGGCCCAAGTGACCTGCTATATTTTCTTTTCTTTTTTTCTTTCTTTTTTTTTTTTTGAGATGGAGTCTCTCCCTAGCTCGCAAGCTAGAGTGCAATGGTGAAACCTCCATTCACTGCAACCTCTGCGTTCTGGGTTCAAGCAATTCCCCTGCCTCAGCCTCCCGAGTAGCTGGGATTACAGGTGTCCACCGTCACACCTGGCTAACTTTTTATATTTTTAGTAAGGAGAGGGTTTCACCATGTTGGCCAGGCTGATCTCGAACTCCTGACCTCAGGTGATCTGCCTGCCTCGGCCTCCCAAAGTGCTGGGATTATAGGCGTGAGCCACCGCGCCCAGCTGACCTGCTGTATTTTCATCAGGCATCCCCTGTCATGGTTATGTGTTTACTAAAGGCTGTTGGAGTCCTTAATGAGGCTCCTATCACAGAGGAAGGCAGCCCTTACTCTAAACAAGCTCTTGCTTTCACTGCCCTATGAAAATGCCGTTTCTATGTAAAGTTTATAATAATAGTACATTTATGGAATTCCTTATCCTCTCAGTATTATAAAGGAGCCCCCAGTGGTCTCTTGCATATTCAAAGACCCTTATTTTGTAGGGTCTTGGGCAAAGCAAGACATGGGGAAATTGCCCTAAGAGGAGGGCTGCCTAGAGAGAGGGTCCTTTTGTGCTTTGGGGATGTGGGTGTGCAGGAGGGGGTCTGGTCTTGCTTTATGTGGCATCTTTCGCCTGACATTGGGTGAGTTTGCTTCATGTGATGGTTTTTATGCTTGAATAAGAAGCAGAGCTTGCCTGGGAGGGTGCTGTCGGGCTCTGCTGCTGGCTGGCTGGCTGGCTTTGTGACCATGGTTAGGACACATTGCTTTTCTGGCTCAGATGTTCCTTTTCTAAACAAGGAGGCACTTGGCGTGAAGCCCTGAGGCTCTATCTTGCCTGAACATTTTCCAGTACTATAAGGGAACCCCGTCTGCCTGTGGGCAGGGACTGGCAGAATGCTGACCCCTCTCGCTGTGCCTGCAGAGCACCAGGCTTGTGGGGAAATAGGTCATCGTGTGGCAGCTCCCTGCAACCCAATGTTTTGCCATCAGCTGCAAGGCAGACTGTCAAAAACCAATCACTCAGCCTCACAGGACATCAAGCTGATATTCAGGAACCACTCCAGTGTCTCACCCCACACTGGGGCATGCTTCCCTCTTATCCCTAGCCACGAAGAACTGACTGAAAAGACCAAAGTCCTCTGCGACTGCACTGATGGAACGCTAGAGGGTAGTTAAGGGAAAGTGCTCAAGGGTCCTCTTCTCTGCTGGTTGGGGTGAACGGCATTAACGGTACCAGGCAGTTCCTAGAAATAGGAAGACTACTGTTTTGAGCTCCTGAAGACCTCATCTCTCGTGATTCTGTCTTTAAAAATTACTTAGCAGGCATGTCTGGGTGATAACAAAGGTGGGAAGGAAATTGGGTCATGTCCCAAACACTAGATGAGCACAGAGCCTCGTTCTTAGTTATTTGGAGATTCCGAGCATTTCCATCCATATGGATAGATCAGAGACAACTAGGCAGTTTTTTCTATCTTTGTAAGCAAGTAGGAGTCAGGACAAAGAGTTGTGAATGAGCCAGATAGTCTTGGGAAAAATGGAACAGAAGGACTGATCAGCTCAAGTGGTCCCATATAAACATTAGGCAGAATATCAGGCAACAGTCAAATCAGCACCAGTGATCGCACAGAATATACAAATGGAAAGACAGGTCAATGCCATGTTCTAAGATGATGAACTAGCTAAGTGTTGTAAGGATTAACCCTGACCATGCAGACAAAGTTCATCATGTCCTGTAAATCACCCCTCTAATGATATGTGGAGAAGGCCAGGGCAGGCGTGAGTTTCCAATGATGCCTGCAGGCCAGGTCAATAAACAATAAGGGTGGGACAATGACTTACAAGACACTGACCTAGCACAACTTAAAGAGCATGTCACTTGAGAAAAAAAGCAGCAGGGTAGAGGGAACTTTTTGAAAGAAGAGGTGTAAATTATCTTAAGCATGTAATAGGTCAACTTTAAGTAAAGAGAGCTCAACTTGTGGACTGTCCACCAAGCCCAGAATCAACTGGTTGGTAAGTCAAAACCTGCATCCTCAGAAGGTCTGAAGAGGTAGCCTTTATCTTTGGTCTGGAATGTATTAGACACCCAGAAAAATACGGAGATAAATTTTACTGTAATCTTGGGAAAGTTTAAGAGTATAGGTAAAAATAAATGTCAGTACATAAATAAAGATAATAAAGAGATAAATGTAAACTCATGGTATCAGTATTTTGAAATGAGGTTAAGAAAAAGAAAAATGGGTTGAATAATCTTGTGATAATTTGTGTGTGCTTTGTCTGCTTTTGAAATTTATAAAGCAAATTTTAAAAAATCTGCTATATTTGATTAGATGTTTAAGACAAATTTGTGGCCAGCGTATGTATGTCTGTAAAAATTAATTTGTTAAATTTACAAAGTTTTGACTTATTGGTTGTGTAAGTAGTGTTGAATTGTTTAAAGGGATATTTTAAAAATACAATATAAGAAGACAAAATTGAGCACTAAAGCACACAGGGAAGCCCTTTGAATAAGAAAGATCTCAGCTATACGGGTGGATTCTAATGGTTAGGAGGCAGAAGGAATCCTGATAATTCTATCCTAGATTTCTCACTGAGGCTGGTGTAGCTTCCACTGGCCAGAAGGGAAGGTGTCAGGTTTCAACTAAGAGAGCCCTTGGAGGGCATTCTGGCTGATCAGGCAGCCTATGTGAACTATAAACTGTGCTTGGAAATGTGAGTGGAGATTTCTGGGCTGGAGATTTTATTTTTCTTCCTGGCCCCTGGGTTGGTTACCACTCACTTCTGCTCTGAGGGCAGGGAGCACACAGCAATGCCTTCCTGGGTCCCAGGCAGGGGCTGGTGGATGCTGACATGCACACTACCTACTGCACACGAATCCCGCAGACGGAGGTGCAAATACTGATCGACCCCAGCACACTTCTTTTGTTGCCCACTTGGTGTCTCTAGAACCCCAGTCAAAGCTAATGGATCAGCGGCCTCAGATACTGCCTTACATGGCATCCCAGAAAAGGAATGAACACCAACCTAGATGGTACATAGGTCGCGGATGGGTCACCCTTTTATTTCAGTGAAAATCCCGCCTTGTTGTTCAGGTTTTGGAAGAAGCATCTGCCTCTCTATACTCCATCCTCAGCCCTGCTCCCATTCTGTGCCTTCCGACTGCTCTAATTAGGATCGACATGAGGTTAAGAAAAATAATAATGGGTTGAATAATCTTGTGATAATTTGTGTGTGCTTTGTCTGATTTTGAAATTTATAAAGCAAATTTTTAAAAAATCTGCTATATTCGATTAGATGTTTAAGACAAATTTGTGGCCAGCGTATGTATGCCTGTAAAAATTAATTTGTTAAATTTACAAAGTTTTGACTTATTAGTTGTGTAAGTAGTGTTGAATTGTTTAAAGGGATATTTTAAAAATACAATATAAGAAGACTAAATTGAGCACTAAAGCCCACAGAGAAGCCCTTTGAATAAGAAAGATCTCAGCTATACGGGTGGATTCTAATGGTTAGGAGGCAGAAGGAATCCTGTCCACCTGGAGCTCCTGCCTCATGGGGTACCTGGTGCTGTCGGGTTCTGCCTGGAGCTCTGGCTGCACTACTGGAGCTGGGAATGGGTTCTTCCACCTTTGCTTTCCTTGGGCTCTGGGGAAAACAGAAACTGCTCTGGTCTTTACACTCCTCCTCCCACGGGCCTGGGTCTGAAACCATGCCCAGGACCTCACAGTCGCTGCTGCTTTAGGAATGTGTTGTCTGTGCTGTAGTTTCTACAAAAATAGCTGCTGGGCTGGAGGACAGCCCTTCCCATCTCTACCTCTCCAAAGATTCTCCTCCCAAAACATGAGCAGAGCTGCCCATTAAGATTTTGCCTGAGGATGGAAATAGCGGTGAACAGCGTTTGGGAAAACGTTTCCTGCCTGCAGAAGAGGCCTCTTTAGAACTGCAGACTCTTGGCTTTTTTCCCTCTCTAGGTTCCTATTCACTAAGTTACTTAGCATCTCGTTTAAAAAGTGCTTTGGAGAATTTTCTCTGGCTTGGAGGTTGGGCTGTAAAATGTTCCCACCAATGGAAACCCAGAAGATCTTGGTGGCGTGGTCACAGGAACACACTTACGTGGTTTGCTTCCCTTCTGGCAGCGTTCACTTTCATCTAGCATTAAAAAAATCTGCACCACAGTGTGAATATTCTTGTGTTTCTTTATCAACTTCCTGTCTTTAAATTTGGGCCAAAAGGCCTTGCCCTACTCAAGGAAGCTAGCTGTTCAATCCTGCACGCTCAGAGTCATCCTTCTGAAATTGCATCTTTGTCTCTCCAGCTATTTGTCTACTTTTCCTTAATTATAGTTTTATATCCTTGTTAATCTGGGAAAATAAATGAAAAGAGAAATTGCTGTCTGTGTGCAACATTTGAAAGTATTCCTAAGTGACTAGATGACCTGTGACATTTTTCTTTTCTTTTCTTTTTTGGATGTTGTTTCATGCATGTTTATTTTATGCTCTATTTCTTTCAGAATTATTAGGTTCCGAGGAAAGTGGCATTTTTCCCATCCATTTTCTCCTGGGGCAGCTTTTAAAATGTTTTCTATGAACATTTTATCAATATATCCTGTTGGTTCTGCTACATGGCGAGGTTGTTTGCAGCTTACCCTCTATTCTGTATGGAGATGTTCTACATTCTTAAAGTCTGATTGATTGTCCCGTTTGGTCACTTTGATGGATGATTCAGGCACATGTGACTTGATTCAGGCTTTGTAATTAAGAGGCTTTTTGGAGGTCAGCTAAAGCACCTGCCCTGTAGCAAATATCAGCAACATGGGAAGCCTATTTGGGCAGAGGTGGACTTAAAGGCCGACTGTCTTTAAGGGGAGGAGAGCAGGTGCTGATTGCAAGTGTGAAGCCTGGTGACCAGATGCCTTGGTAAACTGACCCTGGATGCTTCCAGGGGGCTGCCAGGTCAGCCCACAGCCCTCCACACACTGCTGAATAGGGATTCCTCCCTCCCTGCTCACCGACTACCCCACAGTGGAATGGTTGGGCGTGGTAAATAGGGCTTCCTCAGGAAATTAGCATGCCTCCTGCGCAGGAGGGCTCTGACTATAAAATATACTGTTCTTAATGATAGGAGAATGGCTCTACATGTACTTCTTTTAATTTGGAAGATGTCATTTCTAGGCACCACTTTGCAACAAATAAGAACTTGGTGCACATGGCTGAAAAATGGAGATGTGGTGGGGCTCCTTCTCCTCTGAGGCAGCCATATGTTCCCTCCTCTGAGGGATACTTGGGAAGGGCCAAATTGGCCCAGCTCTGGATGTGTGTAGAGAGGATGGGGCTGGGGTGGGGTGGGGCAGGAGGGAAACAATTCTTTCATCAGCAGATGAATCTCTCCCCTCCTCTCCTCTCCCTCTCTTCTTTTTCCACTTCCCCCTCCTCCCCCTTCTCTTCTTTCTCCTCTTTCATCTTCTTTTCCTCCTTCTCTTCTCCCCTCTCTTCTTTCTTCTCCCCTCCTCCTTCTCCTCTCCTCCTCCTCCTTCCTCTCCTCTTCTTCCTCTTCCACTTCCTCCTCCTTCTCCTCTCTTCTTCCCCACCTCTTCCTACTCATCCTCCTCCCCCTTCCCTCCTTCTTGTAATCTTCCCTCCTCCTACTTCTTTTTCCTTTCCTCTTCTTTCTCCCCATCTTCCTTTCCCTCTTCTTCCTCCTCCTTCCCCTCTTTCTCTCCTCCTCTCTCTTCTCTCTGCCTCGCCTCCTCCCTCTCTTCCTGATCTCCTCTTCCTCCCCATCCTCCTTCTTTTGCTGGTCCACACACTGCTTGGGGTTTTCACTTTTTTACCTGAAGACTTATCTTTTGAGCTGTGCCTTCTGCCTGGTCTCACCCTGTATTTCTGGGGTCTGAGGGCATGGCTTACTCCCCTACTAGAGTTCTGTGATATAGCTCTATGTCACTGAGCATGCAGTAAGGACACATAGGTTTGTATCATGGCTCAGGTATATTACTTTATTAAAATGCTTAATGTGTGTACGCTTCAGTTTCTATATCCAGAAAATGGAGATAAACATCCTATCTACCTCTGTTTGTAAGGATTAAATGAGGCTTTGTCAATGGAAGGACTTCATAAATTTTAAAATGGCATGCAGAAGGGAGAGGTTATTATGACAATGATGATGCTCTGAAAGGGATCTTATCAATTCCTCACAATCATGGTGGGTTTGCCATTGAGTTCATTTGTCCATGCAGCCTCTCTGTGGCTAGAATCATCTGGAAGGCCTGGAACTTGAAACCCTGATCCAGTGAAGAGCTTAAGAGATTCCTTCCTACTCTTGGCCAGGGATCGGCAAGCCTTTTCTATAAAGTTCCAGATGATTAATATGTAACGCTCTATGGAGCCTTGCCGTGTGGTCACTGTCACCCTACCTTGCCATTGTAACACAAGAGTAGCATAAACAACACCCAAAAGAATGGGTGCAGCTGTGTCAAATAGAACTTTATTTATGGACACAGAATTTTGAATTTCAGATAATTTCCATGTGTCATGAATATTCTTCTTTTGAATTCTTTAACATTAAAAATGTAAAGATCATCCCTAGCTCACAGGCCATACACAAACAGGCACCAAGTGGGGTTTGGCCTGCAGGCTCCAGTTCGCAAGTGTCTGCCTTACACAACATCTAGGAGCCACTCCTATGTCCAGGTAGCCTGTGAGTATCAGGGAAACCAAAGGGGCACATAAGTCATTTGAGCATGTGTCACAGGTCCTCCTCTGCCTGGTTGATGTCAAAACATGTGAAATTACAACACTGGGCTTTTGCCAAAAAATACAATCCAGAACTCTGCTATCTGACCCTAGGAACATCCAGTAACAAAAACAATGGCAACAATAATATTTATGGAGGATTGCCCACAGGACGTGCAGCTTATCCATTCCTGTACATAATCTAACCTTCTCCCTCAAAGAAGCCTGATCTGTGATTGCTGTATTCATGGAGGATTCTGCCTTGGCCCTTTGCAGAATGTATCTTGATTCTGGGCTCTTGACCTGCACCAAGGGGCATCATTAGAAACAGCGGGTTTGAGTCACCATGGCATCTCAGTAGAGACGCCGTCCAGGATGCCATCTACTCTGGGGAGAAATTCCCCTCATCGCTCATCCCTATATTAGGAAAAGCTGAGCATCTTAAAAACTAATTTTATTTTAGAAACAATGCCATTTCCTTGTTTGATTTGGCTTCCAGGAAGCTCAGAGTCTATTATACCTCAATCAGTTGTAAAATACCGTACAAAGTCATCAGCAGCTAAGATGTATTGAGTGCATAGTATGTGCTGAGCACCTTTCATGTAGTCCTTCTCACATAATCTTCACACAGCCCTTTGGGTAGGTAATATGTTCTCCCTATGATATTAGGCTAAATAATGGTCCCAAAAGATGTCTACTTCTTAATCCCTGGAACATGTGAATCTTATCTGATGTGGCAAAAGAGACTTTGTAGATGTGATTAAGGATCCTGAGTTGGGGAGATGATCCTAATCACAAGGGTCCTTACAGGAAGGAGGCAGAGGGAGCTTTGAAACAGAACAGGAAGGCCATGTGATGATGGAAGGAAGCAAGATGCTACACTGTCAGCTTTGAAGATGGAGGAAGAAGCCTCAGGTCAAGGAATGCAGCTATACAAGCTGGAGAAGAAAAGAAAGGGATTCTCCCCCAGAGCTTCTAAGGGAGCAAGGCCCAGGCCCTGCCCACCCAGTGAAATTGATTTTGGACTCTGACCACAGAACTATGCGTGAATGCATGTGTTGTTTTCAGTCACCAAGTAGAAATTTGTTACAGCAGCAAGAGGAAACTAATACACCCTCCTTACAAACAACAATGTGAGATCTAGAGTGTGGCCCAAGATTAGAATGAGCTTTGCTGACTCCAGATTCTAAGCTCTTAACTCTCATGCTGCCTCATCTGTTACATGTGTCCTAACCTTTCCTGCCTTTATGATTTCCCCTTAGCCAACTCAGGCAGGTTTAACAAATTATATAGACTGCGGGGCTTAAACAGCCAACACTGATTTCTCAGAGTCCTGGAGGATGGAAGTCTGAGATCAGGGAGCCAGCAGGGGCAGGTTCTTGGTGAGGGCTCACTTCCTGGTTTACAGACAGCCACCATCTGATTGTGTCCTCATGTAGTGAAAAAGGAAATCTCTGGCCTCTTCTTTTAAGGGTATTAATCCCATTTATGAAGTCTCCACCCTCATGACCTAGTCACCTCCTAAAGGCCCCATCTCCTAGTACTGTCACACTGGTATTAGGGTTTAACACGAATCTTCAGGGGACACAAACATTCAGTCCATAGCACTTTCCCTTATGCTTCCCCTCACCCTGCTTCTTCCCCTGCTGCCTATTTCCCCTTCTAATCATAAGTATTTCTGTCATCTCCTCACATCTTCGTGTATATGTTGGAGGCAGCATATAAATAAATACATTGGTGGCTGTTTGTGGCATGTGCATGGGGTGGAGTTCCTGGGCTTTTGTAACCCTGGGACTTGGGACTTGTGATTTAGCAAACCCAAGGCCCTGACTGTGTTTGTTCCTCCTTTTGCTTTAGTAAAGAAAGTGGCTCTCTTCTTTCCTTTGTCACTGACAGTTGGCCAGGTCAGGACTTCTGCTTTTTCAGAAAACTATGCTTACTTCCTAGTCAGTATTCAGAGCCCAGTAACTGCTTGTGAATTTCCCTTCTCCTCAAGGTTATCAAGACTGCGGAAATGATGTCAACTCAGGCCTTAGGGGTTTCTTTCCTGAATTGTTGCTCCGCCTGGAGAAAACCTTATTTTCAGCCTCAAATAGCTTCCAATTCAAAATCTACACTCCTGTTTACTGCCCGAGGATCTTTCCAGAATGCAACCTCCTCCTGGCCAAAGAGAGGCAGCCCACCATTGAATGGGGTCCTGCTCATATCTCCCACTTCCTCTTTCAGCCCTTTGTGTTTTCAGCTCCCCCGCAGTTCCCTGAACCCTGTGCCTGGTCCCATTTTCCTGCCTTCACACATGTCATTCTCTCTGCCAAACTTCTCCCCTCACCCCTCCGTTAGTCCACTTTGTCTGCTGATGAAACTCCAGACCACAGGGAGTTTTAGAGCATGGGCTCTGGAGTCAGGCAGGCTGGGGATCAATTTGTTTTAATTCCATCAATAGTTCCTCAATGCCTTACCTTCTCTGTGACCCTGGGGCTATAATTCTGCCATTATTAGCTGTGTGGCATTGGAAAAGTTAACTATTAATGACATCTTTACCCTTCAGTTTACACATCTGCAACATAAGAATGATGCGTGTAAAGCACTTAGCAGGGTGGCCTCTACCAATATGAGGTGTTATCATTACTATTTTAATCAGTCTTTAAGCCTCAACTTAGGCTTGGTGACTCCTTTCCCAACAGATGCAGATGCCAACCTCACCATCTTCTGAGTACCATGTCGCTGGTGCACAATGCCTGCCTTCACTACAGCCTTTCACACAAAGCCTTTATCCTGTTGCTAAATTGTCTGATCTTCCCACTCCCTTGGATGAGAACTGCATCTCTTCCATCTCTTATTCTGAGTGACTTGGCTAAGACATTCACTGACTTCATGGAGCAACTTCACCTACAGAGGAAAGAGCCATCCTCCAGTGGGCAGGTGATGTGTCTTTGTTCTTTCCCTGACATGCCCAGTCCTCTTGCAAGTGACTTGAAAGGATGCGCTGGCCTGGCTGCAGGCAGAGGGTGAGTCTGTGAGACAGATCAGCTGTGGCAACCTTTTATTCAAGGATGAATTGGAAAAACCAACCCTGACCAGTCCATTTATCTCACATCTTGCTTCTCATCCTGCACCAAAAATGAATGGGATACTAGTGACATGGAAAAACCTAGAGTGACAAGGTCAGCACTGCCAGATCCAGTCATTCATTCTCTTTTACTTATTTTTAATTTTTGTGTGTGTGTGCACTTCAATGTCCCTTATTTGTAAAAGAGTAAGGTCAAATTGAACAAATGGCCCTGGTGACTAGAGTGGACCTCTCTGGGCAGCTCTTTGGGTGGCAGTTGTAGGATCAGGTACTTGCTCAAGCACCACAGCCCCAGCTTAGAGTGAGACCAATTCAGATGTTTAATCAACTTCTCTTTCCTACCTCCTGCCGTTCAAATGGCATTTTGGCCCCCCCCCGTCTCCCTCCAAAGTGGCAGATATCACAATGCCATGCATTTGCACAAGCCAGTCCCTCTAACAGCAGATGTGATCCTGAGGCTGGGCTCCTGAGTTGCTCCCCACTTGGGAGCCCTGTATGGGATGAATTACATCCCCTCAAATTTATGCGTTGAAGTCCCAAGCCCCAGTACAGTGGTGCCCTCTTATCCAAGATTTCACTTTCCAAGGTTTCAGTTACTCTCAGCCAACTGCAGTCCAAAAATATTAAATAGAAAATTCCAGAAATAATTCATAAGTTTTTCACTGAGCATCCTTCTGTGTCGCATGATGAAATCTCATGCTGTCCAGCTCCATCCCACCAGGAACATGAATTGTCTAGAACATCCATGCTCTCTCTACTACCTGCCTGTCCGTCACTTAGCAGCTGTCTCATTTATTGGGTCCAAAAAAGATAGTATATGTAGGGTTCAAAATGATCTGTGTTTTCAGGCATCCACTGGGAATCTTGGAACATATTCCTAGCAGACTGGGGGGACTACGGTACCTTAAAATGTGACTGTATGTGGAGATAGGGTCTTTTATTTATTTATTTATTACTTTCATTTATTTATTTATTTTTTTTGAGACAGAGTTTTGCTCCTGTTGCCCAGGTTCAAGTACAATTGCACGATCTTGGCTCACTGCAACCTCTACCTCCTGGGTTCAAGCGATTCTCCTGCCTCAGCCTCCCAAGTAGCTGGGATTACAGGTGCATGCCACCATGCCCTGCTAATTTTGTATTTTTAGTAGAAATGGGGTTTCACCATGTTGGTCAGGTTGGTCTCGAATGCCTGACCTCAAGTGGTCCGCCCTCCTCGGCCTCCCAAAGTGCTGGGATTACAGGTGTGAGCCACCACGCCCTGCTGGAGGTAGGGTGTTTAAAGAGCTGATTAAGCTAAAGTGAGGCCATGAAGGTGGGCCCTAATCTGACATGATTGTGTCCTTAGAAGAAGAAGAGATGAGGACACAGATGTACACAGAAGGAAGAGCACATGAGGTGACAGGGAGAAGATGCCACCTAGAAGCAAAGGAGAGTGGTCTCAGGAGAAACCAGCCCAGCTTCCACAGCTGTGAGGAAATAAATCTGTTATGTAAGCCCCCAACCTGTGGTACTTTGTTATGGCAGCCCTAGCTGACTAAGACACAGCCCGATTGGTTGGTTCTGACACTTCTTACCACAGCTCACTGCATTCTCTTCACTGAATTGCAATTTATCTGTTGGCATATTGGGTTGGCCCGCTGGGGTGACAGGCCTGGCTTATGCACTTTTATTATCTCTAGCACTGAGAAACCCTGGCATTGAGAGCTGCACGCGAAGTGTTTGCTGAATTCACGAGAGCTGCTCCTGCAGTGAAAGCTCTGCAAGTGTCCAGAGAGGGACAGGAAGCTTCTCTCTGGGCAGGAGTGATCTTTTCACCTCACTTGCAAAGTACATCAGATGGGAAGGTAGCCCAGGTGTACAGAGTTGGGGAAGGGCCTACTGGAAGTTTCTTTCCTAATTTTCAACTGGTGAGATTTGATGATTTGGTAGATGCACTGATCATTTTGTTCTTTTTTGGGTTCTGTGGGGTTAGTAAATGACTATATTTATATTCAATTTCTCTGTCTTGTACTCTTCGTCGCTCTGCCATTCTCTCTTCCGCTCCCGGCCCCAGCCCCACCTCTCCTTCTCCCAAAGGCTCCCAGTGGCCCTCCCAGACCTGCTGCAGGTGGAGAAAGTGTTCAGCTGCTGGTCCCTCTCCCCTCACCCACCCCAACTGAGCACTAACAGCTCACATCTGTGGGCCTTGCTTTCCCCATAAACACACATGGGTGTACTGCAAGGGCTTACCGCAACTCTGGTAGAGCACTTCCAAGCCACTGTCACTGCAGACCGTGTGTGTGGGCCAGGCTCTCCCACCGCTGCCTCCACTGCAGCTGGGAAAAATCAGAGTCCCGAGGAAGACAGCAGCTGTGAAACCCTTCATGGTGAGGGCCTGTATGGGATACACAGAAAAATAACCGGCCAATAAAAAGCCCATAAAGTTTCTTCCTCTCCCCTCACCAAGATGGTGGGATGTTCAGTTTCACTTCTCAAATTTTAGGCTCCCTGGGAACCACAGTCAGAAGTAAAAGGCAGTGAGCAGAGGCATTTGAATACTGTTCCCCCAGGACCCTGAATCTACAGATGAGGCTGGTCTATTCTGGGGTAGGATGCGTGTTGACTTTCTGCTTTCACAGGGAGAGGGGCAGTAGTGATGTGTGAACTTACCTCTCGGGGCTCCTCAGAACAGCCCAGGTGAGGCTGTAAACTTGGGAAAGACAAAGCACAGGCCACCATCTGTTTCCCATCTCCAGCTCCCGTGCCACTGCTGGCTTCTGATGCAGGCTGCGTGTGGACCAGGGACCTGGCTGCAGCCAGCAGGCAGCAGTTGATAGCAAGAGGGCTGCAGAATGACATTTGGAATCGGGGATGAGGCTTTGGCCCTATTGTCACTTTTGTCTCCTCTGGCTCTGGCTCTGCTCTTCGGTTTGGGATTTTAGCAGTGAATTGTCCAGCTGCAGAACAGGCCTTGTTTTGGGAGCCGCAGATGTGGTCTCTGAAGTTGAGGCAGAGACAGTAGCGCTGAGAAGTGAGCCGTGTTCTATTTCTGGGTTTGGCTTGGTAGAAAAGGCAGGAAGGGTGGGGAGGTGGGGCCACCCTTAACGAGGCTGGTTTAATGGTTTTGGTGTTAGTGGGATCATTGACATCACATCTCACTTTCTCTTCAAAGTCAAGATTCTGTCTTCCTTCTTCCATGTATCTCCGTTCTGCTGCAGGACAGCAAGGTTTCTCAGTCTTGATTCCCCAACCCTGCCCCAGCTCCACCTTAGTGTAAGAGGACCAGAGTCAGTGCCAAGGTCAGCAGATTTCAGGAGCAACAGAAAACACGTTTCCTTGGGAGGAACAGCATCTTTCTGAATGCACTAGGTAAATTTACTATTTCTGCTGATGGCTAATCAAAAATGAGAGTCAGCTCAGAACTTTTCTTGAAATAGGTGGAACTTAATTACCAATAAAGTAATTGGTAAATAATTTGAATTTCTTGACAGACATCAGAGAGTAGTCATTTGGAGAAGGAGCAGTTCTGGACTGATTATTTTTAGGTGCCTCTGCAGGTAAGTTCAGTGATGTTGGCTTTCAACAGCAGTTCTCCAAGCACGCTCTGAGAAGATGACAGTCTCAGCTTCCACTGGAGGCTTGTTAGAGATGCAAATTCTGGGCTACTCACAAGACCTACTAAATCAGAAACTCTGGGGGTGGGACTCACCATTCTGGAGTTTCACAAGCCCTCCAGGTGTGCCTGATGCAGTCTCAAGCTTGAGAACTGCTGACGTTTACAGAACACAAAGCGAAGGTTGAGCCCCAAGGGAGTGGGGGAACGTTGCTCTAAGAGGAGACAAGGTAGCCGCTCTGGCCTGTGTGAGCGGAAGGCAGCTGTGCTGTGAGCAAGATCTCAGGAGGTGAGAGTCTGAAGCTCATGGTGAGAGTGGGGGCCCTGATGGAAGGGTGGTTGCCCCTAGTAGGTCCAGGATGGAACACAGAAGCTTTCCCTTGGGATATCTGAGTGCTCCAGCAGTTGTAAAGAGAGCTCTGAACATGTGAGTGAGGAGAGCAATTGAGGGTGAGACCTTCCTTCCCTGCAAAGTGCGTGATGATTGACACTGGAGGAGGAGCCCAGGAGTGCAGGGCAGGGAGCAGACAACCTGGCAGAGAGCTATGAGCAGCTGTGGCAGGGAAACAGTCTTTCTGGCAGTCTGTTCTGGCTGCCATAACAGAAATACCTTAGACTGGGTGGCTGAAATGACAAGCATTTCTTTCTCACCGTTCTGGAGGGTAGAGGTCCAAAGTCGGAGATTAAGGTGCTAGAAGATTCGGTGTCTGGGGAGGGGCTTCTGGTTCACAGATGGTGCCTTTCAGCTGTGCCCTCACGTGGTGGAAGGGCCGAGGGGTTTCTGCTAGGCCTCTTTTATAAAGGCACTAATCCCACTTATGAGAGCTCCATTCTTATGTCCTAATCACTTCCCAAAGGCCCTACCTCCTAATAACATCACCTTGAGGCTTAGGATTTCAATATATGAGTTTGGGCGGGGACACAAACATTGGCTTTATTGAAGAAACCGTGCCATCTAAAGACAGGGCTACGGATTTCTGAGAATCAAAAGACCTGGAAATGAAAGGAATCATAATTCAGGGACTGCACTAGCATTTAGAAATATTCCATATGGATCAATCAGGAACCTTGTGATCATGGTGACCCTAGGACAGTGGTCTTCAGGCTAGAGTGGTCTTCGGGGCATCAGCATCAGCTGGGGGACTTGTTAACATGAGCAGACTGCTGGGCCCTACACCAGAGTTTCTGTTCCTGTGTGTCTGGTGAGGCCTGAGAATCTGTGTTTCTAACATGTTCCCAGGTGATGCCAGTGCTGTTGATCTGGGGCCACATTCTGAGGACCTCTGGTTTAGCTTATAGAATTTGGTTGTTTGCAGAAAGAACAATTAAAAAAAAATCTTCTTAATAAAATGTTTTGTTTTATAACAGATGGCATTTCATATAACCCATATATAACACATCCAAATGGGATAAAAGAGTAAGCCACATTCTCTAAGGAATTCTACTTACTAGTTCTGCCTCCTGAAAAT
>NW_012119598.1:7074927-7084555 GCF_000951035.1 Colobus angolensis palliatus | reverse complement strand
TCCACCCGCCTCAGCCTCCCAAAGTGCTGGGATTATAGACGTGAGCCACTGCACCCACCCTTGCTTTCCTTTTATAGAGGTCTTCTTGGGGATGGCGCCTTTCTTTTCTTGCAGAGTAAAAATATTCTTATAAAGATGACCATTCCTAAAGCTGTTCTTAAGGAGAAAATGTTTGAGGAGAGATTTTAAGAATCAAATGTGAGACTCTGGGGGCAGAAGTCCAGCTATGTATGTAAGCAAGTAAGGGTGAAGTTGCACCACAAGAGAAAATACAATACTCCAGGGAGTGAGGGGAGAAAAAAGAAAGGACTGGGGAGAAGAGAGGAGAGAAGAGGAGAGGAGGGAGAGGAGGGGTAAGCAGGTGAATGGCTGGAGTGGAGTGGAGGGAAGCAGCCTGCCAGCAGGTGGGACAAGCAAAGGTCCCTTAGGAACAGATTCTGCATTACTTCCTGTGCAGTGTGCAATGTGACAGCCCTTTCCTGTCTGTGACCCACAAAAGTTTAGAGGAGACTTAACAGCCAGGAATGCTCTATGTGTGCGTGCGCATACACACACGGGAGAAAAGGCCAGAGATTTATGCTTGCGTCAGTATGGTGTGCAATAGAACTGAGGGCCATGGCAATACGCCCTCCCTTGGGAAAGGGATTCAATAGCTGGGTGAACATCCCACTTCCCTAGAACAGGGAAGGGGGTGTGGGCCAATGTAACCTACATTACATGTGCCAGTAGATGGCAGACAGTCCTAACTATTCTTTGACGCTACACAATGATGATGTAGCACTCTGTCTCCAGTGCAAATGTACCTTCCTCATCATTTGTATTCAGCTGTGGCTGCTTTCCTCTAATTTCCCTCAGATCTTTATTATATTAGGCAAAAATTTACCTTTGCATAGCGCTGCCACTTTGCTTTTTTCTCTGTGGCCTATCTTTGAGTTTCTGCCACACTGCAGTGGGAAAAGACAGGTTTGATCACATCCTGCCTTTGTCTTCTAGATCAGGTGTCCCCACCCCCTGGACCACAGGCCAGTACTGGTCTCTTAGGAACCGGGTGACACGGCAGGAGGTGAGTGAAGCTTCATCTCTATTTACAGCTGCTTTCCATTGCTCGCATTACCGCCTTAGCTCTGCCTCCTGTCAGATCAGCAGTGGCATTAGATTCTCAGAAAGCAAATCCTATTGTGAACTGTGCATGTGAGAGATCTAGGTTGCACACTCCTTATGAGAATCTAATGCCTGATGATCTGTCACTGTCTCCCATCACCCCCAGATGGGACCATCTAGTTGCAGGAAAATAAGCTCAGGCCTCCCATTCATTCTGTATTATGGTGAGTTGTATAATTATTTCATTATATATTATAATGTAATAATAATAGAAATACAGTGCATAATAAATGTAATGCACTTGAACCATCCTGAAACTACCCACCACCCACCCTCCTATCCGTGGAAAAAGTGTCTTCCACAAAACTAGTCTCTGGTGCCAAAAAGGTCGGGGACTGCTGTTCTAGATTGAGTGCAACCTGAAAACTGCTCCCCTCCTGTGTAGAAGTCAGGAAACCATGCTACTTCCTGTGTAACACTGTTTCACAACCCCCTTGACTGACTGCTGAGGTTTTACTTTTTAGTTAGTTTCAAACCCTGTGTTATATAGGCTACACAAATATTTTGTGGAATTGATGCCAGTCTACAGAGCTTTTCGATAGAGTTTTTCTCACGATCTCTCCGACTTCTGCAAGATTCACTCCACAGAAAGTGTGAGATGCCCCCCAAAGTCGCTTGGGCTCTTGATGTCACATACTCTGTATATGTATTTGATAGAAATGTATAGAAACAAACTGTATGCTTTCTACACAACTAGGAAAAATTCATCTGTCTGTCTACTTGCTTCAGGTTCTCCCACTCATTTATCCAACAAATATTTATTAAGCACCTCCGAAATGTCAGCTACAGTTCCCAGCACCAGGAATACAGCAAAACAAAGTTCTTGTTCTCATGGAGATTACCTTCTAGTAGAAAAAGACAGACAATAACATTTTTAGTACAATTGTTTAATAAAAGAGAAGAGACTTTGCTTTTTGAAAGGCTTCTTGGGTTTCCCAAGGAAAATTGGAGTAAGTGTTCTGAAATATTTTCAGCTGGATGTTTATTGTGTATACACAATAAGCTTTTTTTCTTTGATTTGCTCCAGACTGGTAGCTCATCAGGGTTACCAATAACTGTTTGCTCCAATGGACAAACTGTGGCAGGCCTATCTGGGACACTACCCTTTCCTTATTTCCTTGTTTCCCCCTTTGTTATTATTATTAATATTTCATTATTCTGAGGACATACTATGCAAAGTACTTGCTTTTCAAATAAGTCTACATATACTATGGCAAACTACAAACAGAAAGGTTTTTGTTGGTGTGAGGAACACGTATGCTGGGCCAGGAAAGAGGTGAGCACTTACAGATCAGTCTGATCAATTTTCCAGTGATGAAAAGAGCAACACATTGCAGCATCCGATTAAGGTCAAAGAAATTGCTCTGAGCTTCAGAGAGGGGAGCTCTAGCATGAAAGGACTGACGACCATTGTATAAAAATCTTCTGCAGCATGGGACAAATTAGCAACTTGTAGCTACGACTCTGCTCCTCAAATTGAGAATGCTCTCAAGATCTCACCTTGATAAGATTGAAGTGATTTCAGTAAGTCGAAGGAAAAACACTGGGGAGGGAACCAGAAATGGGATGAAGAATGCAAAGAGTTCTTTTACGTGCTGTGAAGAAAGGGTACTCATTCACTGTTGTAGGTAGGATCCCAGGCTCAGGCTTCACTGTGTCCCTCCAGTTCTGGCTAATTCCAGAACTTCCGGCTGCCATTATGGGATTTGTGCTTGCCACGTTTAATCCAAAGTATTGGAGAGCCCGTTTTGCTGGACTGGCAGGTGGTATTTGGAATAAAATAATTTATTTATTCTCTGGATCAGACCCTTGGGGATATTCTTGAGTTCTCTCTCCTGGCAGCGGCTGGCAGATCCACCCAGAATTCTTCTGAAGAGGTCTGATGAGGTTTTTCTATTTCAGAATTCTTCTGAAGATGTCTTCTAATTCCCTGAAGTGGTAAACATCCCAGCAGTAATTTTGACAAACAAATAATGGCCTCTGAAGTAGCCTGTGTTTTTTCTTTTTTGGAATGAATAAGAATATCTGAAATGCACTTCTATTATGTGTCAGTCATTCTTCTATGTGCTTTCCATGTATTCTTTGATCCATTTCATCCTCACAGTGGCCTTACAAGGTAAACACAGTTCTGTCATCCACTCCTTGCCCCACCTCCCTATCCAACCCCTGGCTCTGCAACTCTGAAATAAATTCCGAAGTCTTCCAAATCTGCAGAGGAGGAAATTTCTTTTTTAAAGGTAGTTCTTTTGGTGGAAAAATTTCCTCTAAACTGATGAGACTGTTTATAGTTTTAATTTATCTCACTTGGGTGTAGTTCACTTTGTTTTGCTGTGGACTATCAATGATTGATTTGTGGTTAATGGGTACCGCACCAGACTCTGTTACGGGTGTTATAAAATGTAAACTCTGTTACCTTTGTAAAATCAAGAAATTCTGAT
The DNA here is from genome assembly GCF_000951035.1 of Colobus angolensis palliatus. NCBI lineage: Eukaryota > Metazoa > Chordata > Mammalia > Primates > Cercopithecidae > Colobus > Colobus angolensis. Next base: position 7,080,956 of record NW_012119598.1, on the reverse strand, counting down.
TTGTAAAACGCATCTGTACCCAAGGATTTCAGGGAACGGATTCTGGGCCTATTGTATGATGATTCTTGTTCTCCTGATGAGGAAACTGAGGCATACTGAGTGATGCATCCAAGATCACACACACAGTAGGGCCACTAGAGGTCAGACAGTGAAACTCCCATCTTAAGTTCTTGGTCTCTGAGAAAACGGCCTCTTTCCTACTACACCAGTGGTTTGCTTATCTTCCACTGTAGTGATATCCCAAAAATGACTCTCAAGCGCTTGGAAACTGATGGGACTTGGACCATGTAGCTTCAAGAAGCAGGTCTGGCCCATGCTTCTGTCTCTCTCAGATGGAGGCAGAGAGGAAAGGCTGAGGGGAGGGGACTCAAAGTGAATGGCCTATGTGGTCTTGTAGGCCTGGACTGAATCTTGTCTCTACTCTGTGGTATTGGTAGGTCACATAAGTTACGTTCCCTTAATGTAGGTTAATTTACCTACAAAAAAGTCAGTCATAATCAATAAATGGTAACTGTTTTATTACTATTTTTATTTTTGGAGGAAACTAGATATCTGGAGGTGCCTTAAAGCTGAAAACTTTGTAATCTAGTGTGCAGACTCAGCTGGGGCCAGGTCCTCCATAGCGAGGGACTACATGGATGAACCTGTGTGATACATAATAGCTTCTCATTAGAAATGTAAAATAGCCACGGAAAACAGGACTCAGTTCAGAAGAGAGAGGCTTGGCGGATGGCTCCTGGAGGAGTCTGATGAGTGGTGCTTTTCCTGTCTCCACTGCACGCGGATGAAAACAAAGGGTCAGATGATTTCACGGCATGCTGCTTCCTAGACACAAATTGAGCTCTCTGATTTTACTTTGAAGCTTGGATATGTGAGCTCCAATTGTAAGGTTATTGATGAACAAAGTAGGCTTTCAGCAGAGAGTGGAAGGGGAAGCAATTTGTACTTTTCAGACAAAATGGTGCTTCATTGGCTGTGGCCTCTGCTCACCCGGAATTTGTATCATAAAGTCTTTGGTCCTGAGCTGTCACTTCTTGCCCAAAAAACTGGTTTTTCTTTTGTGACTGTTTTTGTTGTTGTTGTTTCTTTGTTTTAGAGATGGGGTCTTGCTCTGTTGCCCAGGCTAAAGCGCAGTGGTGTGATCATAGCTTATTGCAGTCTTGAACTCCGGGGCTCAACTGATCCTCCTACCTCAGCCTCCTGAGTATGACACTAAAGGCATGCACCACCATGCCTGGCTAATGTTGTATTTTCTAGAGACGAGGTCTTGCTGTCTTGCCCAGGGTGGTCTCAAGCTCCTGGCTTTAAGCAATCCTTCGCCCTGCCCTGGCTCAACCTTCCAAGTAGCTGGGACTACAGGTGTGAGTCACTGCACTCAATCTTTGTTACCGTTTGGAAGTGCAAGATTGGAAATTCTCCACCAAAGTCACTGAAAAATAGTATTTCCACTTGATATGGTTTGACTGTGTCCCCACCCAAATCTCATCTTAAAATTTCACGTTTTGGAGGTAATTGAATCATGGGGGCAGGTCTTTCCCATATTGTTCTCGTGATAGTGAATAAGTCTCACTAGATACGGTTCTATAAGGGGGAGTTTCCGTGCACATGCTCTGTCTTTGCCTGCTGCCGTCCATGTAAGACATGACTTGCTCCTCCTTGCCTTCCACCATGATTGTGAGGCCTCCCCAGCCATGTGTAACTGCAAATCCATTAAACCTTTTTCCTGTATAAATTACCCAGTCTCTGGTATGTGTTTATTGCAGTGTGAAAACAGACTAATACACCACTTCATTCCACCCGTGTGTCACCGCCCTAGATAGGACTCCTCATGGTCTCCCGGGATCCACCATGGCCCCCTCCCCGATCCATTCTCCAGTCTACACCCAGAGCTATCCTGTCTGAAGGTGCATCTGCTAAGGGATGCCCTGCCAAAGCCTCTAGGTGCCCCCTGCATGTGCCTTTGAGGCCTCTCATGCTTTAGTCTCTTCCCATCCAGCCTCCCTGGCTGTGGGTGCTCCAGCCTTGCTGCCTGCTCTCCCCTGCCCTGGCATCTCTAGTGCCTATCCTGGAATGCCCTTCCTTACCCCTTCTTTGCCACGTCCTTGAGAGCTCAACTCAGTGCTTGCTTCCTGAGGCAAGATGCTCTGTCAGGACTGGGCAGCTTCCACTAAACTCAGCTCCTATAGCCCTGTGACCCTGCCTCTGCCTAGCGTGGCTCAGAGTCAGTCATTTGATGAAGGTCAGACTCCTGCATAATATGCCAGGGAAGTTTTCTTCCTCCCCACCTTTTTCCCATCCTTCTTTCCTTCCTTCTCTTCCTTTCTCTTTCCACCCTCACTATTGTGTGCCCTATGCCTAACACATAATAGGTATTCGGTAAGAGATTTTAGGCTAAATCGACAAAATATAGAGGATAAGGACAGCCCCACAAACTTGTCTTTCTGGCTGTGCCACTGGACCTCTGGATTTGGCAGGCAGGGCAAAGTGAGGTGGGGCAAGGAGCTTCCCTCCCAGGTGATCTGGCCCCCAGGAAGTTAACAGAGTGTGGGTGTCATCTTCCCCTGAAAGTAGATCACAGTTCCTTTTTCCTCTGTTTTTGCTTCTCATTCTTAAAGTAGTTTATTCTAATTGAAGGATTTGGGGGATATACAGGCCAACCCTCCTCTGTGGGGCAGGGAAACTGGAGAGACAGGAAAAAAAATCACCCATAATCTCAATACCTAGAAGTCACTGTTATTTACATCTTGTGAAATATCCTTCCAGTACACACACACGCATGCACGCACACACACACACACACAACCATACTGTACCAACTGTATAAGCTATAACATATTATAGTACTTCTGTTGGTTACTTAGAATTCTCCCATTACTTGACTTTTAATAACTACATAGGATTCTGCTGTATGAGTTGACCACAACTTATTTAAACAATTTACATGTAGACACTTAATAACAAAATAATTAACAGGAGATGATGCTGCAGAGTTGCATTATTGCTCTATTTTTGTGCAGCCATGCTTATTTTTCCATGTGATAAATACCTGAAAGTGAAATGCTTGGTGAAAGAATTACCAGATTTTTCAGGAGTTTGATACATGCTATTATGTTGTTTTCCAGACACATTGAAAAATTTAACCATCCCATCAGCCACTAGACATTATAATTTTACAGTATTTTTTGTTAAACATTGCCAGATGAATGTTATGTAAACATTGGTTCTCCTTATATTCACTTGGGTTTTTTTTTTAGCACTAATAGAGTTGAATGTTTTTTTCACATTATTATTACTGGACATTTGTGTTTCTTCCTTAGTAAATTTCTGTGCAAGGCTATTGCCTATTTTCTATTATAAAATCAAATTTAAAGGAAAGAAACAAAAGGTAAGAGATTGCTGAATTTAAACCTTCATGAAAATTTAGTTTAACCAGCATTTATTATTACCTCCTTTTTGCACAGTGCTTTTTATTCTTGGACAAACATTGTTATGATCTGGTGCAGTTAAAGAAAATCTTGCAATGAGATTTGTTTGAGACTTAAGTTTACTCTGTGGATAATGCCTGCTATTAATAAAATATACAGTGCTTATAATATATAAATAAAAGAAAAAGAATTCTTGACCTAAGGTATTGCATGTTCTTGGGTGATTTGTCTATATTTGTAGACGATTAACTTGGAAGTCATGTGGGAAAAGGTTAATTCAGGTACGTTGTTTTAGTTGCGACTGTTCAAGGCAAACACACGACTGTAGACTGCTGCTGCAGTTTCAGCTGCAACTTGGAGTACATGGTCTTCTGGAGAAGCTTCTAAATGTTTGGTAAAGTCAGTTGAAGTTGTGTGACCAATTCCTTATACATTTTTAAAAATTTTTTATTTTTAAACACAGATGTCACTCTGTTGCCCAGGCTGGAGTGTAGTGCTGTGATTATAGCTCACCATAGCCTTGAACTATTGAGCCCAAGTGACCCTCCCACTTCTGCCTCCCAAAATGTTGTGGTCACAGGCATGAAACACCATGCTTGGCCATCAATTTCTTATATTTTGAACAAATACAAAATAGTATTACTCAACGATTGCTCTCTCCTGAGCACTCACCAGCAGAGGACACTATATAAGGGAGGCTGCATGAGGTGGGTGGAGTCAGACAGGCAGACCTGTGTCTACATTCTGGTCTCACTAATGACCACTGTATAACTTTGGCAAGTCACAGACACTCACCGGCAAAATGAAGCTTATTAAATCCATATTTCAGATTTGAAAACAAAACAAGATAAAGATTGAACATGTATCAAAGTGTTTTATGTACACACACACACACACACACACACACACACATACACACACACATATACCCGGAGGGAGACACTTAAGTTTCCTCTGAGGATGATGCCAACTATTAATAAAGTGTACAATGCTTACAACACATAAATAAAAATAAAAATAATTCCTGACCTAAGAATAAACACTCATGACTTACACACACATACACACCTGGTAGCCTTCATTAGGAAATAATTCTCAGTCTAAATTAGAATTAGGGGTTGGCACAATATGTGAATGAACACAATAGTTTAAAAAATGCTAGTGAAGAAAATATCAACAAAATAGTAGTTTCTAACAGTGTTGAATATGATTCAGAAGATTGGAGCTTCTTGGTGAACAAGTAGAAAACTACTCTTTAAAGTTAAATGAGAATGATTTACTTCCCACTCATTGGTAGACTAAAACCGACTAATTTTTGGAGAGAATGGCTGGATCAGAACTACATCTATAATTTTTCCAGGCTGCTTGGTTGCTGTGTTTTGCCAAGGAAAAAGATTACACATCATAATACAGACACTTATATAGCAACATTTATATTTTTACCCTAGTGCTTCTGTCTGCTTTCTTATTTCTGCCTCATAACAGTCATTTAAATAGGCAGTCAGATATTACAGGTATGGCTTCTCTGTTAAGGAAAAGGTCTTTGTCATACACCCTTGAATCCTTTCTGTCTTGAATGGTGTCTGGACTATAGTTCATGGTATTAAGAGTTAGTTAACTGGACAATAATAAAAAGAAACAACTAACTTACCTTTTTGAGAGCTTCTAAGATGCTAGGCACTGTGTTTTACAGGTATTTGAAGCAGGTATTGTATAATACCTATTACACAAATGAGGAAACTGAAGTTTAGGGCAAGTAAGTAATTTGTCTAAGGTCTCAAAATGACAGAGCCAAGATTCAAATCCAGAGCTAATATCCAAATCCATTTTCTTAACTATAACACTCTATTGCTCCAAGTGAATAAATTAGCAGGGAAACAAGCTCTATGGTAAAGGAATAAATGCAGGATAAGAAAGATTAGGTTTTTTGTCCATGTTCACAAAGCTTACCATTCGTGGGTTGTAACTAAATGTCTTTGTTTGCATTACTCCATCTGCCTTGGCTTCCTTGGCTGTACCCTATTCCAGCTGGAGAAGATAAGAGATTAATCTGTCATGCCTAGAAGTGTTATTTGTCCTATCTACTCTTTGCTTTTTTTCATTCCCACCTCCTTCTGGATTAATATAGCATTCCTTTGGTATTCCATTTTATCTCCCCTAGCAGTTTTTTAGCTATACCTTCTTGTTTTATGTTGTTAGTGGTTGCTCTAGTGTGTTGTCCAGTAGGCTAGCCATTTGCTACGTTAGCACGGGAAATAAGGCTGAAATGAATTGAGATGTGTAGATGGTTTAACATACACACTAGTTTTTGAAGGGCTAAAATAAAACGTGTAAAATAAATAGCTCACTGGTAATTTTTTATGTTGATTACATAGTGAAGTTATAATATTTTTAAGATCCTAGGTTAAATATAATACTACAATTAATTTCCTCTGTTTCTTTTATGCTTTTAATGTGGCTTCTAGAAAATTTAAAGATATATTCGTGGCTTGTATTTGTGGTTTATATTATATTTCTATTGGACAGTAGTGCTCTCAAGATATTATATTAATAATATAAGATACATTGTATTAGAATAACAATAATACAAGTAATAATTATATA
>NW_012119598.1:7034372-7074877 GCF_000951035.1 Colobus angolensis palliatus | reverse complement strand
AGGCTGCAGTGAGCCATGATCACATCACTGCACTCCAGCCTGGACAACAGAGTGAGACCCTGTCTCAAAAACAAAATGAATTATATTATAACATAATAGGTTAATAATAAGAAGATATATTAGAATAATTAGAATATAATACAATAATATAAGAAACTTGCAATAATACATTTCCACTTAACCACTCCTATTTCTTATTCTATTGCATGTATTTAACTTCTACATATGTTGTAAATCTCACAATACATTGTCACTATTTTTTGCTTAACTAGTTATTAAGGATTGTGAAGTTTCAGAGACTCCATCCCACTTGCAAGCTAATAGGTACCCTGTTGCTGTTTGATGGATGTTGACAGGAGACATGAGACTCCTGGGTCAGAGACAAAGGACTTTATTACTCAAAGAACAATGAGCAGCATGATCATCAGTATATTTGCATTGATTCCTCTTTCCCCTAAGTTCCACATGGGTGATGTGATGGGCTCAGACAGATACTACACAAGCAGAGGGTTTGTGATGAAGCTAAGGAACTCAGGGTCGAGTGCCTAGCATGTTTTGAGCAAGCAATAAACGTTGCAGACAGCAGCTAACAGGCCTGTCTTCCTACCACTAGAAAGGGAGTAGTTTCCTAGTATTTACACTGTCATTTCCTTGCTACTTAGTCACCTTTGTGATTAGCTACAGAAATTACTGCTTATCAGGAGGCAGATAAACTTGGAAGTCTGGCATATGCTGCAAGAACTAGCATAGATGCTCATGGTGCATGGCAGACTGCCTCTTTCAACACAATCAATGGCCTTAAAAAAATCAACAAATGAGAAAAAAATGATTTCATATTTACCCATATGTTTACCATTTTTGGTGCTCTTCATTCTTTTGTGAGAATCCTAGTTTCCATATATTGTTATTTCCCTTCAAACTGAAGAACTTCTTTTAATATTTTCTGAAGTGTAGATCTGCTGGTAATGAATTCTCTCAGCTTTTATTCAGCTGAAAATGTCTTTCTTTCACTTTTTATTTTTGAATAATTCTTTAACTGTATAGAGAATTTTGATAACAGTTATTCTTCCAGAACTTTAAATATTTTGTTTTACTGTATTCTGGTTAACATTAAATCTCATAAGAAGTTAAGGATTATTTTTACTTTTGTCCCTCGGTATCTAATGTTTCTTTTTTCTTTGATTGTTCTTAAAATTGCTTGTTTATTTTTGGTTTTCAGAAATTTGACTGCGATGTACCTTGCTGTGACTTTATCTGTGTTTATTCTACTTGGAGTTCTTTGAATCTCCTGGAGCTATGAGTTGAATTACTTACAGTTTGGAATATTTAAGGCTATCATTTCCTTAAGTATTTTTTTGCTATATTATTTATCTCCTCTCTTTCTGGGACTCTGATTACTTGTATATTAGACTGTTTGATATCATCACAGAAATTCTTAGGCTCTGTTTTTTTTCTTCTTATTTATCTCTGTGTTTCAGTTTGGATAATTTCTATTTGAAATTCAAAATATATTATTTTTTATTTTAAATAATATGTTTTCAGTTCCAAAATTTCCATGTGGCTTCTTTTGATAATGGCCATTTCTCTGCTGAGACCACTCATCTGTCCACTCATTATGTTTATCTTTTTCTTAAAGTATTTAATTATAGTTATAATAGGTATCTTAAAGGTCTTTGTCAGCTAAACTTAATATATGAGACACCTCTTTCTGTTTCTATTAACTGCTATATTATGGTTTCCATTTTCCTGCTTCTTTACAGTGTCTAGTGAGTTTTTCATTCTATGCTGGGCATTGTGAGAGTTTGAGTTCAAGAGGTTGAATTATGTTGACCTGCCTCAAAGAATATTGAATGTCGTTAACATAGTCTTGTTGGCAAAAAGTCTTGAGTAGTGAACCCACGACAGCTCAGGTTGATTGTGTTGAAATTTGGTTTAGGCTTTGTTAGTGTAGGCCTAGCATAATCCTCACTAGAGGGCTAAGAGGGGCTCTGTCTCTGAGATGTGTCTTTTCTTGGGTTTCAGTTGAATTCCTACAGTCTCTTTACTCTGGCTGATCAAATTCAAATGTCTCTCAATAATGAGTAACCTTCAGGATCTCTGTCAGTTCCCAATCTTTCTTTAGTTGTTCTTTGTGAGGCTTTGCAGAATTTTGCCCTGCATAGTGTATAATAGTATTTAGCCAAGGAGTCCGGAGGGCTCACGAAAATCCAGTTATCTAAGTATCCCCAAACTTCAATCTTTGTTTTCTCACTCCAGTTAGACTGCTGCTATGTTTGGGGTGCTACTTCCCCGTGCCAGGCCGAAAGTCAGAATAATGAGGATATAACTTTGTATTTCTCTTATTTCAAGTATTAAAGCCCCATGCTGCCTGTTGTCTAATTCTTGAAAATAATTGCTTCATATATTTTATCCAGTTTTACAGTTGCTTAGGGTGGTGGGTAAGTTTGATGCTTATTACTTCCTCATGACAAAAAGCCCCTAGAAACCTTAGAAGATTATTTCATTTGAACCTAAGTCTGCCTGGGTCCCAAGCTGATCTTGCCCCTATACCAGCAACTGGCAGATTTCACAACTAAATGAAATAAGCAACTTTTGGTCAATATGTGAGAAACTCACAGGTAACATCACACTCAACTGTGAAAGACAGAAAGCTTTCCCCCTAACACCAGGAACAAGACATGGATTTCCACTTTTACCATTTCTATTCAACATAGTACTGGAAGTTCTAGCCAGAGAAATTAGGCAATGTAAATAGTAAAAGGCATTCAAATTGGAAAGGAAGAAATAAAATTATCCCACTCAGCAGATGACATTCTTATATGTAGAAAACTGTAAATATTACACAGATGCACACACACACACACACCATACACACATGCACACACTGTTAATGAATTCAGTAAAGTTACAGAATACAAATAAGCACACAAATACCAGCTGTATTTCTATTCATTAGCAACATACAATCTAAAAAGGAAATGAAGAAGTCAATTTCATTTACAACACCATCAAAAATAATATAATACTTACATATAACTTTAACCAAGGAGACAAAAGCCGTATACACTGAAAAGTACATAATATTTTTGGAAGAAAATTCAAGAAGACATAAATAAATTGAAAGACATCTGTGTTCTTGGATTGAAAGACTTAATATTGTTAAGATGTTAATACCACCAAAAGCAGTCTACAAATTCAGTGCAATCCCTGTCAAAATCCTAATGACGTATTTTGCAAAAATAGAGAACTCATCCTAAAACTTATATGAAATCTCGAGAGACCCCCAAAATCCAAAACAATCTTGAAAAGAAAGAACAAAATTGAATGACTCACTGCCTGATTTCAAAAATTACAGCCAAGCTACAATAATCAAAATATGTGTTATTGACATAAAGATAACATATAGATCAATTAAACAGATTAGAGAACCCAGAAATAAACACTCGAATACATGGTGAATTTCAACCATGAATTTCAGTGCTGCTAAGACCATTCAATGGGGAAAGACAGTTGTTTTAGTTTTTTCTTTTTTCTTTTTTGCAAATGATGCTGGGAAAACTGGATATTCATATGCAAAAGAATGAAACTGGACCCTTGCCTTATGCGTATATAAAAATTAACTCAAAGTGGATGAAAGACCCAAATTTAAGATCTAAAAATAAAAACTCTTAGAAGAAAACATAGGGAGAAATCTTCATGACATTGCATTTGCAATGATTTCTTGGAAATGATACCAAAAGCATAGGCAAGAAAAGAAAAAAACAGACAAATTGGAGTTCATAAAAATTAAAAACTTTTGTGCATCAAAGGACCCTGTCAACAAAGTGAAGAGACAACTCACAGAATGGGATAAAATATTTGCAAGTCATATGTCTCATAGGGGATTTGTATCCAGAATATTTAAAAAACCCTCACAACTCAAAAACAAAACAAACAATCCAACTAAAAAACAGGCAAAAGGTGTGAATAAGTAGAAAGAAGATCTATAACACATGAAAACACGCTCTGCATCATTAGTCATTAGGGAGATGTGGATTGAAACTATCATGAGATACTACTTTACATCCATTAGGATGGCTAATTTTAAAAAACTGGAAAATGACAGGTGTTGACAAGGATGTGGATGTGAACTCTCTCAAATGCTGATAGAGATGAAAAAGGTGCAGCCACTGTGGAGAACAGGTTGGTGGTCCCCCAAAAAGTTAAACATAGAATTACCATATGATTCAGTTATGTCACTGCTAGGTATATACCCAAATGAATTGAAAGCAAGGACTTAAACTGATACTTGTGCACCAGTGCTTATAACGTTATTCACAGTAGCCAAAAGGTGAGAAGGAAGTCAAATATCCATCAACAGATGAATGGATAAACAAAATATGGTATATACATACAATTGAAAATTATATAGCCTTAAGCAGTAGTGAAATTATGATACACTACAACATGGATGAACCTTGTAAACATTACGTTCAGTGAAACAAGCTAGACATAAAAGGACAAGCGTCATATGATTCTACTGATATGAGGCACTTAGAATAAACAAATTCATAGAGACAAGATGGTGGTTACCAGGAACTTGGGGCAGAGTAAAATGGGAAATTATTGTTTAATGGTTACAGAGTTTCTGTTTGGGGTGATAATAAAATTCTGGAAATGATGGAGATGGTTGCCCAACACTGTGAAGGTACTTAATGCCACTGAATTGTACACTTAAAAAGGGTTAAAATGGTTTCTAAAAATTAGGCTAAACTAGGATTGCTAACTTTTCATTTTGCAACAAATGTCATTAGAAAAGAAATTCCATCTACTATTGCTATAACTGCTTTAAAAGAAAGGATAGTTTAACAGGAAAAAAGGGATGAAAGATACAATCTTAAACTAAAGGAGTGTTCTTCACAAGACAGTTGGTAACCTCACACTGACATTTATATGATTATTTTTTGTTTGTTTTGTCTGAGTCTGGTAAAAATGTTTCATGTATCTGTGGGCAAGCATTTCAGAACTACTTGCTGAGCTCAGGATACCAGGGACCTTTTATAGTGGCAGAGAGCCCTGAGAGATTCTATACAACACAGTCTAAATTCTTTATATATTTGGGGTATATATACTATACATTTTATGCTGAAAATTTTACATGTAATATTCATAACAGCCCAATATTCCTAGATATGCAGGGGGGGATGGGGTGCTCTAGTTGCATACTTATGTAACATTTGTGTCTTTTAAAATAATAACCATGTAGCAATTGTGCAATTTATGAAGAAAATTTAAAAACAGTGTTGAATTAGTTGGAGCAGGTAGAGATTCTTTCTTTCCTTCCTTTTTTCTTTTCTTTTCTTTCTTTTTTCTTTTGCTTGCCTGCTTGCTTTTTGAGATGGAGTCTTGCTCTGTCATCAGGCTGGAGTAGAGTGGCGGGATCTCAGCTCACTGCAACCTCCGCCTCCGGATTCAAGCTATTCTCTGGCCTCAGCCTCCCGAGTAGCTGGGACTACAGGTGTGCACCACCACAGCCAGGTAATTTTTGTATTTTTGGTAGAGATGGGGTTTCAATATGTTGTTCAGGATGGTCTGGATCTCTTGACCTCTTGATCTGCCCACCTCAGCCTTCCAAAGGTTTCTTTCATGTTTAATGTCATTTTCTCAAACCTTAAAAAAAATCTGCAGGATCTTCAAAGTCAGCTTCCTGGTATAGCATCACAATTATTGTTTTTCCTTAATTTTTACTGTCCATGACAAGAGGAAATTTGAAAGCAATCAGCTTTTTGATTTTTGCAAAAGGGAGCTGTTTTTCTGCTGTGGTGGGTTGTCTTTGACAGATTCATATAACATGTTAAAACTGATATGTCAGGGAATATTTAAACATATCAACATGTCTGTTAAAATGTAAATTGTGGACATACGTAAATATTTCTTCCTTTATTGAACAGGAAAAGCACATCTCCCCTGACCATACCTAAATGTTTGAATTTTTTCCAAGGACAAAGCTGGAGACAGTTGGCAAAAATGGAGGGCACATGCATGAAGGAATTACTGTGTTTTATTTGCTTAACCTCAGGTGTGCAGGTGGCTTAGCCCTTTGGGGTGAATGGCAGAGCCGAACCTTTTCTGGGAGTTCAGATATGAGGTTATCAAATTTCTGATGGCTCTGAATCCTATCTGCTAGACTTTCTCTCCCTAGAGACAAGGATATCCTGTTTGTATTGAATATATTTTTTTTTTCCAGAAGGTCAGCTGCAGCAAGGAAAAAGAGAGGAAATAAACTGCTTTCTACAAACTTTTTGCAACAGCCTTCATATCTAAGACTAAAGACTCCACTTAATTCAAACTGGGAACAGATTTTAAAATGTCAGGGACAGCTGGGGAATGATTCTTTCAAAGTCCCAGGGCTCAAAATACTTGTCAGGCTAAGAGAACAAGGAGAAAGAGGCAGTACTCCAGCTGTTCAAATAGTAATTGTTTCCTCCCAAAAATTCCCTTTAAAACAGGCCATTCCTCTTCTTGCTCCCCAGCCAGCTCTCTGGCAGACCTCTTCGAGTTCCACTCAACATTAGCTTCCATGCTGCAAACTTAGAAGCTGTTCTTGACTCTACCTCTCATTCCTCACATCCTCAGTGTGGCGTGTGGAAAGAGGAGGAACCAGAAAAAAATATGTTTGTGAAATTCTGGCTTGAATCTCGTGCCCGGAGGTGAGTCTGTGCACACAGTCCCCAATCCTTATAAGTGCACGAGGATGATGACTTCTATTTTCCCAGGGTTGTTTGAGGATTCGGTGAAACAGTCTATGAAAACGCATCGGTTGCAAAGTAGGCATTCAGTACATGTAAAAAACAAATGCACACACAAACCAACACTTCCCTTATTGCATCATTTCTCAGCTCCATCCCTCCTTTGTGTTCTCACTGCCTCTCCAGCCCTGGCCAGTGCAACCTTGAGCTTGAGCTGTGGAATAACCTTTGGTCTGTTCCTGCCTGGAGTCTCTTTCCAAGCCCTCCTCTGGGTCACAGGGACAAGGTGCTCTGACCCACACCTGACACTGGTTTTTCTATGCACAGAACCCCGTGCATGTTCTTTTCTACTTTTAGGTTGGTGGCCAAAGTCCTTGGTCTGGAATTGGCTTTCAGAGTTAATTTTCCCAAAGCTGGTCTTCACACCTTGCTCCTTGGGCCTCCTTGTTTACAGGGAGGATAAAGGTTTGCCTTCTCTTCCCTTTATAAGCAAGTCACAGGGCGCCCATCTTCACCTTTGTCCATGCAGCTCTTCCTTGACTTCCTCGCCTTTCCTCTGCTTCACAACTACTTTCCATGGACTTTTCCCAACTATGCCCTGGAAGGTCACTCTTCCCTTACCTCCACTGCATCAGCAGAATGGCTTGGAATTTATCAGAGGTCACACTCTGTTTTGTATAAGTTCTGGGCCCTCGTCTGGATTAGAGCTCCTTGAGGTATTGGCATATGCAGCTTGAGACCTGCAGAACCTAGCATTGCTTCAGAGGGGCCATAAATCCAGGTTAACGAGGAGGAACAGAATGGGATAGGTATTCCCCTGACCCGCCCAGGGACCTCCCTGATGCTTGTAGCCCTGTCTTGGATAATTGTTCACTGCTATTTGAATATGGGCTTTACTGTTCATTTATTCTTTAATACATTTTTATTAAGCACCTACTGTGTGTTAGGCACTGTGGTAGGCACTGGCAATGCTATAGTGAAGAAAGCATTTCCTAAGTCCTTTTCACTTTTAGAAGCTTCATTTCAAAATTACTTGGAGAAGGGTAGGGGTGAATCCAGGTTTTGTGGAGCCTAGCATGTTTATAATTGATGGGCCCCCTTGAAAAAAATACAAAATTTCAAATACAAATGAATATTTCCATTCAATGTTTAAAATGATAAAAGAGCTAAACTATTATTAAATATTATTAAATTTAAACACTGACCAATACCACAAACATTGAAAAATACATGAAAAAGCATTTTAGCTAGTTATCTATGTAGTTTTCCTGTCTAAGTACTTGTTTCTCTTAGATATTTTTGGCTTCCCTCTCTTCAGATGAAAGTTTTGTAATATTTTCCTAGAAAGAAGCTAGGAAGATAATTAAGTCTTCCCTCTAGACTTAATTGAATTTGTTATTATTGTTATTGATAGTTTACAACAAATGAATTTTTAGTTTCCCAATTAGTTATGGGTAAATTTTCAGGAATAATGCCAAATTTGGGCAAATGTCTACTGAGTTTCCCTTATACAGTAACTATAAGATTCAAGGGCTTTCCAAATTTTCTCCTATACTAGTTAATCTCTAAAAAATCTTCAAGTTGGATCTGAAAACCAAATACTACATGTTCTTACTTGTACGTGGGAGCTAAACACAGGGTGCCGCGGACATACAGATGAAAGCAGTAGACACTGGGGACTCCCGGAGTGGGGAGAAGGGGAGAGGGACAGGGCTGAAAACCTCCCTCATGGGGGCTATGCTCACTCCCTGGATGGTGGGGCCGTTTGTACCCCAAACCTCAGCATCACACAATATACCCATGTCACAAACCTGCACGTGCAGCCCCTGAATCTAAAGTCAAAGTTGAAATTATTTTTAAAATAATTCATTCTCTTTACACATAGGGAAAAAAAGACAATGGTTTGTTTATAATTGTTTTAGCTGAATCACCAACAATATTTCTAATAGGAGAGAACTTCCATTTTGCCGAGGTGCCTGTAAGGACTGAAACCTCCACTTGCAATGATACAAGCCTGCTGACTGGAAACATTCCCACAGATTCCATTCCAAACCTTGTTTCTCCCCACCCCACCCACTGGTTTCCGAGGGTTGGTGCTATGAAGAGACTGTAAGGCATGAGCCATCTGGTCAGTGTTGGTGCCTCAGCAGAATGGGTGGTAGGACCATCCCAGAAGCGACTCCTGCGCCAGAACCCCCAGCACACAAAAGTGACTGGGAATCACAAAAATAGACGCCTCTTGACCAATCAAATGGTTGCCCAATACTAATCTCCCTTTAGCATCATCCCCAAAATACCTTCAGCCACTCCACACCACCAGATAGATCCTGGAAGGGGCCATAGGAGTGAGGGCTTGGCAGTCGACTTCATCCACTTCACAGTAAGTCTGCCTGTGGCAAAGGACAGAAGTCAGCTCTGGGCTTATTGCCATGGACTGGAGGGACTGGAGTCCTTCAGAATGGTGCTTCCCAGAGTGAGAGTCATGAACCAGCAGTGTCAGACTCACCTGGAGCTTGTAAGAATGCAGATTCTTGGGCCCTATCCTAGACCTACTGGATCAGAACTGAGATCTTCAGGTGGTTCTGTTGCATACTAAAGATGTAAGGATCATTACTTTAGAATTATATTATCCAATATGATAGCCACTCGCCATACATGGCTGTTAAAGTTGATTAAAAGGAAATAAACAATTTCTAGTCCTCAATAGCCACATGTGGCTAGTGGCTGTCATAGTGTACACTTAAACGTAGAGCATTTCTATCATCACAGAAGCTTCTGTTGGACAGGACTGTTTAGAATACATGCCGCCCAGGTGTGCTTCCACCTCAAACTCCTTCCCACTATGGCCAGTTATATGGCTAGCATCATATAGCATATATTCAACTATATCATCAGCTATGGCATGATCCCACTTTATCAACATGATCTATTTATATGTGAACCTCTCCAGCTATAAACTGTGTGAGTTCCAGGACCCTGGGTTGTTCATCTTAAAACCTGCAAAGCCTGGCCTTGAGTCTAATACGTAATGTTTGTTAAGTGTATGCTAATGCCATAAATACCTAAATGAAATATATCAATATATGTTACCAAATGATGCAGAAGTTTTCCTTTCTTCTGTAATTCTAATTCGTATGTTTATCTTGTGTTATGTAATGCCCTTTTTATCAATGCTCTGGTTTGGGGGAGATTAAGTCCACTTGCATTTGATGAAGGCCGCTGGCCTCAAGTTTATACCTTTTGCTCCAAAGGGTAGAGAATATTATCCACTATGGCTATTTGGGAAACATATTCTTTGGCAAAATAATCTCTCTGTCTTGCAGAAGCCCCAGGTTGTTCTTGAAATAACAGAGGCAGGGAAAAACACTGATGATAGAGCCATTCACTCAATAACACCAAGATAAGAACTGAATTACTCTACCTACTTAAATCATTTTTATTTAGCTCACAATAGGAAGATAATTTAATTTCAGGAGATTGGAAACATTGATTGGCAGTGAGTCCCTAAGGCATTTATTAGACAAATGAGACCAATGAAGAAGAAATATGTTTTTCATCTTTAAATCTCCATAAAAGATTTATAGCTAAACTTGGTAGAGTTGATTTTAAAAATGTAACAGTTCCCACAAAAGTGGACACCCACAGGATATGGTAGATAAGGATACAGCAGAGGAGCTGCTGTATCCTTATCTACAGGTGGCCTTGGGTTTTATGATGTGTCAGTACCTCTCTTGCCTGCAGTCTTTGGCCTGAAGCCCAGGGTGAAAAAGCCAAGGGGCAGCCATGACTCCAGTGTACAAGAGTGTTTCACTTATTCATAATAGCCATGATTATAGAGGAGCCAATTTAGCTGCATTTCCAGAAAGTATGTCCCCTGATTTCAAAGACAGGAATCTGGACCCATTCGTAGGTGATGGGAACTGCAGTAGAAGAGGTGTGGATTTTAGGGCAGGAAGACCTGCTTTCAAAGCCCAGCCTTGCCTCTTAAAGGCTTTAACTGAACTACCTAACCCTCAGTCTCCCCATTTGTAAATGGTGAGGTAGTATAATAATAGTTACTGAAGTTCATAACTTTAAGCATCCCCTTCTCAGCAACTGACAGGACTCCTAGGCAGAAGATCGACAAGGATATAGAACATCTGAATGACACTATCAACCAACTACATTGATTGACATATATAGAACACCTGTCCAACAACTGCAGCGCACACACCTTTGAAAACTCCCATAGAATGTTTACCAGGATAGAGCATAATATGGTCAAACCCAAATCTTATCTCGAATTGTAATCCCCACATATCAGGGGAGGGACCAGGTGGGACATGATTGAATCATGGGGTTGGATTTCCCCCTTGCTGTTCTTGTGATGCTGAGTGAGTTCTCATAAGATCTGGTTGTTTGAAAGTGTGTGGCATGTCCCCCTTTTTTCTCTTTCTCTCCTGCCACTGTGTGAAGAAGGTGCTTGCTTCCCCTTCACCTTCTGCCATGATTGTAAGTTTCCTGAGGTCTCCCAGCCATGCTTCCTGTTAAGCCTGTGAAACTGCGAGTCAATCAAACCTCTTTTATTCATAAATTACCCAGTTTCAGGTAGTTCTTTATAGCAGTGTGAAAATGGACTAATACAGAAAATTGGTACCAGAGAAGTGGGGCATTCCTGTAAAGATATCTGAAAATGTAGAAGCAACTTTGGAACTGGGTAATGGGCAGAGGAACAATTTGGAAGACTCAGAAGAAGATAGGAAGATGAGGGAAAGTTTGGAACTTTCTAGAGACTTGCTCAATGGTTTTGACCAAACTACTGATAGTGATGAATAGTGAAGTTCAGGCTGAGGTGCTCTCCGATGGAGATGAGGAGCTTATTGGGAACTGGAGCAAAGGTCACTCTTGCTATGCTCTAGCAAAGAGATTGGTGGCATTGTGCCCCTGCTCTAGGGGTCTGTGGGAAGAAATTTCTTGGCAGTAAAGTGTTCACGATGTGATCTGGCTGCTTCTAACAGTGTACAGTCATATGTGTTCACAAAGAGATGTTCTGAAATTGGAACTTATATTAAAAAGGAAAGCAGAATATAAAAGTTTGGAAACTTTGCAGCCTGACCATGTGGTAGAAAAGAAAAAAACATATTTCTGGGGAGAATTCAAGCCAGCTGCAGGGATTTGCATAAGTTAAGAGGAGCCAAATGTTAATAGCCGAGACAATGGGGAAAACGTCTCCAGGGCATGTCAGGGACCTTAGCATCAGCTCCTCCCATCACAGGCTTGGAGACCTAGGAGGGAAAAATGGTTTCCTAGGCCAGGCTCAGGGCCCCTCTGCTCTGTGCAGCCTTGAGACATGGCGCCCTGTGTCCCAGCCACTCCAGCTCCAGCCATGGCTAAAAGGCGCCAAGGTGCAGTTTGGGCTGTTGCTTCAGTGGGTGCAAGCCCCAAGCCTTGGTGGCTTCCATGTAGTATCAGACTTGTGGGTGCTCAGAAGGCAAAGGTTAAGGTTTGGGAACCTCTACCTAGATTTCAGAGGATGTATGGAAACACTGGATGTCCAGGTTAGTTTGCTGCAGGGGCAGAACCCTCATGGAGAACCTCTACTAGGGCAGTGCAGAGGGGAAGTGTGGGGTTGGAACCCCCACAAACAATCTCCACTGAGGCACTGTCTAGTGGAGCTGTGAGAAGGGGGCCACTGTCCTCCAGAACTAAGAATGGTAGATCCACTGGCAACTTTCACCATGTGCCTGGAAAAGATGTAGGCACTTAATGCTAGCCTGTGAAAGCAGCCATGGCGACTGTACCCTGCAGAGCCACAGAGGTGGAGCTGCCCACGGCCTTGGTAACCCACCCCTTGCATCAGCGTGTTCTGGAGGTGAGACATGGAGTCAAAGATGATTCTTTTGGAGCTTTAAGATTTAATGACTGCCCTGCTGGGTTAGGGGCTTGCATGCGGCCTGTAGCCCCTTTCTTCTGGCTCATTTCTCCCTTTGCAATTGGAGCATTTACCCAATGCCTGTACCTCCATTGTATCTTGGGAATAACTAACTTGTTTTTGATTTTACAGGCTAATGTAGGGAAGGGATTTACCTTGTCTCAGATGAGACTTTGGACTGTGGACTTTTGAGTTAATGCTGGGATGAGTTAAGACTTTGGGGGACTGTTGGGAAGGCATGATTGGTTTTGAAACATGAGAAGGACATGAGATTTTGGAGGGGTCAAGGGTGGAATGATATGGTTTGGCTCTATGTCCCCACCCAAATCTCATCTCAAAGTGTATTCCCCACACGTTGGGGGAGGGGCCTGGTGGGAAGTGATTGAATCATGGGGGTGGATTCCCCCTTGCTGTTCTCTTGATAGTGAGTGAGTTCTTGCAAGATCTGGTTGTTTGAAAGTGTGTGGCATGTCCCCCTTTGCTCTGTCTCCATCCTGCCACCATGTGAAGAAGGTCCTTGCTTCCCCTTCACCTTCTGCCATAATTTTAAGTTTCCTGAGGCCTTCCAGCCATGTTTTCTGTTAAGCCTGTGTAACTGTGGGTCAATTAAACCTCTCCTCTTCATAAACTACCCAGTCTTAAGTAGTTCTTTATAGCAGTGTGACAATGGACCAATATAAGCATATCCTAGGCTATAAATAAACCTAAATAAACATAACATTTAAACGAGTTGAAATTATGCAGAGCATATTCTCTGACCATAATGGAATTGAGGTAGAAATCAATAACAGAATGATAATAGGAAGATTTCTAAATAGATGGAAATTAAACAACATACTTCTAAATAATCGTAAGGTCAAAGAGAATGTCTCAAAAGAAACTAACAAAAACCTATAGAACTGAAGAAAAATGAAAACACAGATATCGAGAACACCTGAGATGAAGCGAAAAGCAGGGCTAAGTGAGAAATTATAGCCCTAAATGTTTACATTATAAATGAGGAAAGGTCTCAAATGAATAACCTACATTCCTACTTCAAGAAATTAGAAAAAGAATAGCAAAATATACCCAAAGCAAGCATAACAAAGGAAATAAAGATAAGAGCAGAAATCAATGAAGTGGAAAATAGGAAAACAGTAGGGAAATTATGAAATAAAGAGCTGGTTCTTTGAAAAAAATCAACGACATTGAAAAATATCTATGATCGAGACCGTCCTGGCTAACACAGTGAAACCCATCTCCACTAAAATTACAAAAAATTAGCCACGTGTGGTGGTGTGCACCTGTAGTCCCAGCTACTAGGGAGGCTGAGGAAGGACAATTGCTTGAACTCAGGAGGTGGAGGTTGCAGTGAGCCGAGATTGTGCCACTGCACTCCAGCCTGGGCAACAGAGTGAGACTTTGTCTCAAAAAACAAAAACACAAAAACAACCAAAAAACTCTATGAAAGTTGACAAAAATAAAAAGAATGAAGGCCCCAATCACCAAATTTGGAATGAAACAAAGGATATCCCAACAGATCCTGCAGACATTGAAAAGATAACAAGGGAATGCTATTAATAATTATATGCCCATCAGTTTGAGAACTTGGAAGAAATGGATCATTTCCTTGAAATGACAAACTACCAAAACTCAAACAAGGTAAAATACAGTTGTCACTCCTTATCTGTGGTTTTGCTTTCTGCTGTTTCAATCAACTGTGGCTCAAAAATATTAAATGGAAAACTGCGGAGATAAACAATTTATAAGATTTAGCTTGTGTGTCATTCTGGGCAGCAAGATGAAATCTCTTACCATCCTGCTCCCTGCACCCAGGATGTGAATCCTCCCTTTGTCCAGTGTCTCAGTGAGTTGTACCACCACCTGTTGGTCATTTAGTAGCTGTTTTCTCAGACTGACTGTTGTGTTATTATAGTACTTGTGTTCCAGTTACCCTTATTTTACTTAATAATTGCCCTGGAGTGCAACAGTAGTGATGCTGGTGATTTGAATATGACAAGGAGAAGTCACAAAGTACTTCCTTTATAAATGAAATTAAAAAATGAAAGTTCTCAACTTAATAAAGGGAAAAATAATATGCTGAGGCTGCTAAAGTAAAAATGAATCTTCTATCCTTGAAATGGTGAAGAATGAAAAAGAAATGCATACATAGTATAGATAGGGTTCAGTACTATCCTAGGTTTCAGGCATCCACTGGGGGACTTGTAACGTATCCCCTGCAGATAAAGAGGAGATAGTGTAAATAATCTGAATATCCCTATAACCATTAACAACTTCTTCTTTTTTTTTCTCGCTCTGTCGTCCAGGCTAGAGTGCAGTGGTGCGATCTTGGCTCACTGCAAGCTCCGCCTCCTGGGTTCATGCCATTTTCCTGCCTCAGCCTCCCAAGTAGCTGGGAGTACAGGCACCTGCCACCACACCCGGCTAATTTTTTGTATTTTTTTAGTAGAGATGGGGTTTCACTGTGTTAGCCAGGATGGTCTCGATCTCCTGATCTCTTGATCCGCCCGCCTTGGCCTCCCAAAGTGCTGGGATTACAGGCGTAAGTCACCGTGCCTGGCCAACCATTAACAACTTCTAATTGAATTTGTAATTAAATCATCCTGAAAAAGAAATGTCAGGGCCCAGATAGTTTCACTGCATCTGTGGGGGGTCCCCAAGGTGATCACCAGGTTCAGTGATTCACTAGGAGGGCTCCCAGGGTCCAGTATGTTGTCTCATGCATGCCTGAGATTTATTACGGTGCAAAGATACAGGGTGGGGTCAGCAAAGGGAAAGGCATGCCGGACGAAGTCTGGGAGATACAAAGTGCAGGTGTTTGAGTTACCTCCCAGTGGAGTCAAACAGGACGTTCTGAGTTCCTCCAGCAACAAGCTGCAACAGTATGTGTGAAGTGTTGCCTGCCAGGGAAGCTCACCTGAGCCCTGGAGTCCAGTGTGTTTCAGAAGGATTGGGCATGTAGGACCACAGTGCCTGCGTGACTGACTGCTGTCACTGACACTCCAGACACTCAGAAGGAAAACAGTAGTTCAGCATAACCACACTGTGCTAGCAGTTTAGGTACAATGGGTTGCTCTTACCATTTAGGGAAAGTGTTATATCACCATAGGGAACTACTTTTCCAGCCACATTATCCTGCCAGCCAAGGGCTAACCTTGCAAGAGAGCCTTTGTAAGGACAGCAGTTCCAGATCTACTATGCTATTGTCTCTACACTGAAGAACTTTACAAAACAACTAAAGAATTAACACCTATTTTACATAATCTCTTCCAGAAAGCAGAAGAGAAGGGAATACTTCCCAACTCATTTTTTGAGGCCAGTATTAACTGATACCCAAACCAGACAGTCAACACAAAAGTAGGAAACTACAAAACAATATTTCTCATAAACTTAGATGTGAAAATCCTCAACAAAGTATTTGCAAACTGAATCCAGTGATGTATAAAAGGAATTATATGCCATGACCAAGTGGGGTTTATTTCAGGTGTGTGAAGCTGGTTCAGTATTTGAGAGTCAATGTAATCTATTATATTATAATCAAAAATCATACAATCATATTGATTCATATAGAAAAAGCATTTGACAAATCCCAGCTCTTAGCAAGAGTTGATAAAAAAAAAAACTCTTAGCAAGTTAGGAATAGAGTTGAATTATTTCAACCTGATAGAGAGAATATACGAAAAACTTATGGCTAACATCATACTAAATAGTAAAGACTGAATGCTTTCTCTCTAAGATCAGAAAAAAGTTGAGTGTCTGCTTTTATTTATCTTATTCAACATAATGGTGAGAGTTCTAGTCACTGGAATGAGATAAGAAAATGGAGGATAAGGAGTAAAAATGGAAAAGATGAAACTGTCTCTACTTGCAGCTGGCATAATTGTCTACATAGAAAATCTCAGGGAATCTACAAGAACCAAACTCTTAAGATGAATAAGTGAGTTCAGGCCATAGGATGGAAGATCACACAAAAATCAATCAATTTTCTATATACTAGCAATGAACACTTGTAAACCAAACTTAAAAGCAATACCATTTACAATCGTTCTGAAGAAAATGAAATTCTAGGTATAAGTGTAACAAAATATGTATAGGATCTATAGGCTGAAAAATAGAAAACACTGAAGAAAAAAAGCAAAGAAGTTCATGGACTGAAAGGTTAAGCATGGTAAGGATGTTAATTCTACCTAAATTGATCTGTAGTTTTAATAGAATCCCTGTCAAACTCAGCAAGATAATTTTTTAATAGAAACAAACAAGCTTATTCTAAAATGCACATGGAAAAACACAGGCTCCAGAACAGGTGAAATAATCTTGACAAAGAACAATAAAGTGGAGGATTCAGTCTATCTGATAGTAAGTCTTACTGTATAACTATGATAATTAAGACTTTGGTATTAGTGGAGGAACAGACATATTGATTAAAGAAGCAGAACAGAAAATCTGGTAATAGTGCCCAAGTGGTTTTTGACAAAGGTACAACAGCAATTTACTGAAGAAAGGATAGCTTTTCAATAAATGGTGCTGGAGCAATTGGACATCAATAGTCAAAAATAAATAAACTTTGACATAAAGCTCCCACCTTATGTAAACATTAACTCACAATGGATCATGGACTTAGAAGCATATGTAAAACCACAAAATTTTCAGGAAAAAAATTAGATAAAATTTTCAGGACTTGAGCTTTCTTCCACAAGCACAATCCATGGATGGAAAAATTGACACACTGGACCTCATCAAAATAGAAAACTTGCTCTGTGAAAGTCCATGTGAAGAGGATGAAAAGACAAGCTGTAGACAGAGAGGAAACATGTGCAAACAACATATCTAACAAAGTATTAGTATCCAAACATTATGAAGAACTCACAAAACTCAACAGTCAAACATCAATTTAGCTAGAAAATGTGCACAAGACATGAAGAGATATTTCACAGAGAAAATACACTTAGAAAGTAAGGATACGGACATGTTCAACGTCATTCACCATCAGTGCTAAAAACATCACCCAAATGTTCAGTAGCAGTTTTGCTTAACCATCAAATCTTGAATCAGCCCAGATATACTTTGACAGGTGAATGGTTAAATGTGCTGAAGTGCGTGCAAACACAAAGGAATAAACTATTGATGCATGAATCAACTTGTATGAACTCGGATGACTCTGCAGGGAGCTATGAGGAGTAAAAAGGTAATCCTGAAAAGTAACAGCCTATATTATGCCATTTATATAATAGTTTTGAAATGATGAAATTTTAGAAGTGGAGGAGAGATTGGTGTTTGCCAGAAGCTTGGGTTGGGTGAAGACGTGGGAGGGAGGGGTTGTGGTTATGAAAGGGCAGCTTCCGGGATCCTTGTGGAGGTGGAAGTGTTCAGTATCCGGACTGTGGGGCCAGATGCGTGAATCCACAGATGATAAAATTGTATAGAACTAAACATGGGCGTACACACACACACGAGTAACAGTAAAACTAGGGAAACCTAAATCTGATTACTAGATTGTATCTTGGTTGTTATATTATAGTTTTGAAAAATGTTACTTTGGAGGAAGCTGGATAGAGTGCATATGAGACCCTTGGTTATTGACTAATAATCTGTAAAGCAAGAAGTATTGATTAGCAACAATCTTTATCGATTTCTTTCTTATGGTTATTGACTAATAATCCGTAAAGCAAGTAAGTATTGAGTAGTAACAAACTCTATTGATTTCTTTGTTATAAATGTATGTGAATCTACAATTATCTCAATAAAATTTTTAATTAAAAAGCAAGAACACCCAGCCTTTCCTATTGAAATGCTGTATTTGGGTAACTCTAACAAGATTCTTGCTTCTGCAAGGACAGACGATGCCCTGAGCCCTGCGTTTTGGGGTAGAGGGTCTTTCCAGTGGCTACCATGAGGGATTTAGCTACAGGGTGCCCCTGTGGCCGTGTAGCTGACCCCAGTTGGGCACTCCTGGCCAGAGTTAAACTTCTTTTCTTTCCAAAAGTTAGTGAATGAAAAACAGTTTCTCCCTGCTTGACATCTGCGATATTGTTATGGTATTCCAAATCTTCATGGAAGAAGAAAATGAGCAGTTTGATAAGCTGTGTGGAATGTATCAGAAAACACGAGGGACTGAGCCCTCTGGCTCTGGCAGCTGTTAGTAGGGGCCCCCCTAGTGGCTCCCTGGCTGGTCTGCAGCTTCCCACAGGGCTCCTGGAATTAGAGCCTCCTGTGGGAGAGCCAGATCAGGAAAAACCCAGAGACCTTTTCATGGCGGCTCACACTTGAGCCCACATGTAGATGTAGTAGGCGGGGGCAACCAGGGTGAGTCAAAGGGCAGGTTTCTTTGGCTTAGTTCATCCACAGCACCTGGGATCTGTGTGAACTGCTGCAGCACTGGACTGACTGGGCACACACAGACCCTGGGGTACCGGGATAATTTTCCACAGTTAGGCAACATGGTAGAAATCAGAATCAATGAAACAGTGCTGTTGCAGATTAGAGCTATCTACTTCACCCAGTTCACGGTGGCAGTCCTTCTAACTTTGGAGAAGAACATCTGATGAAACACACTGACGTCCTTCAGCAATATATGTATTGGCCATATGGCAGAGCTTACTGTTGTTGGAAACAATGCATTGGAAATGACCTAGCAAGGGGCAGATGGGGTGGAGGGGGTAAACTCGCTTTAGTACAAAGGGCAAATAAAGGATCTGGCCCAGAAAATAACTCTTATTATTTTCTGTTTCAGACAATCATCCAAATGCCTCTGAAGGCACAATTCTCCCTTTACCGATTTTGGTACATTCTGGGACAGTCATCCCAGGATGCTATTTTGGCCATAGAAAACCAGATGGACCTGGCAGATTACAGAGAGGTGGTAATGTTAGAAGGGAGATGATGAGTCACTCAAAGTTTCCTCAGGAACAGTTAGGAGTGCTCACAGAGAGGAACCCCCAGAACTGGTGTTTTCTAACAGCATGGGAGTAGCCGGCTGCGTCCGTGTGTGGGCTGGAGTCTGGAGTTATTCTGCTGAATGAATCATAATTAGTGCACTATAAGTTTGAAGCTGAGACCAAATAGTTCATGAACTTTAAAAGTGTTCTGGAATTACATTTTTAAGGGAATCACCACTCAGTGGGAACCATGTTCTATCAAGATCAAGGATTGTGTGGAAGCTTAAAAAAAAAGAGTGTGAGCCTTGGTTGGTCTCTGTCACCAGAATCTTACAGTGTAGTTGCAGAGGTGTCACGTACAAAAAAAGAGTGAACTCTAGATTTAGGGGGGTAGAGAGGCATGTTTTGTAGTGGGAGACAAAGAAATTGTTAAGCTGAGAAGAGAGAAAAGAGCCATTCAGATGGGTAATATCTTGAGCAAAGGCGCAAAGGCAGTAACAGCACTGGCTACAAGTGACAAGCCCAGCATGGTGGCTTACCCCGATTGGAGGATTATTTTTCTCTCATAAGCCAGCATCTTGAGGTAGGAAACCAAGGATTCGTATAGTGGCTCCATGATGCCATTGGGGCGCTAGTCCCCTTTTACCTTTCTGCTCATCCCTCCTACGTATGAGGCTTTCGTCCTAAAGGTGTATAGCCTCATGTTCACAAGAGGGCCGGTTATCCCAGCCTAGCATGGGAGCCTGTATTCCATGCTAGAAGCAGCAGGGAACAAAGGGTCAAGGCACAGACCAGTGGAGCCTGCCCCCTTTTAGAAAACCTCTGTAGAGAGAAGTATCAACCGGACACTTCTGCATCCTCCCAGAAATGTGCTACATGGTCTTCCCCACCCACATCAGCTGAAAGGAGATGTGCACGTTACCACCGGAACAAAAGAGCGGCTCTGCTACTACAGAGGATGCAGAGATTGGGCGGCCAGCAGGCACAGGCAAGAAAGGGCAAGGCAGGTTTGGGCTGGGGGCAGATGTCTCTACAACAGTTTCCGTGTGGTACAGTTAATTGTTTACCATCTTCTTGCAGATTTCTCTTTAGTACAGCAAAAAACTGGTACATAACATCCGGGGTACATTTTATTGATCAGAAGCTTTGGATGGCTACAGCTGTACCCTTTCCACTTTCCCCAACCAGCTATGGCCCCTCTTGACTGGAATGCACCCTCAAATATTTGCAATTTGCACCAGCTTGGCTGCTGTCCTTCACAGTCTCTTGAACTTTGGGCAAAGGCTTTGATTGTATCTCAGCTGAGCCTGACAGGCCCTGGTTTACTGATGCTCAGACCTCAGCTCACGGCAATATTTTCCACTGCTCCAAGTACTTCAGGAAGGTGGTGGGAGCATTTTCAAATGTGCTTATGAATAAAAATATTTCAATGATCTCTACACTGCCACGATGGGCTGCAGCCTCCACGCTGTGCTTTCGAGCAGCCAGCACATTGCAACCCAGCCTCGCACTGTGGGGTGCAGTAGCTCCTCCTGCCTCCATGGTGGCCAACTCAAGACTTGAGCCGCCAGAGTTGCATGGGCGTCACTGTCTACGCTTCTGCTCCACAGTGCTAGTGATGATGCACCTCTCTTTCAGTCTTATTTACAGCCCTGTGTCCAGGACTCAGACCTGTGTGCAGTTAATTATATTGGAGACGATTTAACCATGAATCACAATTTCTCTCTGATGCCCAGGGTTATTATTATGAGCTCAATATCAGTGAACCTGGTTCCTTCCCCACTTAGCTTTCTTCTGAGAAATCCTTCAGTGATTCTGGAATGTAGACCTCAACCTCTGCAGTGTATAGTGGGAGGTTTTTGGATCACGCTAGCATCTCTGTTGTATAGGAAAGCTAAATCATTTCGAGTTAACCTATTCTCTCACACAGTGACTATTTTGAGTTGGTTCTAGGTACTCGTCCTTGTATTAGTCGCACGAAG
The DNA here is from genome assembly GCF_000951035.1 of Colobus angolensis palliatus. Classification (NCBI taxonomy): domain Eukaryota; kingdom Metazoa; phylum Chordata; class Mammalia; order Primates; family Cercopithecidae; genus Colobus; species Colobus angolensis. The sequence goes on along the minus strand of NW_012119598.1, from coordinate 7,053,381 downwards.
AGGATGCTAACATAAGTAAATGTGATCATTGGCCTCAAAAAGCTAAGAGATTAGGGTCATTGTCCTCTCTGTTTGTTCTTTTCTATCTCTTCTTTGCGTCTAATTTGTTCTTGTCTCTGCGACTACAGAGAAATATATTGTTGAATTTGGAAGTTTCTTAGTTACCACAAAGTAGACACCTTTCCACTTCTCCATGCTTGAAAATGTGGGGTCAGTCATGTCTCCACTCTTTTCTCGAACCCTCCCCTCTCATCCATCTTCATAGCCTTTTGAGTTTTCCTCTGGACTTTCTCCTGCCCTTCCAAACCCCAAATCACTAACCCAATTCTTAATTTCATTGTTGAACTGTTGCATTAAATCCTGGCTGGCCTTCGTTCTCCACCTCTATAACCTTTCTCTTTCCCAGATCATTTTATATAAACCTCTACACAATTCTCTTAAATGGTTCTCATCTGGACTTCAAGGCCCCTCCCTAATTTCTCCCTACCCCAGTTTATTTATGTGTTTGTTTATTTATTTATTTTTGAGATGGAGTCTCACTCTGTCACCCAGGCTGTAGTGCGGCAGCACAATCTTAGCCCACTGCAACCTCTACCTCCTGGGTGCAGGCGATTCTCCTGCCTTAGCCTCCTGAGTAACTGAAACTACAGGCACCCAACACCATGCCTGGCTAATTTTTTTTTTTTTTTTTTTGTATTTTTAGTAGAGATGGGGTTTCTCCATGTTGGTCAGGCTGGTCTCGAACTCCTGGCCTCAAGTGATCCACCTACCTCGGCCTCCCAAAGTGCTGGGATTACAGGCATGAGCCACCATGCCCAGCCTTTATTCTTTTATTAAAATAATTTTTTTTTGAAACAAAGTCTTCCTCTGTCACCCAGGTTGGAATGCAGTGGTATGATCTCGGCTCACTGCAACTTCCACCTCCTGGGTTCAAGCAATTCTCCTGCCTCAGCCTCCCGAGTAGCTGGGTTTACAGGTGTGCACCACCACGCCCAGCTAACTTTTGTATTTTTAGTAGAGACAGAGTTTCACCATGTTGACCAGGCTGGTCTCAAACTCCTGACCTCAGGTGATCCACCCACCTTGGCCTCCCAAAGTGCTGGGATTACAGGCATGAGCCACTACGCCTGGGTTTCATTTTTTAAATTCCTCTGTGGAAACTCTCACTCCATCTATGCCCATTCTTGCCTTTGGCATATTTCTGGCCCTTCCCTTTGCTTTCCTGTTTGTCCGTATTTTCATGTGTTGTCCATTCTCTTCCCTTTCTACTAAAACTTGTCCTTTGACTCCTACTAATCCCAACTTGGAACACCATTCCTGTGACTTATCCTGCCTAGGAACTTCTCCAGTCCCCTTTCTTCATTGACCTCAGCACAAGAATGACATTTGAAGAAAATTATTGTGTATGTGTTAAGCTGTGACTTTTTTTTTTTTTTTTTTTTTGAGACGGAGTCTGGCTCTGCCAGGCTGGAGTACAGTGGTGTGATCTTGGCTCACTACAAGCTCCACCTCCTGGGTTCACGCCATAAGCTGTGACTTTTGCAGATACGTTTAGCTTTGCTTGCCCATGGCTCTTCTTTCCTGCATAGGAGAAATTAAATGTATTTCCCATTCATTTTCTGTCTCATGCTGAACTTGGCATAGCACATCGAACTCAGCAGCCTTCAGATTAATATTATTGATTGATTGACTGAAAGGTCTGACGCAGTCTAAACAGCCTAATCCCTTTCATTCTGTTTCCTCTGTGAGTTATTCTGTTAGTGAAAACATAATGGCTATTTCGTTGTGGGTTCAATTCCCCTAAAGAATTAACTTCACACGGAGAATACATTTGTTATGTGACCACCCGGGATACCTCCCTCTCTGTTATAGATTGAGTGTTTTCATCCCCCCAGCTCGAAATCCATATGTTGAAATCCTCACCCCCAATATGATGGCCTTAGGAGGAGAGGCCTTTGGGAGGTAAAGAGGGTGGAATTTTCGTGAATGGGATTAGTATCCCTATAAAAGGAACCCCTGGAAACCTCTCGCCCTCTTTTGGCTATGTGAGGGAACTAGGAGAAGTTGGCCATCTGCAACCCACAAGAGAGCCCTCCCCAGAACCCAGTCATGCTGGCACCCCGACCTCAGACTTCCGCACCCCAGAACTGTGAGAAATAACTTCCTGTTGTTCATGGCAACTACTTCAGGGCTCTTTGTTATACTAGCCTGAACTAAGACACCCTCTTCACAATTGTCTTAAAGTAAATGTTCTTAACAGCCCAGGGTAACAGAGTGGGTAGAACTCAGCAAAACCCATTGTTCTTATTAGAATCATGGCCTATATGTGTTTGGTGATGGGTTTATGATGGTGAATTAGTAAAGAGAGTTCCCTAAATAGCACACACTAAAATGACATACTATAAGCAAAACAACGCAAGGAAATGTTGTGTCAGGAAAGGATGCCTTATATTTTAGTAACACACATGCCCAAATCTCAAGGCTTTAAAGCAATAACAGTTTATTTCTCAACCACCCAAAGTTCAGTGAATGATGGGTGACTCCTAGGGTAACCTCCCCCCATGTGGTAACTCAACAATTCAAGGTGCTGCCACCGCCTTGTGATTCTCCTCAACATAAGAGACGCTCATCTCAACAATCACCATGGCTGCAGGGACAGAGCTGAAAAGTTGGGCGCTGGCTCTAAAATGCTTTGGCTCAGAATGGACACAAATCACTTCCGCTCACTGTGTGTTGCCTAGGATAAGTCACATGACCCTTCTCAACTGTAGGAGGTGAGGCATTCGGTGAGCAGTAAGTTCTCTGTCCAGGTACCATTTAGCTTCAAAGAGTTAACACAGATTTCAAAGTTACCTAATTACCAATCTTGGCACGGCTGACAGATTGGAATGACACCATCCACGTATCCTTTCAAAACAGTGCTGGTAACCACAACTGCTCACCCAAAGAATAAGTGTACTTATATGAATTTATGGTAAAGGAAATGGCTAAAGATAAACACAGTTAGTTTCTTGCTCAGTCAACTCTTCCTTCCATAAATAAATCATACTGCTCAGTGCTGTCAAGCTTTGCTTTACCCTGACAGTAATGACATGTTCTTTTCATCGTTACCATAAATTTGGGTATATAATCAATGGTTTATGAGAAGTGGAAGATTTTAGGGAGTGGGAGTTTTTCTCATTTATGAAGTAAAAAATTTCTTATTGAATTTTATATACAATAATTTGTAGAAACATTTGTATTGTATGTAAATTTATATTTATTGAATGTGAGGCACAGGAATACACGTACATCATTAAAACAAATTATATAACTCCCTAGGGTTTAAAACCTCAAACTGTAGAGTCCTGTCTCCTGCCTCCTTCCAGATCCTCACTCCCTGTTCCAACCGGTCAGCTGTTTTCTTTAGGATACACCTTCAAACATTAAAAGCAAAAAAACACCTAAGCTGCGATTTCTTGATTCTTTCCCAGCTAGGTGTGAACTAATGTGTTGACTTCTTAGATCTCAACTTCCCCTGCCTCCCCCATATACCCTCTCCTACTTGACCCATCACCCCAATAAAATTATACATAATATCTGGTAAACTAATATTCAGAATTAATATTATTATGACCACAGAAACATTGTTCACAACACAACCAAGTAGTGTACTGTGATTATGTTTCCTTATTGTAAGACTTTTGTTTTTCCTAGAGTTTATAATTGACTTCTTTTCACATTTTTATTGCTCTCTTAGTTTGTATCATTATCAGTAATTCATTCCCATCGTCCCAGATGCTTTCCTCTCGGTACATTCAGCTCCATTTACCCATTTCATCTTTTAGGAGAGATTCTATAGAAGGCTTTTGTGCCTTGCCCTACTATCCTCTCCTTTTTACCTTCAGGGCTGGAAGATTGCAAATCGCATTTTACAGGCCGTCTTCCCAGCTGAGTTCTGGTTAGGTCTGCCAATTGGAGGAATTCCCAGCAATTAGGAAGTATAGAAGATAGAAGACATTATTTTTCTGGTAGCTCCACATAGAAGGTGATTGTTGGCTGCTGTGACTGTGCTAACGTGTCTTTACTAACAACAGCAACTATAGGCTCCTGCCTGGGGTTGCTGGCACATGACTACAAAGCCTTGGAGCTGCTAAGCAACAGTGCAGGGGCTGGGTTGTATGGGCTCACCTGAGCTCTGGATCCTGAAAAAGTGTTAGCAGCTTTCTGCAGTTCAGGACTTCTGGAAACACCACCTTTTCCTTCTTGCTTTTCCAGTTTTAATAAGAATTTGGTAACCAAATTCCCTATATGAAATCCCCTCCGCTTTGAAATACCTACAGTGGTGTCTGCTTTCTTCCTTGGAAATGGATGAATCCAGCCATGGCCAGGCCTGCTGCCCTGGCACCTTGTAATGGAAGAGCAAGAAACAAAACCTACAAATCACTAGGTTGGTGACTGGTTCTGTCATAAACCTCTTTAGACCAGCATTCTTGGATCACAATACAATAAGAGCCACATTTTAAAAATGTTCTAGTAGCCACATTTTTAAAAAGCTAAAAGAAACAGGTGAACTTAATTTTAATAAAACATATTATTTAACCAAATAAATAAAAACATTATCACTACATATAATCAACATAATGTAATGATTAATGACCTACTTGACATTGTTTGTTATGTGGAATCTGATGAGTATTTTACACTTGCAGCACAACTGCATAAAACGAGCCAGATCTAGGTCTCAACAGTCACGTGTGGTAAGGCTTCTGTAGAACACAGCTTTAAATCCTCAGGGCTGACATGGCATCCTTGCCTTCCATCCACTTTAAAACAGCCTGCAAGGCGGTGAGTGACTTATGGTTTTAACTCTGATGAGGAGGATTCATCATGGCATGGGTTGCTGAGAACCCTGAGTCACAAGGTATAAAGCAGGGACCAAAGGGCTGTGCCCACTGCAGCAAACCCCTGCTGGGTTTAATGCTCTCCTGTCACCACCTTGAAATTTGTAAAGACTTTTTACGGGGTCTTGCTCTGTCATCCAGGCTGGAGCACAGTGGAATGATGTCTTATACTTCATCTGGCTGAGACTCACTAGAGAAGGTCACTAGTTAGAACTACAGAAGCAGCTGGGCAAGTGACTCAGGCCGGCACTTTGGGAGGCCGAGGCAGGAAGACTGCTTGAGCCCAGGAGTTTGAGACGAGGTTGGGCAACATAGTGAGATGTCTCTACAAAATAAAAATTAAAAAAATTATCTGGGCAAGGTGGCGCGGCCCCGTAGTTCCAGTTATTTAGGAGGCTGAGGTGGTAGGATCGTTGAAGTCCAGGAGTTCAAGGCTGCAATGAGCTAGAATTGAACAGAGTGAGACCCTGTTTCTTATAAAAAAATTAATAATAAAAAAAGAACTAGAAAAGGTTCATTGCAGCCTTTAATTCCTGGGCTCAAACAATCCTTCCCAGTAGCTGAGACTAGAGACATGAGCCACCATGCCCAGCTAATTTTTTTTTATAGAACCAGGGTCTCACTATGTTGCCCAGGCTGGTCTTGAACTCCTGGACTTAAGCTACCTTCCCGCCTCAAGTCAGTCTCCCAAGTGGCTGGAATTACAGGTGCATTACACTGACCCCGGCTTCTTCAAGATTTTTTTTTTTTTTTTTAGACGGAGTCTCCCTCTGTCGCCAGGTTGGAGTTCAGTGGCACGATCTCAGCTCACTGTAACCTCCGCCTCCTGGGTTCAAGTGATTCTCCTGCCTCAGCCTCTGGAGTAGCTGGGACTACAGGCGCACACCACCACACCCAGCTAATTTTTTGTATTTTTAGTAGAGACGGTGTTTCACTATGTTGGCCAGGATGGTCTCAATCTCTTGACCTTGTGATCCACCCACCTTGGCCTCCCAAAGTGCTGGGATTACAGGTGTGAGCCACCAGGCCTGGCCAAAATTCTTAAACAGAGAACTCCACATCATCATTTTTCACTGAGCCTCTCAAATTACGCAGCCGACGTGGCCTCTTGGGCTGATGTTGTAGTTTTCCTTCTTTCTAAAAATTGCCCTTTTGCCTTTTTATTCTACTTTCTGGAAGGCTTCACTAAATTTCTATTCTAACTCTTCTTTTGAAACTTTCATTGTTGCTGTCATATTTTTTAATTTCTGAGAGGATTTTTCCACCTTCTGAATATTCCTTTTCTTGTGGCATCCTTTTTTCATGTGTGCAATATTTTTTATTCATTCTTCTGAGAATGTTAATAATAGTTTCTTGAAGTTTCCTTTTGCTTCTATTTTGAGTTTTTTTTTTCCTGCTTTGTTTGGGCTTCATATTTTATGTTAGAGATAAAAGCAGATGCATTTGGTTTGGAAAGACAAAGGATCTTTCCCTGTTGAAGTAATGTGGAATGAAAAAGTAAGAGGTGATACAAACATTTTAAGGGCAAAAGAGGCAACATTGAGGAAACTCACATGAGACCAACTTCATCTCTGGAAAGTATAAGTTGTTTCTCAAATTGTGAGATACTGTAAGGGCAAGAGCTAAAAATTAGAAGGAAACATTTGGAGTATCTGCAATGCAGGAATCAACAAATGCTGAAAACTGTGAGTTGCAGTGAGGACTCATCTGAAGTCCCACAGCCTAAATTTGCAGCTGGTCCAATTGGCATAGTTTGGTGACATTCTCTAGTTAGTCTTGGCCAGATGGGATACAAGACAAAAAAGCAACTGTAGGATGCTGGGCAGGTGAAGGTAAGAGGCAAAGAGTAGAGAGACAGCTGAGGGGTCCGAGGTGCTGGAGCACCCTGGCGGGAGGCCAGCTGCAGGCTTGGATAGTAAGGGAATAAAAGGAAGTCTGAGGGACTGAGGGCAACTCTGGTGAGGATCAGTGTCCCGGGAGTTTTTCAGGCAGTGTGGAGTCTGTTTTCAGTCCTGAAGGAATGCATGAGCTGGTGGAGGCCACGACAGCATAGGAATGTAAAACATGTAAAACAGTTCCACAGTTGGAATCAAGAGGCATGCATTCACATCCTGGTTTGATGGGACCTGGTAAGGTCAGGTAGTCAGGCTGGAAATCAAAGAGACTGGATTTTTTATGTCCCATGTCTCCCTAGCTTCAAATCCACTCTCTCTAGAATAGACTGCAAAAAGGGGAATTTCTGTTACAGCATATAGCATTCGTCCTATGAAGAAACCCCCTCGCTCAGTGACTTACAGGAAAAACTGGGGTATAAAATACCGGTAACATCTGGCCTGCTGCAGAGCTGGCTTCAGGAACAATTGTGGACCATTACATCACTCTCTCCGGTCTGCCGGCATTGGCGTGTACATGAGGATCATAACCACCAGATGGCGCTGTTGGCCTAAGATCGAGCACAGTCCCCAGGCTGGAGGTCCTGGGAAAGCCTGACCTGAATCTAAAACTTCTCTAAACTCCCAAATTTGATTCAAAAGCAAAACAGTAGAAAAATGCTGCACATCCCAGCGAGGTCAGAGCATAGCATCTGCGTGGCCCGTAGGCAAGACATCGGTGGTTATTTAAAGTTCGAGTTTAAGAAAATGACTTCACATTGCAGAGAACTGGGGAGCCGGCGCTGGTCCCTCAGTCCCGGGCGTGGAACTCTCTCCTGCACCCGCAGCGGAGTGGCTGGCAGCGCCGCATGGAGGTGGCGAGCTCCGGGTCTCACGCAGCGTCTGTCTGTGCAGTGCCCAGATGGCAGGGGCTGTAGAGGCCTCCAGAAACCTGCAGATCGGTTGCATTCCACCAACCCTGGCCCTGCCATTCGCCCTCACCACCCCAGCTCCAGGCTGCCGCACTTTCTGGCTCTGGCCACCGCCGAAGCCCTAGGGACGGTGCGCTCTGGCTGCGCGGTGGCCGCGGGAGCTGGTGGCAAGGGACTAGGTCCTAGCGGGAGAGCCTTATTTAGTCTCCCAGGGCCGGCCTCTTTGCATACTCTAGGGGCCCCGGGAGCTCAGCGTGTGCTTCCCACGGGTGTTTTCGAGAATAACATGGCTTTCAGCCAGGCCAAGCCCCTCGCAGCTGGGCGGTGCGTGAGTTGCCAGGTGCGCGCTTCAGGATTGGAGGCGCTGGCCGGAGCAGGGCCTGCTGGATTCCAAGAGTCTGTGCTAAAAGGCCTGAGCCCGAGTGCCGGGGCCTCCATCTCGGTGGCCTCCAGTCTCGTGGCCCACTTCCCACGTGCGCCCGGTTCAGGCGCGCGGCTCTCCCGGCTGGCAGGTGCACGGCCTCCCTTCTGCGGTTGCGGCTGCGGCGGTTTCACTGCGGCTGGTTCCTGCCAGGTCATCTGCTGTGCGCGCATCGGGGCTGCGGACAGGCAGAGGCTGATTAACTTTTCATGGCGATTCACTCGGCTGTGCGTCCGAAGGCAGCTTCTGGGGCAGGAGCTATTAAGGACCCGACTGTGCCAGGGGCTGCCCTTTCTCCTGCCGCACTAATTACTGACCTGGGAGGGAGACTCGGATTTCTCTCCCCAGTGAGCTGTTTTGTGCCTTTTGGCCTCCTTTGATTTCCCAAGCAAAGCTGGGGGCTGGGAATTCCAAGGATGAGGGCCAGGAAAGGCTGAGGGAGGAAGGGCGCCTGTTCAGTTTAATCGCATTTGTGGAAAGCCCGCCTGAGCTCAGCCTGGAGAAGGAGCTTGGGGATGGTGACATCCTTGTCCCAGGAGCTCGCGGGCTCCCGGGGAGATGGGACTCGCAGAGTGGGGGTGAAAGAGTTGATTGACAGTGTAGGAATGTATGTACCAAGGGCCAGTGTAGTGGGACCCAGTGTAGAGGAGTCTCGGCTCCAAGGACGAGCCGGTGGAGTGAGCGAGAAAAGGTATTGAAGGAAAATGAAACAAACCGCCGGGCGCGGTGGCTCATGCCTGTAATCCCAACACTTTGGGAGGCTGAGGTGGGTGGATCATTTGAGCTCAGGAGCTCGAGACCAACCTGGCCAACATGGTGAGACCTCATCTCTACTAAAATATAGGAAGCAGCGGGGCGTGGTTTTGGAGTGGAGGAGGACACTGGGCTCCCAGCGGAACCTGGTGTGAATGTTCCAGGTGTGCTCTTTAGACCACCCCATACACAGGTGGTCCATATATCTGGGACTGGTATTTTCTCAAAGCTTCCCCCTCCTTCCCCCATTACATAAAAATTTGAAAATTTACAGATGTATTCAGAGAAATCGCTATGCAGAGGAAAACACTGGGATTTTTTTTTTTTTTTTTGGTGGAGGGCGGGGAGTTCTATCCAGGTGTAGATAATTTTTATCTAATTGTATGTGAGACATACATACACAGCATGTGTAGTGTTGTGTTAAACATCGTGTGTTTAGGCATTTAGAAAATATGATTTTTCATTATAAAAGTAGTCGATGTTTTTCTCAATTTTTGGAAAATAAGGAAATATATGAAAACAAAAATTAAATATTACCCAGATTCTAAATACATAATAATCCTTTTGGTATGTTTCCTTAAACTATTTTTTTCCTGTGGGTGTTTAATTTAGTTGAGACCATATGCTATTTGCTAATTTCTAAACATGGTCAGTACGGAAACATCATAGATAGAAGGCTAAATGAGAGCTGCTGCTTTTTTTTTCTTTTTGGAGACAGTCTCACTCTGTCACCCAGGCTGCAGTACAGTGGCGCGATCTGGGCTCACTGCAACCTCTGCCTCCCAGGTTCAAGCAATTCTTCTGCCTCAGCCTCCTGAGTAGCTGGAATTACAGGTGTCTACCACCACCCCTGGTTAATTTTTGTATATTTAGTAGAGATGGGGTTTCACCATGTTGGTCAGGCTGGTCTCGAACTCCTGACCTCGTGATCCGCCCACCTCGGCCTCCCAAGAGAGAGGTTTCTTAATGCTTCCCAGGGCTCCAGTGACACAATGTCCCCCTCTGCACCACTTCACCCCAACACTTGTGGTGGAAGAGCCAGGGAGGGCTTGGACAAAACACTCTAAAACCACCTCCCAAACCCCACCTCACAAATAATCACTGCACCCAGCTGCCCACTGGCCCCTGCCCTCTGGTTGTGGCGAGGGCTTGGGAGCTGTGAGATCCCTTCTCAGCCGCCTCTGCAGAACATCGGTGCAGACATTGCTTTGTATATGATCTCAGTCTTTTTAGTATATTGTTTGAAACATTAATTTAACTAATGTCCAATTAATTTAATTTTTACAAAGGAACAAAGTAGGGCCCACATCGGAGTTATCCTCTGGATCATCGAGTGCCAGAGGAATGTGGCCGGGCTTGGAAGCTCACGCCCATAATCCCGGCGCTCTGGGAGGATCACCTCAGGTCAGGAGTTCGAGACCAGCCTGGCCGACATGGTGAAACCCCGTCTCTACCAAAAATACAAAATTAGCCAGGTGTGGTGGCGCATACTGTAATCCCAGCTACTTGGGAGGCTGAGGCAGGAGAAGCGCTTGAACCTGAAATGCACAGTTTGCAGTGAGCCGAGATGGCGCCATTGTACTCCAGCCTGGGCAACAAGAGCAAAACTCTGTCTTGGGGGGAAAAAAAAAGAAGAAGAATACGGAACCACATCTACAGAATTTTGAGGATAAAGTGTTTGGGAACCAAACATTTTTGGTCTATGTCAAATTATCTTTCACATTTAAAGTGAAGAGAAAACACATTCATTGTATAAGAAAATATGCCACCTAGTACTTTTTTTTTTTGCGGAAAAAAAAAAAGAAAAGAAATCCAAAAACTTCCAGAGGATTTCCATTTCTGGCCGTGAAGGAGTATTTTGTATCAGAATAACCCTCCTGCTGAAGATCTGTAAAAGCCAAACCAAATAAAACGTAATGCAGTCGTCTGAGAGCATCAAAGAGCAACCAAGGTTGCTGGAATCCAAGGGCCAAGATGTTAGAAAGGAGAGAAGTGCATTGAAGTGAGTTCTTTCTTTGCAGCTGTTTTTGTCCCTTGGGAGCATTTGCTGATTCAGGTCCTGTCATGGGGTGTGAAACCCAAACAGAAAGTGGCAGCTCATAGCTTGCCACAGTCAAAAAAATTGGAATTCAGGATACAAAGTTGTCAGGACTTGATGGGCCATGAACACAAAGAAAAGGGAACCAGGGAAAATTGTGTCTTCATGCAATTTCTCTTCAAACCATTTCCTGAGGTCTAAGCTGTGCTTGTGAACAATGCGATGCCCAGAAACCAAACAGAAGCAGCTGCTAAGAGGCTGGAGAGCTAAGCCAAGATGCTGGCACGCTCGTGGTGCTGGGTGGACGTAACTGTCAGTTCAGGCACAAAGGAACAGGTGCCCTGTAAGCACCTCGGGTTGTCAGCTGAGATCCAAGAGACCAAGCGGCAGGAGTAAGGGCCAGCAGGTGAGCAGCCTTCAGACAAGAGCCACACAGGCTCTGATGGGCTCGGTTTCTGCTGGGGTGTGTGTGTGCAGATGGTCTGCATGCACTCTGTTTTCTGCCACAAGCAAAGAAAGCCTTTCTGGAGGAAGGGAACATATTCCTTGCCACACCATGTTTTGTACTCAATCCATAGTTACCAGGTAGGAACAGGGGAGGAGGCACCAGCTAGCAAGGTGCAGTGCAGAGGAGTTGCTGCTGCATCCAGGAAGTAGCTGTCCTCCCTGAGGCTTTATGGGGTGCTCCTCTGAGGACCAGATGTGGTCCATGTGGGAGGGAAAGTCAGCCTGAAGCCACTTTAAGACCTTGTTCAGAGGCCACCATGGAGGAGGTAATGGACTCCAACTAAGAGTCTGCAAGAAGAAATGCAGGTGGGCTGAGGGGAAGCAGCTGGTTCCATTGGGAGAAAGGCCGTCACCCACTTTGGAAGACAATGAGCAGTTCTTACAAAACCAAACATACTCTTACCATAGGATCCATCATTCACACTCCTTGGCATTTACCCAAAGAAGGTGAAAACCATGTCCACAGAGAAAATGGCACAGAGGTGTGTGCAGCAGCTTTACTCATAATTGCCAAAGCTTGGAAGCAATCAAGATGTCCTGCAGGGAGTGAATGGATGAAAAAGCTGTGGTACACCCATACACTGGAATATTACTCAGCTCTGAAGAAGAAATGAGCTATCAAGCAATGAAAACATATGGAGGAAGCTTAAATGCATATTACCCAGTGAAAGAGGCAAATCTGAAAAGGCTTCTTCATGCACACTGTATGATCCCAATTGTATGACATTCTGGAAAAGGCAAAACAAGGAAGACAGTAACAAGATCAGTGGTGCCGGGGATTAGAGGGGAGGGAAGGATAAATGGGTGGAGCACAGAGGACTTGAGGGCACTGAAGCCACTCTGTATGATACTATAATGATGGACACATCTCATTATACATTCATCAAAATTTATAGACTATGTAACGGCAAGAGTGAGGTCGAATGTAAACTGTGGGCTTTGAGTGATGATGTGTCAATGTAGGCTCCTCAATTGTAACGAATGTACCACCCTGGAGGGGATGTTGATATGGGGGGCTGTAAATGTGTGGGGCTGTGCATGTGGTGGCCACCTCCTTGGCTACCTGAATTAAGAGTTATGCCTGTACCTTCTCAATTTTGCTGCAAACCTGAAACTGCACTAAAAAAAAAAAAATTCTGATTAAAAACAAAAGAAGGCATCACCCATGTCTCATGGATTGCAATTGGAAAAATCCAATAGGAGAATCTCTGAAGTACCCATGAGGTGTCTATGAGAGAAAGAAGCAGCCAGCCATACTTGTCACAAAGCTGGCCCTGCTGGAGCGTGGTTCCTTTTACCTAATCCGCTCTTCCTGGTCCTGACTCTGGGGGACTCGAAGACTGCAGTTGCCAAGCTGTGGTGGGAAGGGAATGCTGGGGAGATGGGACAGAGGAAAGAGGGGTAGGACCCATAGTTCTCTTTGCAGGTGGCTGGAGGAGAGGAGATTTAATATTCAATCAAAGGGCTTTGGCTACTGTCAGGGACTGGATATATTAGTTTCTGAACTGCGACTGTGTTAGCAACTTAAAGTGACAGTAGAACCTGAGAGTGAGCTGACATGTCATGATAAGTGTTCAGCTAAGGGCCTCCAGGCACCTTGCAGAAACAAACATAAATCATCCCTGGAGGAAAGCATTTCTCTGCAAGCCCCTTTGCATTCCCATGGTTTAAATCCAACCTCATATGAACTCAAAAGTTACCAGTACCCAAGAAAGCAAGGTCATAGCTAGTGAGAGTTAGCAGGAGTCAGCAGATTTAGACCATTCATGACTTTAGACTGTAGACTTTGCAGATACAGGATATAAAATATAAAAATAAAAAAATACAAAATAAAATCATCAAAATGCGTTAAAAATAAGACTATCAACAATAACTAAGGAGACTTGAAAATTAGCAATAAACTTCTAGAAATAAAAATACATGTAATGGTTGAAATTAAAGCTCAATTTTTGTTTTAAAAACATGTTAATACAAATTAGAAGAAAATTCATAAGCGAGAGGAAAGTTTCTGAAGATATCACCCACAAAGAGCAAAGAAAGAAAAATCTAGAAGAGAGGTATATAGTCATAGAGGATAAAATGAAAATATGTAACATGTTTAGAGTTAAGATGAGAGAATACAGAGGATGAGGCAGGGAGGGAATATTCAAAGAGACTGTGTCTAAAAATGTTTCAGAATGATGAAAGTTATTCTTCCACTAGTGTAGGAATAACAAACAAGGTAAGTAAAATGCATTCCGTCATAGTATTTCATTGATACATTGTCATATAAGAGACATAGAGAAGATCTTAAAAGAATCCAGAAAGAAAAGAAAAAGGTACAAAAGAAAGAAAATGAACAACAATAGCATGTAAGTTGGCAGGGAAGTGATTGAAGTTAAAGTTTTTACATTTCTCACAAGGAGGTAAGATTTAGTGAACACTTGACGTTGTTAAGTTTGCATGGTAAGATTTCAAGGGTGATAGCTGAAGGAATAAAAACAGAGTTTACAGTTTTCAAATTAGCACAGGGGAAAATTGAATAAAAAACCCCTCAATCCAAAAACATGAAAGGAAGAAAAAAAAGAAGCATGGAGAATGTGGGATAACAAGAAAGTCCAGGTATATAGCTGAAATGGTTGGAAAAAGTTCATATATTTCAATAATCATAGTAAACAGAAAAGAACTAAACTTATCAATTAAAAGGCAGAGCTTAATCAGATTGGATAAAAATCAAAATTTGCTATTTGCTCTTAAGAAACAACAAACCTACAAATTAAGGGCATGGAAAAGTTAAAAGTAAAAGGATAAACCAAACAAACAGAACTAACCAAATAAAAACCCAAACAAATATAGGGTACCTATATTGATATCAAAAAAGACAAAAGCAAATTATTTAAAATACAAAGGGTAACTACAAAATGTAAAAGATTCAATTCACTGGTAATACCTAGCAATTCTAAATTTTTATGCACCTAATAAAATGGATACAAAATATAGAAGGCAAAAATTCAGAAAAAGTTAAGGAAAAAATAGATAAATCCTCCATTAAATTACCTCGCTAGTATTTGACTGGTTAAGAAGACATAAAGCAGGATAGAGAAGACCTGAACACATGGTTAACAATGACTTAATGGGTACATACTGAGTCCTGTACCTCAGTTCTGAACTTAAAGCAACAGTAGAACCTGAGAGTGAGCTGAAATGTCATGACAAGTGTTCAGCTAAGGGCCTCCAGGCACCTTGCAGAAACAAGCATAAATCATCCCTAGAGGAAAGCATTTCTCTGCAAGCCCCTCTGAATTCCCATGGTTTAAATTCAATCTCAGATGAATTCAAAAGTTACCAGCACCCAAGAAAGCAAGAACTCTAATAACTAAGGAACACATCATCTTTCTCAAGAGTACATGCAGCATTTGCAAAAATTGACATGCAGTAGTCCTTAAAGCAAGTCTGGAAAAACTTCAAAGAATTACTATCAGAGAGACATAACATAGAATTATAATGGGAATACTAATTACCAAAACAGAAGATAAAGTTAAAGAGGTAATTTGAGGAAAATCAAAGTGAATATATGAGAAAAGAAGAAGGATTAAGAATTAGTGAACTGCAGAGCCAACTTAGGGGAAAAAAGAAAACAGAATAAATTCAAGAAAGCAACAGAAATGAAAAAATAAAAACAAAGAAAACTGGAGAAATGAATGAAATAGCAAACTAAAATACACCAGAGAGATCTGACAATGGCAGAAGCTGTGTTTTGAAAAACACTGCCAATACAGATAAAACTCCAATGACTTTACTCCATGGAAACGAGAGATGGCACAAGTAAACAATTAGGAATAAAAAAAGGGATATACTCATGAGTACAGAAGACATGATGAAAGAAAATTCTATAACAAAATTATATGCCAGTAATTAGAATATTTAGATAAAAGGACAAATTTCTAGAAACATCTAACTAGCCAAAACTAGTTCCAGGAAAAAAATAGCATAAACAATCCTATAATGATTAATTAAAGGTAAAATTAGTAGTTTAGAATGTTCTCATAAAGAAACCCAGGCCTGGGCAACATGGCAAAAGCCTGTCTCTACAGAAAACACAAACATCAGTTGGGTGTGGTGGCACATGCCTGTGGTTCTACTACTTGGGAAGCTGAGGCTGGAGGGATCATTTGAGCCCAGGTGATTGAGGTTGCTCATTCAATTGTAATCAGACCACTGCACTCCAGCCTGGGTGAGGAAGTGAGACCCTGTCAAAAGAAAAGAAACCCAGGCCCAGATCCTTGATAGGTGAGTTTTGCCAATCCTTCAAGGAAGAGATAATTACAATACTACAGAAGATCTTCCTGAGAGTTAGAAAAAGAGGGAGTTTCTTTTCTTTTTTCTTTTTTATTTTTATTATACTTTAAGTTCTAGGGTACATGTGCATAACACGCAGGTTTGTTACATATGTATACTTGTGCCATGTTGGTGTGCTGCACCCATCAACTCGTCAGCACCCATCAACTCGTCATTTACATCAGGTATAACTCCTAATGCCATCCCTCCCCCTCCCCCCTCCCCATGATAGGCCCCGGAGCGTGATGTTCCCCTTCCCGAGTCCAGGTGATGTCATGGTTCAGTTCCCACCTGTGAGTGAGAACACGCGGCGTTTGTGTCATGGTTCAGTTCCCACCTGTGAGTGAGAACACGCGGCGTTTGGTTTTCTGTTTTCTAAGGCTACTATCATCTCGATTCCAAAACAAGACAAGAATAATATGCACTTACTTATGAACATTGTCACAATATCTTAAACCAAATATTGGTAAATTAAATCCAGCAATGCATGGAAAACATGGTCACATTGGGTTATACTGGGCTAAAAATTAGTTTAACAACAGAAAAGTATTTTATTGCAATTTGTCAATCACCACATTAGAGGAGAAAAGCATTAAGATGATGTCAACTGATGTACATAGAGCACTTGATAATGTTCAACATCTATTCATAATGACCATTACTACCAATGTAATTTGTAAATTCAATGCAAGCTACGATTGGAATGAATGCAGATTTATAAGCACTGCTAATTCTAAAATGTATGCAAAAAAGCAAATATCCAACACTAACTGAGAAATTCCTGCAGAAGTAAAAGGTGCAAGTGGGGAGACTGTCTTATCAGAAATCAAGGTTCAGTATAAAGCTCTAATAATTATTATAATCCAGTATTGGCTCAGATCTACAGAAATATAAACCAATGGAACAGAACTGAGAGCCAGAAACAGACCCCATTCATAGAAATATGATTTGCCTAGTGAAGAAAGCATGGACTATCCAATAAATGATGTGGAGGTAATTGGCTATTTATGAGGACAAAAGGAAACTGGATTCCTTCATCACACCATACACCATAATCAATTCCACACAGATTACAGACCTTTAGAAAAAAATTAGGAGAATGTCCTTATGTTCTTGCAATAGAAAGGATTTCTTAAACAAGGCATGAAATAAAAGCCATAACAAGAGGATGATATATTTAATCACAGAGAAACAGGACCAGATCATGCACAGCCCCATAGGCTCAAGGAAGGGACTTGGTGGTCATGCTTGGAAAGACAGTGGAGGGTTTTGAGCAAGAGTATTATGTGTTTTACACTTTTAAGAACCACTTTGGCTTTGTGGATAATAGGCTGTAGGAGGCAGGACTTTGGAGGACTGAAACTAGCTAGCAAGAAGTCTCTTACAGCAGCCTAGTCATGGGCTCATGGAGCTTGGATAAGGGTGGTTATGGTGGAGATAGACGGAATGGAATCAGTATATATTTTGTAAGAGGAACTCGTAGAGTAGGCATAGATTTTAATTGAATGAGCTAAATCAAAGATAAGTCAGAAGATTTTTGGCCTGAGCAACTGGGCAGCTGTGATGCTATTTGCTGAAATGGAGAATCCAAGGAAGGAACTATTTAAGGGGCTGCGGAGAAAGGATCCAGGAATTGTGTCTTGCCTTTTAGCCAACCAGTCAGCTTGGTAAAGAAGGCATTTAGATGCACAAGTACGGAGCTGAGATCAGGAGTGGAGATATATAAATTTGGAGAGTCATCGGTATAAAGATGGTATTTATAGACATAAATTAGGTAATTTGGGGCGATGCCACAAAGGATCTATGTGTCAAACAAAAGCATTTACTCAACCTGGAATATTTATGTGCTCAAAAAATATTTGATGATTAAAAGTTTTTGGGACTACTTGTATTAGATAGATATGTCACTTCCTTACAACTTAAACAAATAAAATTAACACTTTGCCTAGTGGTTCTTATTAATGAATATTAAACTGTCTTAGCATTTGCATTTAGTAATAGAAAACACATCAGACAGAGCTGGGAGAATAGGGTTTTTGTGCTTGCTCTGTTGCTTCTAAGTTATGAGATCTTGAGTAAGTCATTAATCCCTTTTTCTTGCAGATTTCTCAAGGGTGTTGCACCAAATGCCTTCTAAGATTCTATGATTACAATGAAAGATGCATTATAAAAAATATTCTTTGTAGCAACATTAGCATTTCTGTTTCAGGGAACTGGCTTTGTTAAAAAAAAATAACATCACATGGGGTTAGCAGGAGAAAAGGAAATAGAAGAGCTAAATGTTCTGCACTTGCAGTCAGCAGGATTTAGGAATTGAGAGGAGAGAGAGGAGAAAGAGAGGGAAGTTAGCAAGATGCTGAGGGGGCAGAAGCTTCACTGGGGTTGGCATGACCAGCAATCCCATGGCAGGGAGGCGAGCCAAAGTGGTTTTGGAACCAGGTTATACTATCCTCATCTGTTGTTTGCACTGCTATGATGTAAATTTCTTTGATCTTCTCCAACCTCCTGTATAAAGTCTGCCAAGTGGAGTATTGGTGTGAACATGGGCTTTACTTATTGCTTGTTTTCTGAATTTTGTTTGTTTGGGAGAAAATGAAGAAAAGCAATTTCCATATCTGGATTGATTTGGTACAGAACAGAAGCAGCCTGTAGAGGACCATGCTAGGATCCACACTGACATCCAATTCAGTAGAAATAGAGGCATGCAGTCAGGGGTAACCATAAGAACGTGAAGCTCCTTCGGGAAGCCCCATCCATCATTGATTGGCAGGGTGCCAGACTGTCTGCAAATTTTAGTACTGGCATTTAATCCAAGGGAGTTAAAAGATGGGGGTGACCCTCAGCTCTCACTGGCTGTCATTGGCTCTCTATGCACAAAACTTGTAGATTCTGAACAATTCTGAGTATTCCACCAGTTCTTCATATCATACTTATGTTGCTATGACAGACTTCTTTGCATTATTTGAGGCAATTCCATCTATGTATTTTTCTCCTTCTGACTGATGTTTATATAAAGGGACTCTTAAAACCATTTTTATTTAGTCATTCATATTTTAATCTAGCTTTTAATAGGAATTTGTGGAGAAACAGAACATGAGTTTAAAACAAGCTTGTGAGTCACATGCTAAAACAAGATTTCTTTCTTTTCTCTCTTTCTCTTTCTTTCTTTCTTCCTTCCTTCCTTTCTTTCTTTTTCCTTCTCTTTCTTTCTTTCTTTCTTTCTTTCTTTCTTTCTTTCTTTCTTTCTTTCTTTCTTTCTTTCTTTCTTTCTTTCTTTCTTTCTTTTT
>NW_012119598.1:7008577-7034322 GCF_000951035.1 Colobus angolensis palliatus | reverse complement strand
TTCCTTCCTTCCTTCCTTCCTTCCTTCCTTCCTTCCTTCCTTCCTTCCCTCCCTCCCTCCTACCTCCCTTCCCCCCTTCCCCCGTTCCCCTCTTCTCCTCTTTTCCTCTTCCCCTCTTTCTCTCTCTCTTTCTTTCTTTCTTGGAGGGTCTCACTCTGTCACCAAGGCTGGACTGCAGTGGCGTGATCATGGCTAACCTCAGCCTCCACCTTCTGAACTCAAGCAATCCTCGTACCTCAACCTCCTGAACAGCTGGGACTACAGTGGTGCATCACCACATCAGGCTAGTTTTTTGTTGTTGTTGTTGTTTGTTTTTTTTTTATTTTTTGTAGAGATGGATTTTCCTCATGCTGCCCAGGCTAGTCTCCAGCTCCTGGGCAAGTGATCCTCCTGCTTCAGCCTCCCAAAGTGCTGGGATTATAGGCATGAGCAACCACACCCAGTACAACAGGATATTTTCTAATGCGAAGAAGGAAGGAAGAATTGTATTTATCTTTTTCTTATGCAAGAATTTTTTGTTTGTTTATCTGTACAGGATGACAAGGAACTATTCAGCATGAAGAAGAAAAAAGACAAAAACTAGAATTCATTGGAAAAAGTTTTGGGGGTTAACCTAAGTTTTAAAATTTCCTCTTAGCAATTAGATCTATTGTCCAATTTTTCCCTAATTATTCTAAAATAGAAGTTTGAAAACTCATGATTAACGTTTTTAATTATTTTATTTTTTGAATGTTCAAACAAAATTTATGTGCAAAAAATGTAGTGTGGGCTGGGTGTGGTGGCTCACACTTGTAATCCCATCACTTTTGGAGGCTGAGGTAGGTGGATCACAAGGTCAGGAGTTTGAGGCCAGCCTGGTCAAGATGGTGAAACCCCAGCTACTCCAGAGGTTGAGGCAGGAGAATTGCTTGAACCTGGGAAGCGGAGGTCGCAGTGAGCCGAGATCATGCCACTGCGCTCTAGCCTGGGTGACAGAGCAAGACTCTGTCTGAAAAAAAAAGAGAAAAATTAGCCAGGCATGGTGGTGGCTTGTGCCTGTAATCCCAGCTACTCCGGAGGCTGAGGCAGGAGAATCCCTTGAACCTGGGAGGCGGAGGTTGCACCATTGCACTCCAGCTTAGGCAATAAGAGCGAAACTCCATCCCCCCCCAAAAAAGTAGTGTGATAAGTTCATGCTGAGCCATTCAGCAGTCAATACAGTTGAAGGATGCAGAGCAGCTCCACATTGATGCATTGGCAAGATCAGGAAGAGCAAATGCACCACCCAGATCTAAATGTCTGCAGACCATTTCATACATACTCCTTTGGAAACATCACTCTGAAAAGATCTTGTCAGCTAAGGAAGAGAACGAGTACATATATAATCATAAACACACACTGATCTTGACTTTATTTAAAAATTAAACAATATGGTGGCAACATTGATATGTAAATTTCTAAAATGTTGCAACTTAGGTTTAGTTGGCAAAGACCACGTTTAGAAATAAAGATGAGCTTAGTCTTCCAGGCAGAAATCAGATACACTTAACTGTACAAAAATAATAGTTTCCTATTGTTTGAAAATACCAGTTTAAGATTGTAAAAATGTATAGATCTTTAATAAAAGAATTGGCTGTGTCAGAGTTCTCCCCTTTCACCGTATTCCTTTTTATTTCAAATGCTAGTTATTGGTTATGCTGTACGATTTAACGATTACAACAAGAAAAGGCAACCATTTGGGGAAGAGGCAGATAAAGGGAAAAGGAATGTATGTAAGTCATTTTTTTAAGGTACAATAAATTTAATCGTGTTTTAGGAAGACAAGATAAAAATTATTTAAAGACAGCTTGGTTCTCACTGAATGAAAACAGTAGACTAAATACTGAGTTCTTTTCTGTGGATCTAGTCATCGATGCCTTGGTCGCCATATTGGTAATCTCCAGAGCAATCACCTTGATACTCGCCATGTTAGTCATCTGGTTATTCTGTGTGATAATCACTATAACTGATTTTCAAACCATTTGTTTCTGTTGTAAATGATAAAGTAGCATGTGTGCTGCTTTATGATAGAGCAGCACAGTATTTGCGACCATATACTTGCCCCCCAAGCCCATGCACACCCATTCTTTTCTGGGAAGTGTGTTGGTACCCATCTGTAGAGAAATGGTCAAGTGGTCTACTGGGTGTAATGTTAGCTTCTGATAGTAGATGGCTCTTCTGGTGCCTGGTGCTGACATCCCCACCTGGCTGTCTGCTTTGTTAGTGCCCATCTGCAGACAAATTGTGGTCTGGTCAAAAAGTTTGTCAGTTTGCATTTTGGGATCATAAAGATGCCTCTAGTCCCACAAGTTGACATACCTGCCTGGCTGGCACTTCGTTGGTTCCCATCTGCAATCCAATTACAGTTTTGGCAGCTTTTAATTTTCCTTCATCCTAATGTCTTGTTTGTTTTCCTGCATATTTAACCCTGATGTCCACGGCTGTGTCCTTTTGTGTTTGCCAAACCTACTAGGGCCACCAGAGTAGCCTGAACCTGGATCATGTTTCCATCCTGAAAAGATCACTTACTTCAAACATGTCACGTCACTTCATACCATAATCTTGAAAAGCTTTAATAAAGTTGACAATATTCTCCGCTGAGGCCCGTTTAATGAGGACTCATTGACTTTCTTCACTGGGCCTGCCTGCAGCTTGTTGATGAATTTGCAGAGGATGCCCTCCTTTAAACCCAGCTGGAAGTGGGTGCCAATGCTCCTGCCTGTCACCTCTGCTATCCAGTTGTGAAGATCTTCTGTTTGATAATCCTATTTGGAAGCAATCTTGATCTTGACTTTGGCCAAGAGCCGGTAGGAAGGGCCCTCGTTGAAATGAGTCATGATGGTTTGGGTGGTGGGAAGAGACTGCCCTTGGGGGTCCTGGTCTCTCGCGCTTCGGTTCCAGGCTTCTGGCCGAAGGAGTGGCCGCCCAAGGATGCTTGGAGCTGGCTCTCCTGGATGGGGTGCCTGGAAACTTGGGTCCCACGGGGTTTACAGAGGTTCCAGGGCCGCTCTGGATCCTGCTGGCTGCCTCGCTCGCTGTCCGCACGGCGGCTCACTACAAATTCAACTTTTTATTTTGCATAAAAACACTTTTTTTCCCCCCGAGGGATGTAAAAATAAAAATATGCTTCCTAGTTACTTATTCTATGCGTTAATCTGTGCAACAAGGGCAGTTGAGAGAATAGCAAAAACTGGCCAGAGGCTGCAAGCCAGCTCGGAGCTGCTCACGTGGCGGAGTCTGGTTTGCAAGAATTCCAGCTCAGGAGCTGGGAGGGCTAGGGGTGAGGTCTTCGGAAAGCTGGAGAAGAGGAGAGGTGCCAGAAGATGGAAGGGCAAATGTATTCTTAGTTTTCTTTAAAAGGGGGAGAAGGTAGAGTTTGCTAACTGATACCAGTGAGTTCATCACATTTTTCTTTCCCCTAATTTTTAAAAATTGTATTCCACGTGTTTACCTGCCATTACTTTTTAACCAATCTAATGTGGTTGTGAGCACAGGATCTGGGCAGGAGGCCTGTGTTGGACTTTCAGGCCCACTCTGTGTTGTCTGTGAGGCTGTGAGCAACGTGACACACTTGGCTCTTCAGTTTCTCTACTTGTAAGATGGGGATAGTAATGTCCGCCACATAGGACTGTTGCAGGGATTCTGGGAATTAAGAGGAACATACCTGGCAGTGACTAGCACGTTGTAAGCCCTATACAATTATTCATGGAGAAAATCCAGAGATTTTTGTTGGATGTTTAGGTGTTCTCCCTGTTTTGTTTTTTTCTTTCTTTCTTTTTACTTTATTTTTTGGTAAGCATAATGTTCTGATGAACATTTGTTTACAAAAGTCTTTGAAGACATATCCAGTGATTTTCTTAAGATAAATTCTTAGTTATGAAAACATTTGGTAAAAAGGTACGTACAATTTTAAGACTTTATTTCCAGACTAACAGAAAAGCTTTTTTTTACTCTTCCTAGCAGTGAAACCGTAGGCATTTCCATTGGAAAAAATAATTATGTGTGTGTCCCAATTTGCTGAGATGTGGGGATGTGGAAATAGTATTTCACTGTTGTTTTAATTTGCATTTATTTGATGAGGGCTCTTTACTTGATTAATGGTTCAAGCTATTCTTGTATAATTCTAGTCCAGCGAGCTAGCCACTCCCATTATTGCAGGCAGCTCTCTCATTTCTCTCACTGGTGAATATAGATCACCAGTCCT
This sequence comes from Colobus angolensis palliatus, assembly GCF_000951035.1. Taxonomy (NCBI): domain Eukaryota; kingdom Metazoa; phylum Chordata; class Mammalia; order Primates; family Cercopithecidae; genus Colobus; species Colobus angolensis. Next base: position 7,030,100 of record NW_012119598.1, on the reverse strand, counting down.
TTCAACCATCTATCATAGGAAATAGTTTTCAGAATAGGTTGCCCTATTCTGAATGGGTTCTAGTTTGTCATTGTCCCTCTTAAAATATGGCTCCAGAATTGAACATGTGTGGTCAGACCAGCTGTTATATGTGCCAAGGAATAGGACAGTTCAATTATAATATGTTTTTCTTTGGAGAATCCATTAGTGTGCAGTTTCCTTTGAGTTTCTATTGAATCTTGCAGTGATTTAGGGTGGATTTAGGCCAGACTAGTTTTGACTAAAGGACTATTTTTAAAAATTGTGTTTTAAATGGCTTTTTCTCCTTTAACTATTTAATACTGTTCTAAGACCACACGGTGGAACTAGTGCCATTTGGACTCTGGATTCTCTACTTCCATTAGACTAGCACTGGGTTCTATTAGCTACGTTAGCAGCCACCTTATGCTTTGCTTCCTGTGAAGTTGATGGTTAATAGAATGGATTCTTTCTATGTAAAATGATTGAGACATATATAAGAGGAACGGAGGTGTCTGGCTCTGATTCTGAGAGATTTAGTTCAGCCAATGAATAACCTTGGAAAGAGAGAATGGGAACCTTTTCAGTGTTTCTCTGATTGCTCTTCTGGTGCATCAAAGAGATATTAATACCACTGTTGTTTTAAAGCCTTTAAGAATGCATACACCCCATGTTAATTGATGTCCTCTGCTCATTCATTTTATTTGCCTGCAAAACTCAAGGATGAAGGTGGTGTACTTGTGAAATATTTTGAGAGACAATAAATATTGCACATTTATGTGTGAACCACATTTATATGTGACTCATGCATTCCATATGTTTTATTCCATTCATTCTAAGGTAGGGAAGCTATTACGACCTTTGATGAGGCTAAATTTGAGTGTTATTGCTGGAGCTGAGTAATGAAATTTACAGAATATTAGACCTAGAGGGGCTGGTGGGAAGGTAGGAATTGTGAGCAGAGTGAAAGCTTTTTACTAAATGAGGCATCTGATTTGATGCTGAGGACTAAGATTGTAAGAGCTGTCTAGCCTTGAAGTGGAGATGGAGCACAGATGGAAGAGACAGCTCTTGCTGAGTCCAGTGGGGTCTGGTATGCAGGGGTGAGATGACATAAAGGCATCGGCAAACAAACTCAATTGGATGGGGTTCCCCATTTGTGGTTAACCCATGTCTGTCTCTATGGTTGAAGCTGTTGATTCGCTTGGTGGTTTTGTGATTTTATAAGATACTGCCTAACAGGTGTGGATCTGAAGTGAGGTAAATCAAAATATCTCTAGGATAGGGGACAAAAGAGGAATAGGCACAGAAGTGGAGAATTGTGATCTTAATCAACCAGAGAATGAAACTCACTAAGCGAAGTGTGGTTGGGTTACTCTTACCTACTATACTCACAGTGATTCTTTAATAATGTGACATAATTTGAAAACCCTTATCAGTTTTACAGGTAAAAAATCTTAATCCAAATGGGGATTTGTAACCGTGTATAAAAATAAACTGATGTATGAACTAAAAATAATTATACTTTCAACTTTAGGAGAAGACACAGATTTGCTTTTCATTAAATACTACACCAACCATGCTCTCTGGCTAAAATTTTCATGACACTGATTACCTTTTGCATTGCAAGTACATTTCCTCCTGTGTTTCACTGCATATTTTTCTAATATACACTGATGTTTTAAACTTTTTGTTATACACAAAATATCTTACTCATAGAACACAACTGTTGTATTCAGCAATTGCAAATGCCATTTTGTTGGTGGAATTCTGAGTATGACCCATCAGCTTTCCCTAATTGTCCATGGAGTTCAAGAAAGTAGAATGGTTTCTACATCTTTATAGTGGCTTACCTGGATTTTGCAAACTCATAGATTCAAAATTATGAAATAATTTTGAATATGAAATATGAAATAAGTAAGGGATAGCAGAGGAAATATAAAATGAGTCTAATGTAATTGCCACAGCCGTTGAGACCCCCACTCCCTAGGGAGAAACTTCTGGAACACACTGCACCTTTCTATGGCATATCTGCTTGGAGATGCATGTCCTGGTGTTGGGTTTGCCAGAACATTCTTTTAAGAGGAGCTAGCTTCCCTGCTGAACAGAGGCGTTAATTTTTCATGGACTTACACTGCGATGAGGAGCATAAAAAGAATGAGAGAGCTTTAGAAAAATAGTATTGAAACAAAATAAAGGAAGTCCTTCTCTGATTTACACAGAAAATGGAGACTGTTGTTGAAATTTTGCTTGTTAGCAGAGACAGAAGTTAAATACAGAACAATTTAATGGGATTAACTCTTTGATGTAAATTTCCTGGGAAAGGAAGAAAGGTTTTGCCAAGTATAGCCCATTTAGAATCTGACTAGATTCCACTTGGAGGCTGCAAATATCACATTTTCACTCTCACAGGCAATTCTGCTTGATAAAGAGTGGCTTGACCCAGGGTAGGTGACTTCAATGACCCGAGTTAAGTCACTGGCCATGTGAACCTCTGATTCTCCACCTGTTAAACAAGGGAATCTTAAAAGCTTTCTGCAATTATAGAGTTATCCAAATCTACATCAAAAAGTTTTATCATACAGAACAGTATTTTTCACGTTAAATCTGGATTTGCTGCTGTTTTCATAGAAACAATACTAATATTCACTTTTTTCTTTCTGCTTCTTGATATTTAATCTTACATAAAAAACTGATTTTTTCCCCTGTGTTTCTTAATAGTTGCATATCTAAAGTCAGCATATTATCCCAAATAACTCCTCAGTCTGTCAAGAACTATTTAATGTCAATTATCTAGAACTTGATCTGCAAATACATAAAAGTCAAAGCCACATTGGTTCTCTTTGCCATCTGGCTTGCCTTTCAGTTTTTGGAGCACGGGAACACCAAGTTGAAGTGATTATGCTCCTCAGTTCATGATAAGTGATCCTCACTGGTCATGGCACTGAGGGCTGTGGTAGGGAGCTTCTAAGGTGGCCCCCAGTGACCCCCACTTCCTGGTTCTCATTCCCCCAAGTAATACTCTCCCCTTAAGTGTGGGCTGGACCTAGTGACTTGCTTCTAATAAATTGAATACAGCAAACATGAGACCATGGCTTCCAACTTGTACATACTATCTCCTGCTGAGTCACTTGCTCTGAGGAATCAAGTTGCTGTGCTGTGGGCTGCCCTATAAAGAGACTCATATGGCAGGGAAGCAACAGCCATGAAGAACTCGGGCCCTTAGTCCAACAGCCAACAAGGAACTAAATCCTGCTGTTGGTGAGCTTAACAATGGATCCTCAGATTGTCATCTGAACTTTCAGATGAGACTGCAGCCCAACCCTTGACTGGAGTCATCTGAGAGACCATGAGTCAGAAACATCTAGCTAAGCCATGCCTGGATTCCTAACCCATACAAACTTTGAGATAATAAACATTTATTGTTGTAAAGCTACTACAGGCCAGGTGTGGTGACACATGCCTGTAATTTAGCACTTTGGGAGGTCAAGGTGGCAGGATCACTTTGGCCAGGAGTTCAAGATCTGCCTAGGCAGCAAAGAGAGACCCCAATTCTACAAAAAATGCTACTACATTTTAGGATAATTCATTATGCAGCAACAACCAGTATAAGTACTCAGATTTTTAATTAATTATTTTTCTTTTTCATGCCTCAATCCTGCTAACATTCTTGTATCCCACTTAAGCACATGCTGTAATGTTTTTAATACTTTTCCTTAAATATATATTAATTGTTGGAAAATTTGTAATGTCTTGTGTTTACATTCTTTATTTATATAAATGGCACTGTGTTATATATTTTATTCTATGTTTTAACTTTTATTATTTCACTCCATGTTTTTGAGATTTATTCAAATTTCTTATCTAGGTATAGCTTACTACTTTTGATTATTGCCTAACATTTCATCATAGACATTTTACTCATCCATGTTCCAAGTGGGGGACACTTAGGTAACCTCCAGGTACTTGCTGTTAGAAAACAATATTGTAATGAGCACAATCACATCTGTCCTCTTATGGATGTGCCTGTTCATATCTAGGAGTTGAGATTAATGGGACAATGAGTTGAGTTTCATGGATAATTATTAATGCTTTTAGCATTTCTACTTAAATTGGCATAAACAGTAAGAACCTAAATTGTCTCATGTAACAAGTGTTCTACAGGAAGCATTAGTAGCTCAGTGGTGTAACCAAAGACCCGGGTGAGTTTCATCTTTCTGCTCTACCATCCTCCATAAGTCAGTGTTATTTTTCCCACTGGCCACAAGATGATTGTAGCAGCTCTGAACATCACATACAGGCATGATCACAGACAGTGTAGAAGAGGGTTATAGCTTCCCATGCATCTCTTTTTATTACAGAGGAAGAAAACTTTTGCCAGAAGCCCTTAGTGGATGCTTTCTTTGGTCCCATTGACTAGCATTTTATATATATTATAAAAGAGACTGTGGAAGCAAATGTCTGGAATTAAAGAGCTCCGTAGTGGAAGGCACCCTCTGCCAACGAGGAAAAATCAGAGAAAGCTGTGTAGAAGTTTCTATTACATAATGTATATACTATTTATAGTCATTAAATACTGACTGGATGCTGTATTAGTGTATCAGTCTGTCATTGTCAAAAGAACATTGTGAAATAAACTTCCTCAGAATTAAATGACTTAAAACACAGCAATTTATTATCAGTGATACATCCGTGGGTTAGCTGGGTGTTTAGGCAGGCTTGGCTCTGGGTCCGGGGTCAGCTGGGTGTTTAGGTAGGCTTAGCTCTGGGTCAGGTTTAGGTTGGTTCAGGTGTGCTCCCTGCTTCTCTCTCCCTCCTTGGACTTTGCTAGGGCATATTCTTCTCACGGCAATGGCAGAAGCACAAGCAATAAAGCCTAACCAAGCAACCACATTTTGAGGCTCTGCTCAAGTTACTTCTCTTAACATATTATTGCCCAAAACAAGTCACATGGCCAGGTTTTAAGTCCAGGAGCAGAGAAGTACACAGGGGTGTCTACCATGAGACCACATTGAGTCATATGGCCAAACCCAATCAGGAGAGGAAATATACTCCTCTGATGAAAGTGGCAGAGAAGTAGTGAATATATTTGAACAATAATCTCGTATATCATAACCAGTATTCTCTCACACCAGCAGTGCAAGAACTTTTTGTATGCCAACATCATCACTAACATTTGGTATTTACCAATGTTCACATTTTTGTCAACCAAATGGACACAAAGTTGTTTTAATTTACATATCTACAATTATTGTTGCATGAAGTTGAGTATTTCTTCATGTGTTTATTAACTATTTGGGCTCCTCCTCCTGTGAATTACCTATTATACTTTGGACATTTTTAAATTGAGCTTTCTATATATTTTTGTTAATTTATAGGAATTCCTTGTATAGTGTTGATATTAACTTCCAATTTATTTTAGATATTGCATTCTCGTCTCCCATTCTGTCACCTATATGTTAACCTTGTTTGTGATATTCTACATTGAATAGAAATCTTCAATTTTGTTGTAGTCAATTTTTTTTTCACCTTGTGTTTTTGGGGTGTTATTTAAAAACTCTTTCCATGTATCCTAATGTCACAATATTAAAAATATTTTTATACTTATTTCATAGTTTCAATTTTCATATCTGGGTTTTTAATCAATTTAGAATTGAATTTTTATATGCCATGAGGTAGATATTTGTCTTTATGTTGTGAAGTTTTCCTAACATCAGCTACTAAAAAGCTTCATCCTTTCCTCACTCATTCATAATGCCATCTCTGCTACAGAACAAATTTGCAAATTTTTTTGGGTTTGTTTCTGGGCTTCCTGTTCTGTTCTATTGATCTCTATCTTGGGCAATGTCAAGACCATATTTTTTTTCTTTTTAATTACTTAATCTTTGTTGTTTCTTAGTGTCTAGATAAACAAATTTCCTTGCTTTGTTCCTCCAGATAGCTTTCTAAATGAATTTGTCAAGTTCATACAAGATTCTGCCAGAATTTTGATTGGAATTGTATTTAATTTATAGATCAATTTGAGGAGAACTATTTTGTTGAAAGTGCATAAAGAGTGGTAAGTTTTTGAAGTTAATATATTGGAATAAACTTCTCTGGGATGATTTAGATACGCTTTCTTAACTGTTTACAATAAGCCTGGGGTCTCTTAACATATTTGATTGCTATTATTACAATAGGAGAAAATATATGTCAGGAAATGTGTGTATGTGGGAATTTGGTGAGTTGTAGGTAGCAATCATTCTTTTACCATAACACCCACTCTTTTTTCCTTAAGGTTCTTCATTATAAACGCTAATGCTTGTTCTATTCAGTGATTCATTTAGTTAGTCAAGGGCTAATACCACTTCTAGCTTTGTATTTGACATTCCTTGGAGCTATCTATATCTCTTCAAATTTGCCCAGTGTTGCATTTGTTCTGGCTAGGTTACCTAATTATCACCCAACGTTAATGAGACCAAGCTCATTAGAATGGTCTGTTTTGGAGTGTTTTAGCTTCCTTCGCACCCTGGCTAGCTGTCCTGCAAAGGTATGCTTTTGAGGACAAGGAAAGCCTAGAGAGAGTATACTTGAAAAGGTTCAAACTCTTCACTGCTGCTGGAAAATACCCTAGTCATGCACTTGTTAATAGACTAATTTTCATATATAAAGGACAGGACCTGATCATTATTTGTAGCTCATTTAGGGTAGTTAATGAGGAGTAGCCTAATTAAGAGGCTGGAAAACGTACAGCACAAAGGTGATCTTGAATTAGCTTACTCATCTTTGTCCGGAACGTCTACTCATCTTTTTTTAACCTACCAAAAGGGAGTATGAAGGGATGACCCATTTGAATATTTAGCAACATGTTAAATCCAGTTCAGATTCCATATTGTAGGTTTAAAAAAACCCACTGTTTAAAGAGTTCATTTCTAACATATAATTCACTGAGAGGATAAACATGCCTTTCAATGTTCTATTTAAGATAAAAACTGTATTAAATGAGCCCAGAATTGTTAAACTTAGCTCTGTAAATGTTCAGCAATTTTATATTTTTCCTTTGCTTTGTCTGCATATCTCCTTTTTCTTTCCAACCTTGGTTGGGTTCTTTTTAAAGTTACTGTCTTTTAAATCACGTAATTTTGAGTAACAAGACAGCTAGGTGACATACTGCAATATTGAAATTGTTGAGTCAGGTCTTCTTCATCATTTCACAACTGTTAAAATTCCCACATTGGAAAATATGACTAATTCCCTCTAATTCTCAAAAGTCTTCTCCAGAGAAAAATCACATTTTGTGCTACTCAAATGCCATAGAAACAGCTCCCTCATGGCTCCTCAGCTCAATGTGGGACTAACCTCATGGTAGGTTGATGCTTGTAAGCAATTGTTTGGATGCACTGAAAGCTCTCCTTGTAAGTGTGCCTGAGAGATGAACAGGGCAGAAACCACTGTATAGACCCAAGGTGGACATTTTTAGAAAGAAATGCTTTGTGTACACTTCAACCTGGAGGGTTCATACTTTTTAAAGTGGTTTTTAAATTCCCCGTAGAAGTTGTCCAAGTTCCTCCTGCATTTTCCAAATTGCTGAGAGATGGTAGAGACCTCAGAGATTTTTGGATGCATGTGTGGTCACTACATTTCTTTTGGCAAAATAACTGGAGCCATAGGCCCAGCTGAAATCGCTGTTCTACTTGCTTGTAGATATTTACAGACACTGGTATTTCTGAGAGCTGAAGACGTGTCTTCTTCAATTGTCTAATGCAATCTTCACAACCAGCCAATGAAGCAGGCGTTAGTACCTTCCCTGTTTTACAGATGATTGGTGCTGGACAATTAGCCTTATTCTGCATATGGGAAAACTGAGTCTCTCAAATTTCATTCTTTGCTCCTTATAGCAGATAATGTCTGTGCGTTGCCCAATCATGGCTACTTTCCTTTGTGCCATTCTTGTGTGCCTGTTGGCTTGAGGGGGCTTTCTTCTTCCACAATCTCAGGGTGCTCGAGCTTCCCTGGCATGCACAACCTGAGAGCTGGAAGTACCAGGGGAATTTACATCCCCTTGGAGTGACCTTATCCAGTGGCTGATGGCTACAGGAGTCTGAAAGCCTCAGCTCCCTTGCATGGCAGAACAGGCCTTACACTCCTGAGTTCCCTGCAGCCTAACCTTCTGCAAGACTTTGAGTTCTCCTTCTTGCTTGACCTCTTCCCTTCCCAACTCTGCTCCCCACTCTCACTGGCTTCCTCTAAGAGCATGTTCAGAAAGTCATTTGCACAGAATCCTCCTCTCAGGATTTGCTTCTGGGGAGCCCAACCTAAGATGCTCCTCTTTCCTATGGTTTTATGGGACAGGATGTTCTTAGAGCATGTTCTTGTGAGATTTAGGTTAATACATTCAAACTTGCAGAAGGTGTGAGTCTTGGAAATTTTAAAAAAGGAAGAAAACTAAATATACACCTTTATGTGCCTTTCCCCCTGCCCCCCCATTGTGCATCTCACCTGGGGATACTTAAAGGTTTTGTTTAACTTTCCATTTACTCATTCGGGGAAATAGTCATGTACCATATGGTTTTCATTTGCGTTGTTCAAGGAAGAAAAGTTGGATATTTTTGTTTTTAAGGCATCCTTTTTCTTTGATTCCATCAACTTGTTCTTAATATTTACTCTACCCCCAAACCATACTCCATCCTTCCAGTTTATCTGATAGTTCTTCCTAAGGTAAGGAGTCCATCTGCCTGTTATTTATTTATTTAGAGACAGGCAGGGTCTCACCCTGTTGCCCAGGCTGCCATGCAGCGGTATGATCATGGCTCACTGCAACCTTGACCTCCTAGGTTCAAGTGATCCTCCCACCTCAGCCTCCTGAGTTAGTTGGGACTATAGGTGTGCACCACCACACCCAGGTAATTTTTTGTGTTTTTTGTAGAGATAGGGTTTCACCATGTTGCCCAGGCTGCTTTCTAACTCCTGGACTCAAGCAATCTGCTTGCCTCAGCCTCCCGAAGCGCTGGAGGTGTGAGCCACCATGCCCTGCCCTGCCTTTTAAAGTGGAATGAAACCTATCACAGCATACAATTTATTCCTATGAGAAATGTGATTTATCCTGGGGCAAGAGGTGGTTAGGACTAGATATCAAGAGAAGCAAGCTCAGCTCTCAGAAATCTGGGACATGGAGGTTGGGGGACAGGCTGACAGGTTTTGGGAGAAAAGTGTGTATGTTTGTGTCTATGTGTGTTAAAGGAACTGTGTGGGTAAGGAACTCTAACCTAGTGAGCCCAAGTCAGCATGGCATAGAGTGGTGAGAGAGAGACAGAGGGAGAGGAACAGAGTCCATTTTCCTCCGCACCGCAACACTGGGAAATGGTGGTGCTGGCAGAACTTTCTCAATGGCTGCAGTGAGGGTGTGCACGGGTTTCAGTGGAGGCATCTACTCCGTACTCAGTTCACCAGACATCCAAGTAGCAAGGTTAGATGGCACAAGACCAAATACTGTGTTTCACAAGTGACCCCACGTGGCAGCCACAGTGACAACTGCCCCAAATAGCAGGACTCTCCTAGAGACTCTTCTCTGGATGCTGAGGGATCACAGTTAAATTTTATTGTTTTTGGAGTTAGAACAGGGCAATGTTTCTCATTCTCTCTGTAACCTTTATACAGTTCGCTAGTATGGTGTAGGGGCTCTGTTTTTCCATATGTTTTTACTTAGTACCTGCCTAAGACCGTAAAACCCTAATCTCTTGAAACGAGGCGTTTCCTGCCTTCGATATTTGTGCTGCGGACTTTGGGATGCTTTCTCTATTTCTTGGAGATAGGGCCCTTCTGTTAGCTCTTCTAGCCTTCCCTCAGAAGCAAGCACTTAGTAGTGACACATTTTCTGTTTATTGGCTCCAAGAAGAAGTCTGCTTCCAGTGTGAGGCTCTGAAAAAGTTCGTGTCCTATTTTCTGAATTCCTCCTGTTCTCCATGCCTTCAGGGAAACGCGTGTTCTCTTTTCTAGATCAGCTCTGATTCTGAGCCCGATCCAGGCAGCGCGCCCACGGTTTCCTGAGTCCTTAGATAGCTCTTATCTGACCTACCCTCTCTTACCCAGTGATGAGGTAAAAAGAGCAGAAAAATCTTGAAGCCAACAGATGGCTGTTTCAGAGACTCACCTCTGATCCCTGCTAGTTTGGTGACTTTGAACACACCTCACTTAAACTCTCTGAAGCTGCTTTTCCTCTTTAAAAAGGGGGGATAATAATACCTCCTTGTTTTATTTTAAGAATTAAATGTGATAATGTATTGAAAACAACTTATAAAGTGCAAAATACTTATTATAGTCAAATAAGGCATGATTATGTTTTATTATGTTATACACAGCTCAGATTCAACTGCTTCACTGTATCTAGATTTTAGGATTCTGAAAGTTAAGAGCCATTATTTTAAGAGTGTCTTGAAATGCTTTGGAATAAGAATTCATGTAAGGACATATAGGATATGGAAGAATCTTCCAGAATGCAGACTGAGGAGACTCCTGAAGACAGAAGTCCTCGAACACGACTTGTTCTTCCTGTTGATGCCTGTGCTAAAAGGAGACTCGGGCAGGGAGGCTGAGGAGACAACTGAGAGAAATAAGTGTGTGTGTGTGTGTGTGTGTGTGTGTGACTGTGTGTGTGTGTGAGAGAGAGAGAAAGCATGTACGTTTGCATGTGTGAGTTTGTGGTGCATATGTTCATGTGTGAGTGTGTGTGTGAGAGTATGTGTGTTTGCATGTGTGAGTTTGTGGTGCATATGTGCATGTGTGTGTGAGTGTGTGAATGTGTGTGTGAGAGAATGCATGTTTGCGTGTGTGAGTTTGTGGTGCATATGTGCTTGTGTGAGTGTATGTGTGAGTCTGTGTGAGTGCAGTGGGGAGAAGGAGGAACTGTATGGTGGTAAATATTTTATATAATTTACATGATTTTCTTTTTCTTCTACCAACCCTACGATACAGGTAGTACTATTTCTCACCTTTTTTTTGTATTTAAATAATTGAGATAAAAACATACAACATAAAATTTACCAATCTTTGTTTTGCCACGGATCTCCTGACCTTTTTCATCTTGCAAGACAGAAATCTATATGCATTGAACAGCAATTTCTCATTTTCCCCTCTGCCAGCCCCTGACAATCATCATCCTACTATGTATGAATTTGGGTGCTATAAGATTCATAGAGTATTTGTATTTTTGTGGCTGCCTTATTACACTTAGCTTAATGTCCTCAAGGTTTAACCATGTTGTAGCATGTGTTAGAATTTCCTTCATTTTTAAGGCTGAATAATATTCTATTGTGTGTTAATATTTCCTTTTTGTAGATGAGGAAGCATGGTGAGATCCAGTTACCTCCCTCAGACTAATTAGCAGGAAAACCAGAATTTTAACCCAGTTGTGGCTTGCTCTGAAACCTGAGCTCCTCCTGCCACATTCAACTGCCTCCCCAGAGGATTAAGTGAGTGTATGGCAGGAAATCCTCATTCATCCCAGAATCTCCCCCTGCTCCCACCACTCCATCATATTTTACGGCATGAAGGAAATTACTTTGTTGAAAGTATGAAATGTAAGCCCAGAGTGACCTCACCAGAGACTACTGATCTCCTGGGCTGTGGGCTTGCATCATTTGAGAAAACAAAGTTTAGAGAACAGGTCTCTAGTATGCCTTTTCCAAGGTACACTTGCCATCTCGTGTCAAGATTTTCTGCAGTGTATATTTGGGGGAGGGAGAGGCTGAGGAGGAAGGCAATGTTTGGGTGATCTGTGCATATAGGCAAGGCTGAGCAAGGAGGAAGAAGAAAGTTTCCCTGAGAATGTGTCTACCAACATGTAGGGATGTCCATCATATAGTGCTAACTGAAAAAACTCTAGTTGGCGGGCACAGTGGCTCACGCCTGTAATCCCAGCACTTTGGGAGGCCAAGGCAGGTGGATCACCTGAGATCGGAGTTCGAGACCAGCCTGGCCAACATAGCGAAACCCCATTTCTACTAAAAATACAAAAAATTAGCTGGGTGTGGTGGTGGGTGCCTGTAATCCCAGCTACTCGGGAGGCTAAGGCAGGAGAATCACTTGAACCTGGGAGGCGGAGATTGCAGTGAGCCGAGATCGTGCCATTGCACTCCAGCCTGGGCGCCAAAGCAAAACTCCGTCTCAAAACAAAAACAAAAACAAAAACCAACAAACAACAACAACAACAACAAAACTCTAGTTGTGAACTGTTGGGTGGTCTGATACTATTTCAGAATTGCAAAGAGACAAAAATCACATCCAAGTGTTGATAGATGTGGATGTGGATTGGTGTGTGTAGGAAGGGGTTGTTACAGGAACCTAATGAGATGACTGTGTGTCCAGCACAGAGTTGCTCTCCAGAATATGTGGCGAATGCAGGAGGGCATGGCATCGGGAACTCTGGCATGCCAAAGGCCTGTTTTCTCTCTCTTTTTTTTATCTTCAACTTTTATTTTAAGTTCAGAGGTACATGTGAAGGATGTGCAGGTTTGTTACACAGGTAAACGTGCCATGGTGGTTTGCTGCATAGATCATCCCATCACCTAGGTATTAAGCCCAGCATCCATTAGCTATTTTCCCTGGTGCTCTCCCTCCCCCACTTTCCCATCCAATAGGCCCCAGTGTGTTGTTCCCCACCATGTGTCCATGTGTTCTCGTCATTCAGCTCCCACTCATAAGTGAGAAATGCGGTGTTTGGTTTTCTGTTCTTGCATGAGTTTGCTGGGGATAATGGCTTCCAGCTTCATCCATGTCCCTGCAAAGGGCATGATTTTGTTCCAAAGGCCCATTTTCAAGAAGACTCCTGGACCCCTTGGGACTAAGTATAAATTTCATTAGTGAAATAAACTCGAAATCTTCACTGCTTTTGAATAATATATCTCTTCCCAATATATACGATTTGGTATAATGTATCTCCTTCCGATCTGTCTAATGTTTTCTTGGACCACTCACTTCTTGTTAATGTCTGACCAGATTGGTCTTGTAGTTTCTTCCGTGGCAAGATCTTTCCTACCCCAGGTCCCTGGCATGTGCTGGTTCCTCTGCCTGGAAGCTGTTTACCTCACTCTCTCTGCATGACTCCTCCTCAGCATTTGGGACTCAGCCTCTGTGTCATCTTTTCACAGAAGCCTTCCCTGACCACGGTATCCAGTTTTGGTGGACCTCCTACCTGATAACTTTCTACTTCAGTTCCTGTGTTTGTTTTTTTCACAGCACTTTTAAAACATTTTATTTTCTGGTGTTGTTTTTATGTTTGCTGCCTCCTTCCCTGGATAGGAGGTAGGGCGGGAGCTATAGCCATGATGTTCCCATTAGGTACTTGGTGCTCGACACGCATCCGTCCTCAATACAGGCTTGCTGGGTGAATGAATGCACCCAACACCAGGCTTGCGAGGGTATGGCATAGTGGAAAAATAATCCCCAATCTCTGGCATAGATCCTGTTCCATAAGTATTTGTTAAATTTAAAAAAGGAAATTTGAGGGCAATGCAGAGGAAGAAGCAGTGAATGAAGAAAAGAGGAGGATCTTCTACTTGTGGTGAGAATTCCACAGAGAAGTGGGCAATTCGTGCTGAACTGAGGGAAGAGCCGAAGGAGTAACGAGCCATTTGGGGGCCAGGCATTGGGTAGGTACAGGGTAATGTGGGCAGACTCTGGAAACTTGGCACGAGGCCAAACACTGTACACCCCCATAGAGGCCACTTTTGGAAGCCAAGAGTTTGAGCTTCTTGGAAAATAAGTCGTGAAAGGTTAAGTGAAAGGCCTGGAACTTTGAAAGAGGTGCTTTTTCTTGGGCACAGGCAGAGCTGCTTGCAGAGTGAGGGACTCAGTGGTTGGAGCTCAGGGTTGTCAGAGGCTAGGTTAGCAAGCAGGATCAGGGACACTGGGACCCAGGAAATACATAGTGCAGGCCTGGACAGGGATCACCCAGCAGGGGGCCCTCTGGAAAGGTACCCTGCCTGGAATCCCAGTGCTCTTGCCCCTGACACTCAAAGGCTGACACGGTGCTGGATTCCCCAGGCAGGAGAGCTAGCATCTGCAGTCACAGCTTCAAAGATGCTGAAAAGCAAAATGCTACACTCAGGGGGAGTTTGAGGGTCACCATCTCTTGCTGATGATCTGAGCTCATGAGATTTTTCATGATTCTGGGGGAAAGAAGTGGCAAACAGCATCTTCTCTGCATCTAGCAAATTATTAAGAAAAAGTCAATCAGAGCAAGGGAGGTGGGACTGGGGTTTACACTCTTGAGACCTGTTCCAATGCGTGGCTCCTCATGGCTTCCCACCGCCCTTGACCTGTGCTTGTTTTGGCCCTCACCATGATGTGGTGAACCCTTCTGACCTTCCAGACCCTCTCCGTGAGGCACCACTGTTAGTTCCAATTTTGAGAGGAGGAAACAGACTCAGAGGAGATGAAGAATGAAGACCAGATCTTCCCACCTGCTGGCAAAATCACTCATGCTGTGTCTCCTGTGGTTTTTAAAGAGGAGAGGGATGTGAGTTAGAAATGCTGAGCCATCTATGTGGGTGTGGCCTGAACACTGGCTCTCAGATTTGTGGGTTTTGATGCTTGGTTTCACTGTGCAAGGTAAGAGAAGAGAATTGCTTCCTGAGCAGGTCTTCCTGGGATGCAATTTTCTATCCCCTGGCAACTGTGCCCCCTGGACTCCTGGGGTTTGGAGAGAGTGTGAAGGAGAGGAAGATGCCCCCTCTGACAGGCATCGCTGGGGGAATCTGAGTTTTCAACCTGGATGCTGTGTGTTCTCCTTAATTAATGCAGGGAACCCAGTGTCCCTCCAGAGAGGGCTCATGGCATCAGAGATTGCACCATCCAGAACTCAAACAGGAAGAGACTTAGGTTAACAGAGGTGGACAGTCTGGAAAAACTGATAAGATCAATCTTGCCTAAGGAAAATGTGCATCATCACAATTTGTAAAATTTCTCGGCGTATTTTTTATTTTTTGACGGAGTCTCACTCCGCACTCCGTCAGGCTGGAGTGCAGTGGCGCCATTTCGGCTCACTGCAACCTCCTGAGTTCAAGTGATTCTCCTGCCTCAGTCTCCTGAGTAGCTGGGACTACAGGTGTGCACCACCATGCCCGGCTAATTTTTGTATTTTTAGCAGAGATGGGGTTTCACCATGTTGGCCAGGATGATCTTGGTCTCGACCTCGTGATCCACCTTCTTCAACTTCTCAAAATGCTGGCATTATAAGCATGAGCCACCACGCCTGGTCTTTCTCGACCGTGTTTGATCCAAAATTCTTCTGTTAAAGATACCAATCTTATGAGAGGCTTTTATGTGATTTGATATGAGACATGGTTATTGTGGTGAAAACAAATGGCAATTTTAGAAAATGCTTTTCTTCCAATCAGCAAACCTCACCCTCTATTCTCATAGGCTTTGTCAAGAAAATGCCATTCTTGTACAACTGTTGAAAATCACTGGAGATTTCTTACAGAGGATGGATGGAATGCCTTATGGTAGTGATTTCTGGAAAAGGGGTCTCGAAAAAGGCTGTGCCAGAAATATTTGGTGAGATTGTTAAAAATGACATTCCTGGGCTCTGCTTTGTAAGGTCTGATTGAGTTGGTCCGACTGGACTAAGGAAACTGGGTAATCAGAGCTTTCCAAGGTGATTCAGCCACATTTGGGAACCAGTGACCGAGGGCAGGCAGAGGATTTGGCAGAGTCATTTTCTTCATGCACAGGGTCTCTGGGATGCCTTCTTCCCACCACCTCCTGCAACCAAGCCCACCTCTCTAGGGAAAGGCTACAGAAAACGTCCCCTGGAATCAGCAGTCTTCCTTCACCCAGTTAAGTCCCTATTAGTAAAATAAAATGTAGCTCTTAAAAAAATAAAAGTTCATTTTGCAGAAGTCCAACTGAGGGGAATTCAATTAATGTGGAAATGTGTTCATATAACTCATCACCCATCCCACTAAGCTGCCTTCAGACCTGTCATCTGAGGCAGGAAGAGCTTCTGTCAGACAGATGGAAACTGGGTCACGAAGTGTGTGAAACACAAGGCTTTTCCCCAGGGCATCTCTGAGCTCAGACATCCAGGGAGTGAGACATACCTAAAATCCACCCATTGACTGTTGGGATACAGCAGAGCTCATTAATTTTTCAGGAGACCACACGCTGTCTTGGGCAAGCTGTCTGGCTTCTCACCTGCTCACTGGGGTTAGGTCCTACAATTGCCAAGCCAACACTGGTTAGAAATGGGCTCTTATGGCCAAAGTCTCCTCCTCGGTCCTTTTCTCTTTCCTCTTGCCAGCTTGTGGCTGGGAGGCTCATCATCTCACCTCATCATCTCACTTGAATAGGATATAGAAGTAACCTCTAGTCCTAACCTCTTTCAACAGCCCTGTGTCTGAATTTCTTCTTGCCTGCCGAGTACTTCTCAAATTTGGACGTGTTGTTTACCAGGTCAGCAGGCAGGGTCATTAATGCTGGGACCCAGGAAATGCATAGTGTAGGCCTGGACAGGGATCACCGGGGGCCCTCTGGAGAGGTGCCCTCCCTAGAATCCCAGTGCTCTTGCCCTGGCCCTCAAAGGCTGACACTGTGCTGGATTCCTGAAACAGGAGAGCTAGCATGCAGCTGAGAGGTTTGAAGCTGCAGTCACAAACCCACATCTAAAGAGCAAAAACCTAGACTCAGGGGGAGATTGCAGTGTAGCTTAGACTCGGAGGGAGTTGATCATCTCTTGTTGATGATCTGAGCCCATGAGATTTTTTTATGGTTCTGGGGGAAAGAAGTTGCAAACAGCTCAAGCAGCTCTTCCCTCTGAATTTCCTATTTCCACCATGCTTCTTTCCTTAGCTCCTTTGCGCTCCAACTCCCCCTTCACCACCCCCACATTGAATCATTGGCTACTGAGACCACTGTCAATTCTCCTACCTCTTTGGCGAAATCTGACAGCATTTAGGGGAAATTTGATGAGCTGTTTCCAGAATTGCTCACAAACCCACAGACATACAAACGTAACCACATACATACGTACTACCACGCCATCCTTCAAATCAATGCTTTCCTTTTCTTGCTGTTGGAAAACCTCGGGATGAGGCGGCAGAGATGCGGCAATGATTGCAATTAGTTGGCACAACCCATGAAAATATGCGAGGTAGATAACAGGGTGGACGGAGGGGGCGGTGGAGCAAACGTTTCTAGATTTAGTCTTGATCTTGTTGCCGTAACAACTTGATGTAGATTTCAAAGAGGTAGGCTTTTTTCTTAATAATCCTTTTGAAAGCCAGTGTCTTTATAACAAAAGCACTGAAAATAGCCAAACTTCTATCCAGGGGCTTTTGTGGTTGATCGTTTCCTCTCCAGAAAGACCCATGGAAGTTTGAGATCAAGACCTAATGAGAGAAAAAGAACAGGTTTCTATTCTTCTATTTTTCTATTTTTTTTTTTTAAGATGGAGTCTCACTCTTTTGCCCAGGCTGGAGTGCAGTGGTGCGATATCAGCTCGCTGCAACCTCCACCTCCTGGGTTCAAGCATTTCTCCCACCTCAGCCTCCTGAGTAGCTGGGATTACAGGTGTCCACCACTACGTCCAGCTAATTTTTGTTATTTTAGTAGAGACAGGGTTTCACCATGTTGGCCATGCTGGTCTCAAACTCCTGACCTCAAGTTATCCTTCCGCCTCAACCTCCCAAAGTGCTGGGATTATAGGCATGAAACACCATGCCCAGCAAAACAGGTAATTCTTGCTAAATGCAAAATACTTATGCCAGTGTCCATGACGTCTCACTCCAAGCCCAAAACACTGGGACTGATGAACATTGTTCTCACTTCTTCGATCTGTTTAATCAGTAACATCTCAGTTGGGCTCTTATATGTTGTGCTTAAACAAAAGGTTAAACTATGTGGAAACTTTTTTTTTTCTCTTAAACATCAATTTTTTAGTCCTGTGTTTCTCAGCCACTGGGCCATGAACTCTTGTGATGAATTTTTGCCATCTCACTTGCTTGTGTAATTCTCTTCTAGGCTACAGCATTTCCTTCTTGGCCATTCTTTCTCTTCTCTGATTTCATGGTCTTCAATAAGGAGTTTATAGTGTTACTACAGTGTAAGAAGTATGATTTCCTCTACATTTTGCTGCTCTAAATAATCAATGCTCCAAGATCCAAGTATTTCTCTTCCTTCTTCCTTATACACTATACACTGTATGAAGACAGAGTAAGTATTTATCGAATATGATGTCCAAAGTGTGCATTCAACTGCATGACGTGGCTAAGATGATCAAGTTTCCTGCAAGGGTGCAATTCTTGTTTAGAAAGTCACTTATGGAAGCAATATGGAATATTTTCCACATATCCTTGGCATGGACCCATTGTGGATTTGGCATGACGAAAACCTTTTATACAACTTGACCATCTTCATTTAGTTCAAGTCCTTCCAGTGAGAAGTGGAAGGGGTTGATCTAGGAGGAATTGGGTGGTGTGTTTCATTGAGTTGTGGGCAGTGTCTCTGGGAGAAAGAAGGGCATCTGTCCCTACTAGCTGACGCCATGGAAGTGTAAGCAGAGCTCAGACTCCTGCATCCTCCAACCTGTAGGTTCTGACATTCATGTGGCTTGTGAATGCAGAGAGAGAAACTTGTACATTAAGAAGCCCTCATGAATCTTCTGTGTTTCTCAGGTTCCCCTTGAGAGCCATTGTTGGTCATTTCATCTTTCTTATGCGACTTTTAAGATTCTTGGGGAAGAAAAAAAAGAAATGGTTTTTTGGTTACTTCCCACTGGGATATCTTACAAAGAAATAGTGGGACTGAAAAATGTGAAGTGGAACATAAATTCTGAAATACCCCAGAATGTGCTGAGCTCAGAGCCAGTGCTGGAAAAATGAAACTAAGTCATAACTCCTCCAAAAGGTAAAACACCCCTCCCATTCAAAAACACAAATAAAATACACGTTTTCTGCGTGCATTCAAATTTATGGTTCTTAAATTATTTTGTTGGATTCTGTGACATGATGTATATCGCCAATATTTCTGGTTTCCAGATGGGAAGTGGGAAATGATATGTTAATGAATTATAGATTCGAACCAAAGTTTAAAAAAAATGAAACCAAAATGTTTTTCAGTCAGTTCTCTTCTGTTTTGTTTGTTTTAAATTCAATTATTGTCCTGCTCAGTGACAAAATGTGACATTTGTCATTGCTTTATAGGTTTGGTTTTGCAAGGCCAGTGCTCAGGAGGTTGTTTATTTCCTTCTACTTACCTTGCCTGCAATTAGGATGTGTGGACAACAAGTGGATGATAGTGCCTTGTAGCTCAGCCATATAAATGTTAACAAAGAGAAAACCGGAGTGTTTTCAATTAGGTTTTGCTTTTGACTTACCATTTCCTCCTAAAGTAGTTTATCACAAAAATTGTCAACATAATAACCTTCTCTAATAATATTAGTCATCATGCTATAAAGTAGTGATTTTTCTAGAGTAATGCAACTCCCAGTTGAAATTCTCTTGTTGTCTTAGCCTGGGTTTTCCCTTTGTGCTACTACTTTATCGAGGAGTAAACTCCAAGGGAGGATGAGTAAGGAACAAAGGGTGTGGGCAGGAGAGAAGGGAGGGTCAGTAGAAGTTGCATTAATAAGCTGGCCATAGCTGTGTGTGGCTGGTTGCTCCATGTCATGTGATTGTCCTCTGAGAAGACAATATATAACTGTGTTGCAGGACAGTCATCCAGGAGAAAAAAGGTGAAGAATTACCTACATGTTCTTATGTCCTTGCCCAAGGGGAGCCCCTTGGAGGCAAATTATCTTGCCCTTCTGGATTGCACACATCATTCCCATAACTCTGGCCAATGAGCTCCCTGATGAACTTTGTTATATTTTACTGACTCTTGGGCTGTTGTCAATAATGTAGGCATCTGGCCAGCTGCTTGGGGAATGGTAGACCAGCTGATTAAAGATACCCCCTTTTGAGGCCATGAGCTATGGAAACCAATCACAGCTGCTGGTCAAGTCGTCTAAGTCACTAACACGGATGTCCTCTTGATCAACACACCTTAGTGTGTCCTCTTGATCAACACACCTTAGTAAAGCAGCTATCCCCAGAAAGGGATTATCTCCCAGCTGCTTTGTGGGTAATGGTCAGGATGAAAGGGATGGGGGTTATTTAGGCTCATGTGAATATTTGGAATTTCTTCCCACCACTCCAAGGCATTATGCTTCTTTCTTTTCCCTAATAGCAGCTCCAAGCTGGACTCCTTGGTGCACCCTCAGGATGGCAGCCCAGCCAAAAGGGACCAGGAGATTCAAATTTATTACTGATTCAGCCACCTGGATTCTCTTGTGGGATTGCCATGATCCTGGATCATGAGGATAATTGGCAGAGTACATTCTTACTGGTCCCTCTACGGTGGCCAAACACGGGTTATAAAGGGTCTTGTAAGCTTTATGAAAAGACCCTTTTGTGTCTTTCAACTGATCCTTGTGGATAAAACATCTGGGTGCAAGTAGGAAATGATTGTACAAAAGGTGAAGTCATACCTACTGGGACAGGAAACTTCAAGTTTCTAATGGTGAAGGGAGAACAACTTTGACACATGAGGTGGGAACACTTTAGATTTCAGGATGTACAAAGAAGGAAAAACATTACTGATTTCTGTCTTTCAGTATCATCCCTAGATCCTCTTCCACTGGTGTCGCTCCTCTAGCTGGTCAAGATTCTTAAATTTAACTGATCTCTGGATCTGCCATTCTCCACTGGAGAGCTCTTGCCTCTATGGGATTGCCATTCCCCTTAACCTCACCATGTTTCCCCTGGAAACAGCAGGGGCTGGCCCTGTTCCTGAGCTTTTCACATACACAATACCTATAAACCCCTATTTATGAGACTCAGCCATTCCATGGAGTGAATGGATGTCACCCAGTTGGTGGCATGAAAAAAAATGGACCAGGTTATACTATGTCCCTTCAGGCAGTCCCTCCAAAAACGAGGACTAGACTCAATTATTTGAACTGAGCAGGAACCCTAAGGCCAAACAGCTAGTCATAAGACTGTATTAGAGACACCATTAACTTGTGTCCTTGATAGATACAAATCACACTTTGGAGTCTCAATGATTGTAAGCAATATATTCTTTCTAGTAGCACAAGTACTTCCTGGGACTACTCATGTGGAAGCCAGGCATTAATTTGCCTTCCTCCTGACAACACAGTGACCTTCACTTTAAAGATGATCATTAAAGAGAAACTCAAGGGCTTAGGTTTCTACTAATAGGTCATTTAGCTCAAGTGACTGTAGAGATATCACCTAATGGGCATATCCTGGTTTACTTGGGAGGAGCTTCCCAGAGAGATAACTTACTTATTATTTATGTGTATTATGCAGACAATCATCCCTAAGATGGAACCCATCTAATTAGAAAAGGTGGTATAAAATTTATTACTGATCTTAGCTGAAGTGATCAGTAGCATCACCTAGAATCTGGAAGACATTCAGGTCAATCTCAACTCACTGGCCAGGGTTGTTAGGGATAATAGAATTCAGGCTTCTTTTTTTTTTTTTTT
>NW_012119598.1:7003940-7007997 GCF_000951035.1 Colobus angolensis palliatus | reverse complement strand
CAATCCCACCAACAGTGTAAAAGTGTTCCTATTTCTCCACATCCTCTCCAGCACCTGTTGTTTCCTGACTTTTTAATGAAGGCCATTCTAACTGGTGTGAGATGGTATCTCATTGTGTCAGGCTTCTTCTTTACAAGCCAGGGCAGTCTGTGCAATCACTAATGCATGCTGCTGTGCCTGGATTAATGCCTTAGATGAAAGTGGAAGGTTAATACAGAAACATAGTGATAAAGTCACCTGATTTTATTAGACCCTTATTAGACACCTGGTTTTATATAGACCTAAAAGGTATGGTTTATGGGAGTTGTTCAGCTGGTTGGGTCTGGGACACTGAGAGCATGACTGAGATCAATACTGCAGGTTTGCCTCCTCTTGCTGTTTGGGGTCTTATTAACAGTAGTCTGAATTAAATGTCATATGAAACAAGTGGAAAGGATTTGAGTCCTCATTGGGGGTCAGATTAATCATAATTATTGACAAAGTGGAGTATTATAGGGTAATTCACCAGAAGCTAGGACAGTGTAAAAATATAGGGTGAGTATCACTGGTAAACATTTCTTTATAGTTCTCTTGTGTTTCTGCATGCCTGACAGGCAAGGCAGTTGCAAGCAAGGCCCTTTGTTCTAAATTATCTTTTCATGGATGTTTGTATAGCAAACATATCTCTACCTATGCTTATTTATATAGCAAACATCTTTGGAACACAGGAATAGTGTATTTGCCTGGAATAAAGAGCCTACACACTGCTCATAATAAACCACTCATATTTTGCAACTTCAGCCCTCTGCATGTGCAGGTGGCATCTGGTGCTCTTTGGATGGGATGAATGTACATGTGTGAATTAGATCTCAGAGAACTGACAAAAAATGCTCACATTTTGGCCACTGCTATTGCTATGATTAATAAACTATTTTTCATTTCTGACCCAAAAGTCTCAAATCTTTTATGAGCGTCTCTAAAACTGTAGCAGGCTAACTCATTAGCTTGCAAGAATGGTAAAATACCAGATCCTCATGGTTCTTGACAACATAATATTACTTATTATATACTACATACCATGTAATTATGTATTTTATACTCTCTAATACATAATTATATAGGGAATATAATTTTATGTTTTATAGTATCTAAAATGTATAATTATATATAGTATATACTTTAATTATATATGCTGTATAATTAAGGTACATAACAAATAAAAAATGTAAAAATACACATTATACCTAAAATAACAGTTATAGCTTATAAGCCAACAAAGGAAATAAAATGGAATTCTAAAAAATGAAAATGAAAAAGGAATAAAAGTACAGATGTGACCAACAGAAAAGAAACAGCAAGATGACAGATTTAAATTTAACCCTACCAGTAATCACATTAAATGTAACTGATCTAAACACTGCAATTAAAAGGCAGAGATGATCACCACGAATAAAAACACAAGAACTAACTATATGCTGCCTAAAAACACATTTTAAATATAAAAACACAAATAGGTTAAAAGCAAAAGGACAGAAAGAGATATGTTAATAAAAAGAAACTGCAGTGGCTATATTAATGTCAGACAAAGTGGATTTCAGAACAAAATAATATTATTAGAGATAAAGAAGGATATTTCATAAATAAAAAGGGGTCAGTTAATCAGGAGGACATAACAACCCTGAATATTTATGTACCCCAAAATAAAATTTCAAAATACATGATAGAACTGAAAGGAAAAATTGATAAATCTATAGTTATAGTCAGATATATCAATCTCAATAATGGATAGAAAAATTAGGTAGGAAATCAACTGATTTGAACTAATTGCCTTTTATAAGACACTTTACCTAACAATAACAAACTTTTTGAAATGCATATGAAAAATCTACCAAGATAAAGAGCCACTAAACTTCTTAGAGTACGCATAAATAATCATCAACTGAATATTGGTGGAAATATGAACCTGAAGGTCATTCTGATGAGATCTCACAAGGAAATGAGGAACATGTTGGAAACTGCAGGAAAGGTGATCCTGTCATAATATGGCAAAGAATGGACTGAACTGTCTTCTAGTGTTCTGTGGAGGGTAGAACTTGTGAGTGATGAAATTGGAGTTTTAGCAGAGGAGATTTCTAAGCAAAGTGTTTGAAGAAATGGTTTGGTTCCTCCTGACTGCTTACGGTAAAACGCAAGAAGAGAGGAGTGAATTTAAGAAGGAAATGTTAAGCAAAAGGAAGCGGAACTTAAAAGTTTGGAAAATTCTTAGCCTATCCATAGTGCAAAATATAAAAAGCTTGTTCTGAAGGGAAAGCTTGTTCTGAATCCTGAACAACAATTTGGGAAGCAGATTAGTATGGGTGTGATGCAGGGACCCAGACGCCCCAGCAGAAACACTGACAATTTGAACTGAAGGAGATAGAGCTAGAATGAAATAAAGAAAGGCCGTTGGACTTCTTAAATACTACAGGACTGGACCATAGAGATATTTGGCTGAAAATACACACTATTCTTCAAGACAAGAGAAGAAGGACCCTGAATGGGATTCACAGATCATTCAGAGTAGTGAGTCCAGAGCTAACAGGCTACATTTCAGCAGTAACATTTTATTTGACTAGCACTGAGTGAGCTTCTTCACTCCTGTGAGGATATGGTAGTTTCCTTCTTTTATTATCAACTCATCTTAGAAAAATCAGTCAATAATCAGTGGGTGATCTTCTTTACGTAGGAAGGTGATGACAATCCACTAAAATTATGCAACTAAATTGACAACTAATGTGACCATTGCATAGTGGAAATATTTAATAATGAAATTTCCAAGATCATCACTAGGCAAAGAAACTTGACATCTTTCCAAGTTAATTAGCAAATGTTTATCAATAATGCTTATTTTCTTAAGCAGTTTCAAATGAGATAATTTTAGATGCTTTCTCATTGAGTAAGCCATCATGTAGTGTTTGGGATGAGGAAAAACAACTAAAGTAAACTGTGTTTTGGGTTGCGTAATGTCAGAGATCAATGCATTGTTAAATAGAAGGCATTCCGCTTGGGAATGACTCATTTAGTCTTGGTTCTGCCCTTTATGTGAAAATGGAACATTTAGAGAAGCCTTATTTGCCATTGAATATCTTTCTCTACAAAATTAGAAACAAATAATTAAACCAAGGCTAGGTTTTGTGTCAATCAAATGAATGGACCTATAGATAAAGCTTTGCATTAGGATTCTGATATCCCTGGCAGAGAGCTGGATTTTCCCCCTTCATTAAATAAAGAATTCTACTGGAAGAAAACTGTGGTGTTTTCATGGGTAGAATAATGCAACTCCATAAAGTTCTCCTCAAGTTAATTCAATGAACAATTAACAAATAAACAATGAAAGAGGACTATCTCTGTTCGATATCAAAACATATTTTAAAGTTACCAAAATTAAAACAACGTAGTGTTGGTGCATGTCTAGGAAAACCAATAAATGAAACAAAAAGTTCAGAAGCAATACATATTAGTAATTTAGTAGATGATATAGGCTGAATTTTAATACAGTGAAAGAAAATAGGGAGTACTGAGTTAATGGTTTTGGCTCATCTTTATAATTATCTGAGAAAAGACTGAATTTATATCTTACATATTATATACACAGAAATCTACAGATTGGCTATGATTTAGGTGTTCAAAATGGGAAAATTAAAAGTATTAAAGTACGTAAGATTCAGAAAGTTTAAATACATAAATATTTTCTAATCATAAATAAAACCATTAAAAGTTGATAACATTTTTGACAAAACAATAGCATTGCAAAAAATTTTAAACAAAGAGGAAACACAAAAGGAAAAAGGGTCATTTTCATATATATATATGTATATATAAGCATATATATTTATATGAAGACCAAAACCCAACAGGAAAATAAAAAACATATGAAAGGATAATTTCTTTCTTTCTTTCTTTCTTTCTTTCTTTCTTTCTTTCTTTCTTTCTTTCTTTCTTTCTTTCTTCTTTCTTTCTTTTCTTTCTTTCTCTCTCTCTCTCTCCCTTCCTCCCTCCCTCCTCTTTCTTTCCCTTCCTTCCTTCCTTCCTTTTTTTC
>NW_012119598.1:6912086-7003870 GCF_000951035.1 Colobus angolensis palliatus | reverse complement strand
CTTCCTTCCTTCCTTCCTTCCTTCCTTCCTTCCTTCCTTCCAGGGTTCCACCATGTTGCCCAGGCTGGTCTTGAACTCCTGGGCTCAAGAGATCCTTCTGCCTTGGCCTCCCAAAGTGTTACAGTTACACACATGAGCCACTTGTGCCTGACCCTGAAAGGGTAATTTATAGTAAAGCAAATATAAATGATTGTTTTCAAATGAAACAAAATGGTGTTTGACTTTATTTATAATAAAGGAAATAGTAATTAGAATGATAATGATACATAATTTACTTATCTATTTTTAACCTATAACATTAGTAATCCATGCTGCATTGGTTAGAATGTAGAGACATAGGTTCTTTTATACATAGTTGGTGGAAATGTAATTTGGTACATTACATGGTGCAATGTAGCAATGCCTTTTAACATGCAAGATGCTTGTACCCTTTGACCTTCTAGGAACTTAAGTTTATATTATTAACTTTAGGTGTACAATGTTTTGTTATATAAACTACATTTCACTAATTATTAGGTTGATGCAAAAGTAATTGCGGTTTAGCCATTACTGTCAATAGCAAAAAACAGCAATTACCTTTGCACCAACCTAATAATTTGCTTCCAACTTTTTGCTACTATAAACAGTGTTGTAATATAATCTTTTAAAATAACTCTACACACTTGTGGTATTATTTCTGAAGGACAGATTTCTGTAAGTATAATTATTGAATCATTTCTAGCTTCTCTGAGTGAACCTGGAAAAATGAACTTGAAATTAAAGGCCTATTATAGATGCCATTAATAAAAAAGAATCTCCTTTCCTTTCCAAATACTTCTAACTGCTTTTCTTGGTAGTTTCTGCACCTGCCTTCAAAAGTTCACATTTTCATTACAGTTTTTCTTAATTTGCCTCTATGTCTGCACTGTCATGGCTACTATTCATAGCATTTACCTTCATAAAAAATAGCCACAGTTACTTAGGACTTTACCTTATTACAATTTTTCTTTTTAAATTGATTTCCATTTGTTGTGTCTAATTTTTC
This sequence comes from Colobus angolensis palliatus, assembly GCF_000951035.1. NCBI lineage: Eukaryota > Metazoa > Chordata > Mammalia > Primates > Cercopithecidae > Colobus > Colobus angolensis. The sequence goes on along the minus strand of NW_012119598.1, from coordinate 7,002,846 downwards.
TTAGTGGAGACAGCGAGGTCTGCTCAGAGCAGCTTAACGAAGCCATCTGTGTGTACAGAAAAGCAGAGACAATTAAAACCTGTTGACAACTTTGGGTAAAGCTGTGGGCCTCATGTTCTCTAATTTATGTGAGAAGCTGAAGAACAATCAGTTCAAGCTGGTTCTTCAAAGAGGCACAGCCTGTAACATACTTTTGGCAGGTCAGCATCTTTGCACTACAGCAAAGAGGTTTCTGAGTCCAAAGAATTCTGAGATGTTCAGTAGGAGTCCATGAACAGGGCCCACGAAAACAAATACACACATTGCTGCAAAGAGAAGAGCAAAGCTGCTGCTGTTTTTTTTTTTTTTTTTTCCAGTTTTCCATCCAACTTTATTTCTCTGTTAACAGACAAGCGTACTGCATGGTGCCCCTGTCCCACTACTCAGTGCAGTGTTATCAGAAATTTCCAACATTGTCAGCCAAGACACACAGGTGACTAAGTGCTTGGGGAGGCAGTGGTGTGTGGAAAGGACTTTGTCTTTCTGCCACTCAGACTTGTGTTTAAATCTTAGCTGTGTCATCTCCCAGCTGGACTATCTTGAGCAACTCTCTTTTTCCTGTTTTTCAAAGGGGAGAAAACAATACCTGGCTTACAGGATTGATGAGATGATTGAAAGTAATGTACATGACATTGCTTACATTCTACCTTTCCTTGTTACCTTCCATGTCCTGTTCTGTGGTTCCTACACTGATGCTTCCACTGAAATTGCTCGGATAAGATTATCAGGGCCATCTCAGTTACTAAGTGACTGTCTTTGTCTTCTGTGGCTTCTCAGAAACATTGACCAATCCTACTCTCTTGAAACATTCTCTTCCCTTGGCTTGTAGGAACCACACTTTGATTACTTATTTCTAGCTCTGTGGACACTTCTCAGTCTCCAGTGTCTTCTCCTCTTCCTTGTCCCCATCCTAAAGTTGTTGGTACTGAGTTTCTGTTCTGGGTACTCTTCTTCTGTACACCTTTGCTGCACAATCCCCTTCATATCCAAGACATCAATGATCATTTATATATTGCAGAGTCCAGTACATAATTTAGGTTCAAACAAACATACCCCAATCAGTCTCCAGATGGCACTGTTTGGGCACCACATGCTGGTGCAAGAAATCCAGAGGCCAGAACCACCCCATCCCTCACTTCCCTAGCCTGGCCTTTGCTCCCCTCCTTTTCATGGGTCCTGGGGTCTCAGAGAGCCAACAGGTCTCCTGAGGAGGTGAAGTCCAATCTTGCCTGGCCCTATCTTGGTTTCTGCTAGCTTGGTGATTGCTGTCTGCTGAGCAGAGGCTGGGCCATTTCCTCATGTCTACAATGATCACTAGTTATTGGGTAGAGGGTTGCCTTTTAGAGTAGTTACTCTTTGAGAGTGGGTTTTCAACTTCTCAAGTTTCCTTTTCAGGAAAGAGGCTGTCATTCAAATCGCACAAAGCCTGCAGGATTAAAACTCATTCCACTTGCTCCCTCAGGTACTTCCTTAGGGTCCCAGGGTCAAAACAGTAGGGAAAGTTCTGGTGTTAGTCACATAATGTCATAAGGTCACAGTGGACTGGAGCAGCTGGATGCTGAAACATCTTTGATGGCACAAGGCCACACAGATACACAGAAGCATTTGAGTCTTCCCTTGAGATGACTCAAGAAATGAGGTTATTTAGAACTGTGGGGGTAGCTTCGGTGGAAGACAGGGAAATCACTTCAGTAGTTCTCAGTGTTTTAAAATGTTATCTATAAACCCCTGACTTGGCTCCTGCTTCCTTCTTTGACTACTCTTTGACCGATGCTCCATAGTCAACCACATGGAACATAACTGGAAGCTGCATACTTAAAAGTCAAACTTCAACCTTATTCCTCTAGTGAAAACACCCTGCTCCTCTTTTCTCAACTAATGATTTCACTTACTTGTTTGTCCTTAGCTTAGATCTTACTTCCTCTAGGAAGCCTTCTCTGATACACCCAGGCAAGAATACATGGCCTTTTGCAGGCTTCTCTTAAAACTGATTCTAGTGCTTATTTATGTATAATTCTGTCATAATTGCCTGTTTCTGCTAATTGCCCCTCACTGAAATACTGTGCCAAGGGTTTACAAAGATATGTCATTTAATCCTCACAGCATCCTTGAGATGAATAATGTTCCCATTTTAGAAATGTGTCTATCATTTTAGAAAAACAAACAGAGATGTAAGGTAAGTGATTTAAATCAATAACTAGTTCATGGTGATGTGAGACTGAACCAATGAGCCTGTGTCCAAGCTCATGAGCTTAACCACTATGCTGTGCTACACAACTGTAGCATGTATACACATGGCCTATGTTGTTCGTTGCTGCATCCCCAGCACTCAGCACAATGCCTGATACAGAACAGGTTCTCAGTAAATGTAGCTAAATAATGAATAAAAGAAAGAAAGAATGAAAAGCTGCCAGGTAAATGATAGGCACATAGTAAAGACTAGCTTTTATTAAAAAAAAAATCTTATAAGCAACGAAGCAGGAAAAAGGGAAGAAAACCAGATAGCATCAGCTCATTTTCTAGATAGAATATAGGAAACATATCAGCGACATGTGGGGAAGCAGATAGTACGTTCTCCATTTGCTTTTGAAGGAGAAGGCAGTTTCCACGGAGATGGACTTGCTGAACTCAGGGACTTGTTCTTGGCAGTTCAGGTTCTTGCTCTACCTTGAAAAACTGCTGCATCACAAAAGAACCTTCTCAGCTTTAGCACCGTTTCCCAGGAGGTTGTACATGCACCTATATTTCCTTCAAGACAACAGACTATTTTTAAAAAAGATTCTCCCGTGAAATAGAAGACAATCTCTGCTCATGGGAAAAGAAAAGGTTTCTAGTAAGTTCAATACCAGCCTACCTTTGGCTGATGTATAAATGGCAATATCAGAAGAGTGTTTTTTTTTAGGAGGAATTTATATATGGTGAGACTGGTAGAGTTTTTGGTATTTGAGTCTATAGCATGGTTAAAGTGTTTTAGGGGTGAGTTTAAAAATTATGAATTAAAAAGTCATCCAAGTAACCCATGTACACATCATATAAAATGGCATATAGGATTTATACTGAACACTCTCCAATCTTTGGCATGGTCCTACTCACCCTCAATCCCACTATGCAAAGACAACTACTGTTTCTCCTTTTAGTTTTTCTGGTGATCAAATGCCATGTCAACAAAACAAAACAAAACAAAAAAACAAAAACAAACAAACAAAAACACCTCAATACATTTTTGAAAACCAATAGCTTGATTTTTTGAGTGTGGTGAGCATTGGCTAGGTTTCTGATGACCAGTGTCTTTCTAATACGTTTCTCTATTTGAAGAGTTTTCTACGTTGTTACACATCATACATCCCCAAGGTGGAAGCCAAAATGCATTCTCTGGCCTCCCTTGCTGGAAGGAAGCAGACTGTGCTATAGGCTCTGCCAACCTGCCACACCACACTGGGCTGTCACTTAGAGGGGGGCAGAGGAGGGAGTCCTGTGCAGGGAATCCACTTTCCTTTGGTGAGTGCGGTAGGAGGGCTTCAACTACTACTTGTAGCACCCTTTGGAAGGAACGGCAGCAGAATTTCTGCCATCCTGGCCTGTGTGTTGTTGGAGGGGCTGTGGGGGCTGCACCAGATACTGGAGTGGTGATAGAGAAATTTCCCCAGAGCAGCTCGTATATAACAGCTCATTGCAGAGCCATCTGAGGAGCTGACATTTGCTTTTCCATCGCTATGAGTCTAATGCTGCCACTGCTGTGCCCACTTTGGCAGTGGAGTTGGGCTTGGAAAAATGGGGAATTGCTTGACCATGAACTTCTAGAGGATTCTGTGAGCTACCCAGTACCCTATTAGAAAGATTTTCTTTGCTCACTCATCCTGAGTTCTGCTGTTTGCAATAAAGAACTTTAAGTGATCCTTTTGATCAAGATCTATTGACCACTGCTATGAGAGATGTGCATTTATCTTATATATGCCCTACCTCCTTTTCTCCCTCTCTTTCAACTTTTCTTGTTTTTAATTATTCTGTGGGTTACCTAAATATTATTAATAAACCGCCACCTCTTATTCCCTAAGCTTTATCTCTTAACTAACAATAAGACCTTCACTCCTGCTCTTCCCTAGACATCTCATCACTTTCACTTCCCGTCTTCTGTCAGCTGCCGCTGCACTTTTACTTTGTCAAAGTTGATAACATTTCTCTTTTATTCTGTGATCATAATTCAATCTCCTGTGCTTTATCTCTTGGTGGATTCTAAAACTGGAAAACTAATAAGTGGCATTGACATAATTAAGACTATATAAATGTTGACTGCAGTGCCGAGTAAGGAGCTAATGATGACATTTCGTGCCCTGTGGGTCTCAGGTCGTGACTCCAGAGCTATTTGAAGCAGAGTGCTCCTAGCTTCAAGGTCACATCGATTTTCTGTTCTTTCATTTTATCAGTTGCTCAAAATCAAGTGTTATTTTTGTTCCTCTGATTTTGGGGCCCTGGCTTAAACAAAGAAACACCAGGTAGGCTTCTAATTTACTTACTTTTCTTATTTGGAAAAGAATCTCAACTTTCTATTGTAATCTCAAATGTATCCAGACCTTCAATAGTGTCAACTATTGTCTTGAATGCCTTTATCCTCTCATGGTGCCCCAGGATAGGGTCTCTCCCAGACTCTCCTGTCCTGGACCTGTTTTTGTCCAGATCATCTGCACAGTCACCATCTTTGGATTTCCTATTAGTGACCTCCAGGATGAAAGTCTAGCCCTGGATTCCATGTCATCTTTCTGTTTTCCTCCTTGAATTACTAGCATATATACTCAGAAGACTTCCTCACCCAGAAAGTATGGTATATCATCTAGGCCTTTATCTGAAAATATTTTATCTTACTCTCATACTGCAATGATAGTTTGGGCATAGAATTTTAGGCTCAAAAGATTTTTTTTCCCCCTTAGCACTTTGACCACATTGTTTCAGTATCTTCTGACTAATCTGACTAATGACAAGTTAGATGATTCCCTGAATTTGTTTTTGGAAGCTTTATATTTTTTTCTTTATGTTTAAATTTCAAGAGGATGTGATGGCTCAGTAGTTATTTTCATTCATCCTGCTCAGTACTCAATGGATTCATCAAATGTGAAGTATGCCCTATTATTTCTTTAAAAAATTCTTCCATCCATTTTCTCTGTTCTCTTTTTCTATAATTCCTTTTAGCTACCTGATAGATTTCTGCAACTCCTGTATTATTTCTCTATGACTCTCACCTTTATCCTTCAAATTTGCTATCTCTTTGCCATTTGCTTTAAGCTCTAGGAGAGCATTTTGACTTTATATTTCAGCTGTTCTTTTGAATTTCATATTTTAGAAGTTACATGTTTAAATTATAAGAACTCTTCTGTGTTCTCTGCTAGTTCTCTTTTCAGCCATACTATTCTTGTTTTATAAATGCAGTATCTTCTCAAATTTCTTTAAAGATATTTATTAGCAATTTTTAAAAATCTAGTTTTTGAATTATTTCTTTTCCTTTGAGACTATATATGTTTTGGCCGTTTTTTAAAAAAATTTTCTGCTTGTGGTTGTCCTTAAGTGTCTGATGATGTTTTTGTACATTCACATTGATGAGTGAAGGATTTGTTTCATAATAATGGCTATCTAGTAAAGGTTTCTTTTTAATTTGGGTTAATGATATGTTTAATAGACATCTCCCCTGAATGGGAAGGCAGACACGAAATCTGTGCAAATGCACAGGGCTAACTGACAGATTTTGCTTTAGGATGTACATGTGTGGGAATCAGCCTTAGATGAGACATTCTGCTTCATCTCCACCCACCAAATGCTAGAACAAGGGGAGCTTTCCTCTTAGATCAACATCCCCACTAAAATACAAATTCGTGAAGCATTCCATATTTAAAAAAATACGAATTCCTCCCCAACAAGTTTATCCATTTGTTTTAGTGAAGAGTCTCTTGCTATTCTTTTGCCCTCTTTAGGAGATTAAAACTCTAGTGCTCTCTGCCCTGTCTGGGAGTAGAACCAGTAGCCCTATGCCTAAATGCTGGCTGACATCTTGTGAGGCTGACTGGCAACCACTTCCCCTGAAGTCCCCTCATACATATAATTGGGCTTTAGTTTCCTCTGTTTCATGTTCCCGTCTGCTTCCATATTCAAGAAATGCATTGAAGTCTCCCATCTGCAAAAGACCTTCATTGCTTCCAATTTCTCCACTGCTACAGATTTATTTCTTCTTGAATATCCATACAGTCATTTGAGTGGAACCTGTGCCAAGGGGAGTGGCGCACATATATGTTTATTCTACCTTATTCTACCTTATTCGCACTAGACACTTGCCCACCTCCATGGTGCTGTTTTCAAAAATGGGATTTTTGTTGTTGTTGTTGAATGTGTTCTCATCTCTTATCTATATTCCTACTGCTTAACATAGTATTTCTGGAGATAAGAATAGGCTCTTGTTGAAGGAAAGAAAAAAAGAAAAAAAAAGAACAAAGAAAGAAAAAGGAAGGAAGAAAGAGAAAGAAAGAAAAAAAGAAAGCAGATTTAAATGAAAGCAAACAAATGAAATAAATTGAGATAATAACAAGCAGTGCCACTCTCTCTTAAGTATGTATGATAAGCAGTTAAAAATAGTCTATGTTATTAATCCCTTTGAAAGACCTTGGCCTCATTGACCACCTTACCATGTGCCACACATATTAAATGAACAGCTTCCAAGGGAAACCAGCTCTAAATAGGTTAACGTGTTCTTGCCAGCAGGGTTCCTGGCACACTGGGGATACCTGCTCCAGAGTGTCTGTGGGAGAACTTAGACACATCATTCCCCCTGCAGTTATTGAGGGCCTACTGATGAAAAGATGATACAACACAGATACCACAAGTGTTTAGGACTCAAGTTTAAAAACATACTTGCTACTTCACTTATTTCCTTAACTCTATTACCACGAGGATAGAAAATGTAATCTCAGTTGCTGTTGTAATCTTTTCCTTACTAGGGCTCCAACAGAATCATGGAGCCCAAAATGTGGAGAGAAGCCAGATTACCCACATTAGAAATGCTGGCATCTTCATTGTACTTGAGGTCCAACAGATCTTTGTTGTGCCTATTGTCCAAAGAGGAAATTCAGGGCTTTGATTCTGTCTCTCTTTGAGGTCCAGTTACTTTGTTGAGGCCCTGCATTGGCGTGGTATGGGGGTCTCCCCTTCTTGAGAGGTGTGTGGACCTTTTACCTCTCTGTAAAGCACTCTATTGAGGCATTTTGATGTAATCTCTTTAATTATTGGACACTTTGGTAAATACCAAGGCTAAATCAATAGACCACTTCTACCTTCTGCCCTTCCTTGAGGCAATGAATCCAGAAGAGACTATCTGCCTCAATAGGAGTGGGGGCAGTGAGTGGGAGTGGAGGATAAAGGGGAGGAAGAGGGCAAATATCAGAAGAAACAAAAAATCAGTTAATGTTTCAAAAATACCACTATGCCATAGTAGGTATGTTTAACCACAAAGGGCTACCTCATGGGCTATATGGGTGAATACGAAATGGCACCCAGCCCAGGATGAGTTGAAGTGGGTTAAGGGTGAGCGGGAACGGGAGGGGTAGGAAAGATTTTTCTGGAGAGTTACCACTGAATTTATGACAGAATCTCTTGGAGAAGTTGAGGAGATGAAAACAGCCTCTAGCTGTGGTGAATGCTTATTAGCCATGCCCACTCCACAGCCATGCCCCTCCCATAGCCACGCTCCTTCCCCCAGCACTTTGTCAAAGGTCTTTAGCCAAAGGTGTGAGGCGCTGCATTCCTGAGGACTCCTGAGCCCAGGCTGATGCTCCTGGAGGCCATGCGAATGTGAAGAATGTTCATCTTGTGTGGAGACTTTACTAATCTTTATAGGAAGCAGGACAGATATCTCCTGAAAAGTTCATGGCTACAAACATCAGTGCCTGTGGCATTCATACCATTGCCACAGAGCAGCCTCAGGATGCTGCCAACTGATCTCACACATATTCCAAGGAACTCCAGTTTCAGGAGGAGATCAGTGGGGTCCCATTTGCATCCAGCTATGCATCTATTCACTTAAAAGCCATGAATATTCATTTTGCCTCAGAAAAAGTATGGAAGAGGATTATGGACACTGACTCAAGCAGATACTCAAACGAAACCCACGGATCCACCGGGCTACATAGCCGGCACCACCAGGAACAAGCACTGCTGCATATGGCGTGGGCCCTGCTACAGCTGTGGTCAGCTCCCTCTCATGTACCCAAGAGAAACAAAGTGTTGGGGCCCTGCTGGGTCCCACAAGAGCTGGCAGCTTTTCTGTCAGGCATATCTTCAGGCTTCTTCCCCTAAAGACTGGCTCCTCTGCTCATCGCTCAATATGGCCACCAGCCTCAAGTCTGCCTGACTTTGTCTTGACTCCCACCAGTAATGGACACAATCTCTCAGTGAGGGACCCAGTTTCCTATGAGAGAGAATCTGATTTCCCAAGATTTAGTCGTGTCCACCATGCCCATCGAGCTGCTTCTTGGAAGAGATGAGTGCATTCATAAAAGCACAGTGGTCTGATTATTTCCCTCAGCCAAAGCTGCAGACGTGGGCAGGTAATTTTATAAAAGCATGAAGGCCCCAAGACGATAATTAATGATTAACCACTTCAGTATCCTATTCTATTCATCCACAGCTAGTCGTTGATGGCATTAGTGCAGATACTGTAACAATCGTGTCTCATCTCAGTGCATGCTGAATTTGATTTCAAAATTTTCAATATTTTCGATTTCTGATTTCAGGTGTGGTGCCACTTTTACATGATGAGTTAAATAGAAGATTACCCTATAAGATTATTTTAGGATGTTTCCTAAAGTATTGAAAAACATGGTTTTCAATAACTAAGGAACCCCGTGATATCATCATTAGTGTTTGCTACATCAAGTGAAAGAATAAGCAGTAACACACATGCCTCATCCAAAAAGAAATCAAAAGGGCTATTATTCTTCATAGGCCCATTTAATTTCCACTTTAACTTCTCCCAAAGACAACAATCAGCAATTTTATCACTAACTGGAGAAAGGCATTCCAGGGCCTCAGGGCTCATCAGAATGAATGTGTTTTCTATAACATCTAGTAGTTATTGACTCCTATACGCTAAGACATGTTGATAAACACAGGCCACCATTTTCTCCGTGCTATTTTAACTACTACCATTTTTGCATTTCAGCACAAGAGCTGCTCTTAGCCAGAAAATGCCAGATGGTACTGAGGAATCAGACTCATACTATTGCAGAGCAATGTCATCTGCAGAAGAGAGTTAGTAGCTAATTGACAGAGGTGCCCTTGTTGTTTTTATGGAAGTCAAGATGTCCTACTTCTATCAGTAGACCTGTCCTTCTATAATTGGCTTGGGTCTCAAGCTCTCTTTGGAACTTCATTCTAGGTATGATCCTGCCTCTTCAATTCTATCTTCAGATAAAACTCTGCAGTGCCTTCTTCTCTTCAAATGGTTTCTCTTTACTTCTCCAGCTTTGAGAAATCCATCCTCCTCTTCCTCAAAGTTAATTTAGCTTTTCCTTTCTGCACCAATCTTTGGATAACTATCGTTTGTTATTAGGAATATCTCTTTTAAAAAGTAGCTATTTTCTATCTTTCCAACCAGCTTATAAGATATTTCCAGATGGCTAAATATTTTGCTTTTTTTCTTTCCATTTTGGGGCTTCTATGGTGGTTTTCCCTTAGTGAGTGTCTAATTAATATTTGTTGGTGAAGAGGTGGCTGTCCCGAGACTTGCTGTATCCAGATCAGATCAGAAGAACAGTCCTATAGGGCATGATAAAATCAGGAATTAAATACTGAAGTTTAGCCCAAACCAAGATGCCATAAGGTATCTTGGAGTAGATTTCCCCAGAAAATTGTTAGTTACTCAATAATTCACAGTTACAGAATGAGTCACAGAATATATGGCCAGGAAATTCTTTTTTACATGTCATTCCAAAGTTAGCTTGTGAGTGCAGCCCAAGTCCAGTGATTTCCAATTATCTGTCTTTGGATGGATTTGCTACCACAGAGTCATGTATGAAATATTTGATTTCTGTATGCACCTTTCCAGGTAGGAATACCATAGCAATATGTGGAAATTTAGCAAACATAGAGGTAATTCTTTTTAATTTTTTTTTAAATTTTAGAAATGTACTGGGGCAAACTTTAACAGAAGTGATTCTGATAATCGTTTGAGAATGATCGTTCTAGGATAGTAGTTTTCAAAGTGTGGTTCCCAGACCAGTGCATCAATATCACCTGAGAGCTTGTTAGAAATGCAAATTCTAGGGCTTAAAACTACTAACCAGAAACTCAGGGGTGGCCCAGCAGGTGTTCTCTGCTCCAGATGATTCTGAAACATGTGAGAATCACTGTTCTAGGGACATCTTATGATTATAAGAATCTATATTTCTAGGGAAACTTTTTGGATAAATTTTGTCTGATTGTTTAGAAGTATGTGACACTGCCAACAATTTGCGATCTTCTCATTTAACAGATTTTTTACTAAGTGTTCCTATATGCCAGATACTGTGCTAGGAAATAGCATAATAGAAATAGAATGATTTATGGAAATAAAGAGATAAGTAAGTCTCAATATGCTGCCTTAAGGAGGCCTTAGACTCAAATGGGATATGCCATGTGAACACATAGGATTCAGCGCTATAAAATGTATGTATAAAAGGTTAATTCTGTTATGAGAGATGTGGTCTAAGGAAGACTTTGGGTTCTGCCCCAGTTCTGAACCCTGAAAATTACATGTAGAAGTCAGATAGGTATTGAAATATCCACTTAAGACTTTAAACGACTTAAGCGAGTTTGAAGAATGAAACTTGGAACTTCTGGCCTTCTCATGAACTCTTGTCCATGTGAAGACTTGCGGTTTACTGCAAGACAGTAACTGAGTCTGCAGAGTGAATATTCACCTAGCCAGAAGTGTGACTACAGCCTGCCTCCCCATATCAAGTACAAAACAGCAAGAGCCGAGAAGAAGGAGGTCCCATGAAAGCACAAGCTCTAGCATGGCCGTCCACCGGAGCAAGGGGGCACCTTAATGCTGTATATTCTTGCCTTGTACCTCAGAAGCACTGACTGAGGGGAGAAAGTGTTATTCCCTCCTGGGAATGACATCTAAGTCCTTCCTCTTTAAGGAAAACATGTGGAACTAAGTAGTTAAGTGCCCTCTACCAAAAGCCAAGGGTTTGTAGGCAGATGAGCAGAAGGAGGGAGCATTTCACATGGAGGGAAGGGCACAAGCAAAGATCCTGGGGCCTCCAATAACAAGGAAACTTTGTAGAAGGTTGGTATGGGGTTTGGTTGTTTAATTTTTCAGTTTTTATCTTCAGTTAGGGTCAGCAGACTAAATTACTTTAAACAGTAGAAAAGGAACTTCAATGATTTTAAAACGGAGAAAAATTGGGCCGGGTGCAGTGGCTCATGCCTGTTCCCAGTACTTTGGGAGGCTGAGGCAGGTGGATCATTTGAGGTCAGTAGTTCGAGACCAGCCTGGCCAATGTACTGAAACCACCCTGTCTCTACTAAAAATACAAAAAAATAGCTGGGCAGGAGTGGCACGTGCCTGTAACCTCAACTACTCAGGAGGCTGAGGCAGGAGAACCGCTTGAACCTGGGAGGCAGAGGTTGCAGTGAGCTGAGATCGCGCCACTGCACTCCAGTCTGGGTGTCAGAGTGAGACCTTGTCTCAAAAAAAACCAATCAAACAAACAAAAACAAACAAACAAAAAACAAAGAGAAAAAATTGAAAAGATATACTTGACTAGTAACTAGAGACTGATAGTCAATTATGGCAGAGTCATGTAATAAAAGAAAATGAAATCATATTATAGGGTTTTATATTTACTTTATTTACATTTTATATTATTTATTTCTGGCTGCACACTATTATTTATATTTGTATCTTATTTCTTTACTTATTTTATTGATATAAGAACTGGAAAAATATGGAAATGCATTCTCCACAATGTTAACAATAAGTACCTTTGAAATGTGAATCTGTTATTAGTATTATTATTATAATTTCAGAGAGAGGGTCTTGCTGGTTGCCCAGGCTGGAGTACAGTGGAACTACCATAGCTCACTGCAGCCTTGAACTCCTGGGTTCCAGCTATCCTCCTGCCTCAGCCTCTAAGTAGTTTGAACTATAGGCGAAATTATCAACAGCTTGAATTTTCTTTGCTTTGTGATTTTCCTTGTTTTTTTTCAGTTTTGGGAAGTGGCCATGTATTGCTTATACAATTAGGAAAAAAATGACAGTAGATCTTATTTATGAGGCAGAGCTGCACACTTGTCCAATGAATGGCCGTGGATGATCTGTTCGTTTTGCCTGTCTTAATCATCAGTCTGGATAATGATACAAACACAAATGGCTCTGGCCATCATTAGTCGTGGTGAAATGGATATAGTAGTTATGATTTGAGGAGATTCATTTGCTGAATATACAGCCAATCTCAGCCTTTATTACTCACCATTTTATCTTTTTTTTTGTAAATTTGTTTTTTTAATTAAAGAAATAGATTCAATTTGAAAATTGAGTTCTAAACAAAATAGGTTTATCAACTATTTCTAAGCATTCTATTGGCTATTTTAGAATTGCTAAAAACAACATATTTCCTTTTTAAAGGTTCTTTGGCAAGAACATGGTTTAAATTCTTTTTTAATCTTCTTTTATGGATCTTATTTACTTTCATATAGTTCATGAAAACAATCTAAATGTTTCTTTTTTGTTTGTTTTTTTGCTGAAATGTATCTTAAAAGTGAAATCTCTAGTGGCAAATCTCAAATAAGTATTTTCCCCTTCTATCCTGCCCTTGCTTGTATTTTCTGAATTCATTTCTTTTTTTTTTTTCAGAAACTGGGGAGATGCATGAAACTTTTCCCTTGCTTCTGAAACGATAACTCTGCATTCGTTCTTGACCACCATTAATCATGCATAGCTGTGCTCACTGAGGCAATGTTTTTGAGAGCCGATGGATGAACAAGATCTTATTAGCACTGGTTTCCGTGGTTGATCGCTCATGGCCAACGTCACACAGAATTTTCAGCCACAATGGGAACGCCCAGCAGCTGGATGTCCAGCTGCCAATTCATCAGTTTGAGAAGTGAGTCTGTTTCCGTCTAAGTTGTTGCATGCAAGGCATGAGGGGCTGATTCTGTGCCCACAGTGACTTCCTCCACCGTTTCTTTTCCAACCTTCCCCAACCCTGGTCATTGTCATCATCATCTCAGGCACATCACACACCCAGAAGGGCAATTCAGAAACCACATGTTGGGTTAGATTTCCTCCAACAGAATGGCAGGGGCAGGGGCGTAGAGACCCCACACCTCATGGCAGTTCTACTGGGACCGAGGCAAACATGAAGAAATCATTTCACCCATCTCTTTACCTCCACAATCTCCTTTGGAAATAGCATATCCATCCCTCCTGACAAGGAAGTGGTGAGGCTGGAGTCAATCCTATGGCAAAAAGCTTAGACATTTGGGCAGGACCACCCAAGTCCTAGCCTGCAAAAGATACTGCACCTGGAAGCAGGTCAGACAACCAGACCTAAGCAAGCTCAGTGGAGGATAGCCAAACAGAGCCAGGACGCTTGTATGATACCGAATGAGTAGCTGAGGGAGCAGCACACCAGGAATGTGCCGTTCAGTTCAGTTCAGCTTCATCATCACTCTAGGAGGGAGAGACTCGGGTCTCATTTCCCAGAGGAATTAACTGAGAGCCACAGAGACGGAAGAACCCTTACGAGCTGGGCAGTTATGGCACACCTGTTTATTTACGTGCGTCTGATTTCAAAGCCACACTCTTCATATAACAGAGAGAGGGTTTGCATATGTGTGTTTAATGCTTGAGCCTAGGTAAAGTGTTAAATGTGTGCCACCTGATTAATATTGGTAACTGCCTCAGGGATTGAATAAAAGGGAATTTAATGGATTTAATGGAGGCACCTTTTATTGAGGTGGGGCAGAGTTGAGGAAGTGGTAAAGGAAAGTCTAGCACTCAGGGACTTGAAACAGCAGGAAGCAGTTTCCAGTTCCAGGCCTGAAGGAACTGGCAGAGCTCTGGCTGTGGAGACACTGAGACCAGGTCACCACGGAGGCCTGGCAAGGATTGAGTAGGGAAGAGGACACGTTGATCCGACCCTGATCTGACCTCTCTCTGCTCTGGTCTCCTGCCAGTATCTCCCTTCCTGTCCAGAAACCAGGGCTAGGGGGCCTGGCTGATGCTGTGCACCAAAGTGGATGCCCTGGGGCCCAGGAGAAGGGCAGGAAGCAATGAGGAGGGGCGAATGGAGGACAACAGCACAATAATCAACTGGAAACCTGGCCGCCTTAGAATCAAGTTAGAATTGCAGAGGGATGAAACCAATAGTATAATTTAGGAACAAAAAGAAGGAGGAGCAATCTGGACTTGAGTTCTACAGCCTCACCAGCCGGGAAGAAGAGGCACGTGGTGAGATGGAGCAGAGGAACATCATTAGGGCCACACTAAGTACATGGGGACTTGGAAGACAGGATTCAAAATATTCCTGGGCAGAGTGCTGTGTAGCAGAGCAAGGGCCTGAGAACTCCTGGCTATGTTATGCTCTGGGTCTTGTAGGAGATACACTTCATCTATTTCTGCTTCCTTCCTGTCCTCCTCCAACCTCTCTGGAAGTACAGTGGCCTCATTCTTAGTAACCCCCTCAACCTCCACCCCAACAACTGCCACCTTCCCTGTGCATGCAGCCCTCCCTCACTGTGGCCAGTAATAGCTAAGGGGTCTTAAGAACTGGGATTCCACCATGGATGGTTGGATGACCAAAGGCCTGAGATGATGTGAACACCATTGCAAAGATTAGGCATGGTGTCACCCTATAGTCGGGCCTTGCTTGAGACAGATGTGGGTAATGTGAACACCCTGGCAGTGATGGTTGGCGGTCTCCTATTAGGTGTAATTACTCAGTGGCTTCTGCTGGAATGAGCAGTTTAGAAACAGAGTGCCAGGTTTCATTAGCAGGTACACCAATCTCAGTCGGATTGTTCCATATTCTGAACTCCCATTCATTCCACATGAAGCGCACTAGTTGCAACATTTAAAACAGGAAGCATGAAGTGCTGGGTCTTCATTCTGAGATGAGACCACAAGTAAGTATAGTTGTACCTCCATGGTTTTATAGCGCAGTAGATTCATCTAGGTGATCTGTTGGCCAACTGTGTTTACTGAGCTCCTGCTGTATAAACGATGAGAAGAATTTTGATATGTGCATTTGTTTCCTAGAGCAGTTATAACAAATGACCACAAACTCGTGGCTTCAAACAGCAGAAATTTAACTTTTCACAATTCTGAAGCCAGAGGTCTAAGATCAAGGTGGCAGCAGGGCCACACTTCCTCCAGTGGCTCCAGAGAAGGATTCTTCCTTGCCCCTTCCAGCTCCTGGTAGCTTCTGTAGCTCCTTGTCTTGTGGCAGCATAACTCCAATCTCTTTTTTTAAAGTTTTAAGTTCAGGGGCACATGAGCAGGCTGGTTATATAGGTAAACATGTGTCACAGGGGTTAGTTGTACAGATTGTTTCATCACCCAGGTATTAAGCCTAGTATTCATCAGTTGTTTTTTTCTGACCCTCTCCCTCCTCCCAGCCTCCACCCTCCAACAGGCCCCAGTATGTGTTATGCCCTTCTAAATGCCCATGTGTTCTCATCATTTAGCATCCACTTACAAGTGAGAACATACAGTATTTGATTTTCTGTTCTTGCATTAGTTTGCTAAGGATAATGGTCTCCAGCTCCATCCATATTACTCAAAATATGGATGCCTTTCTTTTTTATGACTGCCTAGTATTCCATGGTGTATATGTACCAGATTTCCATTAGTCAGTCTTCCATTGATGGGCATTTAGGTTGATTCCATGTCTCTGTGCTTGTGAATAGTGCTGTGATAAACATAACAGGGAGAAAAAGGAACACTTACACGCTGTTAGTGGGAGGGGAAATTAGTTCAACCATTGTAGATGACAGTATGGTGATTCCTCAAAGACCTAAAAACAGAAATACCATCTCACCCAACAATCCCATTACTGGGTATATGCCCAAAGGAATAGGAATCGTTCTGTTATAAAGACACATAGCTCCAATTTTTGCCTCTGTTTTTACATAGTCTCCCTTGTGTCCAAATCTCCCTCTCCTTTCTTGTGTAAGGAGACAAGTTACTGGTTTTAGGGCCCGCCCTAAATCCAGCAAGATTTTATCTCGAGACCCTTAATGAATTACATCTTCGAAGACCCTATTTCCAAGTCAGATCACATTCTGAGGTGTTGAGTGACTGTGAATTTACGAGATACTATTTAACATATTATAACGTGATTTAAATCTAGCCCTGCTCTTGGGAACATCAGTCTGCATTATTTCCTCATGTATTTTTCCCTTATTCCCACTTTTCCTAGAAAGTTATGTGCAAAGCATTTCTCTGTGTGTGTGTGTGTGTGTGTGTGTATGTGTGTGTGTGTGTGATTATTCACTTTGGAATAAGCTGAGTGCTGTCTCCACCCCCTCTGTCTTTCCTAAATTGTCTTATTTCCTAGTGGAATTTTCATCGTCCTGCTTATACTTTACTGGGTATAAATCCGAGTGTACCAGTTTGTTTTAATGAAAAAGAAATCTTTCTTGCTCTTGATATTCAGCTGTCATGCTCCTGCACTCCCCAGGATCTTCTCAGGGCCTCATTTTCATCCAAAGTCTGCAGACAGGTCACCACATCATTAAATTAGAAAAGGAGAACCTTTTTCTTGAGTTCAAAATTGTTTCCATTTTGTGGCCTATCGATTTCTTGTCTATTTCAGCAGGCTGGCCAGGACAGGAGGTGCGGGTGTATCCCACAGGTGGAGGGATTTCCTGCAAATGTGCAAAGTAACCACCATTTCCCACATTCCTGGCCTCCTCCAAAACAGACATTGGACTTACCACTAGATCCAATCTCTAAACATAGAATATTAAGGCCTCCACTCAAAGCCCAAATAAAAATACTAAAAGAATATGAATTTGTGCCTATGTGAAGTTTTAAATTTACAGTACTTCTACCCATTACCTCAGGCCATCTGGTGAGGTGAGATTCGGGGACCCTTCTCAGATGAATGGCAAGCCTGATCTTGCCTTCTGGCTTGTTCCTGTTAAGAAGAGAAGTAAAGAATAATAGCTACAATGGTGGCTAAAATTTGCTGAGTGCTTTTGATATGCTATCAAACAGCTTTAAGTAGATTTTCTTAATCACTTCTTGTAACAGCCTTATGAGGTGGTCACAGGCTTATAGATGGGGAACTGGGGCTTTGAGAGGGTAAGTACCTTTGCATCTTAATGGTTTCTGATAACATTTATTTCAACGTTTCTCCTTTTCCCTCATGTCAGTCAGGGTCCCCATTGAAAACCATGGCTCATTCATCTTCAGATAACTCAAGAGGGGGTTATTTTTAAAAGTGCTATTTACTGAGGTTCAGGAGAGCAGAGAGGAACCACAGGAATGGTGCAGACAGTCAGAATTAGTAGTGTCAGAGCTGCTACCACCCCCAGGCCCCAATGACAAAGAGTGGAAATAATTACTGGAATCCAAACGGAAAGGATTGGGTAGAGGAGACCACCTGGTGAGAGTAGTGACCTTCAGTTAGCAAGCAAGCCAGCCTGAGGTGACCTTGAAAGGATAGTAGATAGCCTGATCTTGCTCTTTTCACATAAACTATCAAAGACTTTCAGGAGGTGTCTCTAGAGAGGGTAGCCAACTCATCCTGGTTTGCCCAGGACTTTCTCAGCTTTAACACCAAAAAGCCCACGTCCCAAGAACCTCCTTAGTCTCAGGTAAACCAAAATAGTTTAGCTCTAGGTTTCTGAGCCATGGGGGCCGGGATGGGGTGCTGCCCTGGGTACCCGGATAGAGGCACGGCTGGCTAGTGGGCTCATGGAGGCCTGACTCCACCCATCCCTCCACTCCATCATTCATTCATTAGCTCAACAAGTGTTTATTGAACACCTACTAAATGCCAGGGACTAGTCTAGCTATTGGGTATTCTGCAGTAAACAAGATGAAGATCCTACCTAGCAGAGAGTGAGGAAGTTAAACAAACAAACATATAAATATGTGATACAATTTCAAGCAGCAATACATGGGGAAGAAAGTGGGGTTCTCCAGACACAGACTGAAGGCTGTGACTATGTGGACATGTTTTCCTTTGGTCAGGGCAGTCTCTCTGAGGAGATGCCTGCAAGCAGAGCCCTGGTCCCAGAATATGGGCCAGCTGTGACTGCGTGTGGGAGCTCATTCATGTACTCTCGTCTTCTGTGGCTTCCCTTCAGCCTCCCAAGCGTGTCTCTTCTCCCTGTGCCCTTCTCTCCTTCAATTCCAAAGACAGCATTCCTTTGCTTTACCTCTGCCAGAATTAATAGTCTCTGTAAAAGGCCATGTTTGAAGCTGCTGCCAGTCATTTATATCTTCGAGCTATCAGATAGTCTAGAGGCAGTGCGGAGAGAGAGGCTGGTGGTTCCACCTGTGGTCATGGTGAATCATGGCAGATGGAGCCGTGAGGGGAGGAAGCGAGAGAAGAGAAGACCTGGGAAGTCTGAGGCCAGAGAAGACAAACTGTCTAAATTTTGCTGAGGAAGATTCCAAATACTTCTCGAAGAGTTCATTGTAGCTTCTGGGTTCTGTCTCTTCTACGTGAAGTCAGACCCAGGAGACCTAAAAGCATTTTGAGAAGGCTTTCCGTGGAGGGATGAAGGCCTGGAGAGGCTAAGGGAGTTAGAGTGCCTTGCCCACCACCTCCTACGTGATAAGCATTACTGACCTTCTCCTGGGATTATTCACACTGGACCCTGATGCTATCATGTCTACCATTCTATATTGTACAAAAAGATACAGGGAGCTAAACTGAAGCCCAGAGATTCCCAGAAATTTCATAGTGTTCATGAAGAAAATATATATAACTTCATTCAAAAAGGAAAAAAAAAAAGCCCTTGTTTTATCTTGAGATTCCTCCTCTTAGTTCAATAACCATGAAGTCAATATACCACTATCGAACTTCCTTTGCCTCTGGAATTTAAAGGAACATAAAAAGCACTAATTAATGGCTTGTTCTTAGACCACAGGAAACCACTAGTCACTATCCATTAACAGCTGCTTTTCAAGAATATTTTCCTTGTCTCCATCAGGAAGAAGTAGATGACAAAGCAAAACTAAAAAGCTATTTGTTACATTTCAGTCAGAGGAGCTGAACTCAATATTCCTGGACAGCCACATACGTACGTGACATACATTCATTGTGCTTGCAAGTGGTTTGTTGGTTTGTTTATGGCCTGTTGGTTTTGTTTTGCAACCGATATATGTTACCGGAGTGCTAGGCTCTGAGTAGTTCTTCAGGGAGTTGTACTCACAGTAAAGTCAGCAACCCACTGTCTGCAGAATTTGGTAATGCCATATATGTATAGTTCAACGCTTAGAGGAGAGAGAACTTTTAAACTGATGGTTTTCCCTTGTTTTTATACCTTTTCCCCCAAAGAACATCAATTCCTGATAAACTAATTCAACATAAGGAAAAAGTTGAGAAGTTGAGTCGGACAATTTGTTCTCAACTTACTGATGTAAATTGAGGGCAAAGTGCCAGTCTTGATTTGGAGTTTTCAGCTTCCTGTCAGTCTGTGTCATGGCCTTAAGACCTCTATCTAGAGAGAAACTGGCAAAAAAGTTCCCCAGAATATTATTTTTCTAAAAAGAAAAATCTCTGATAGAACCTCATGTAGCCTCCTTATTTCCCCAGTGCTCAGTAGAACATTCCTTCAGAAGTGGATTTTCAGCCATAATGGCTGTTTCCCTAGGTGAATTAAAGATGTCATGTGCCTCCTGGTTTCCAAACAAAGTTGGAATCTAACAGATCACTTAATTTGGGTAATTTTAGGAATACCCAAATTGGTATTTGCATACCAATATTTTGGTAAGACACCTGTCTTAGAACCTTCTGTTTTGGTGGTGGTTATAGGGTGGTTCGTATGAAACATCGGAACTTTCTTCAGTGCTTGGTAAAAGTGTACACCTGGGCTCCTTCTCTGACCTAAGAATCTTCAGATATAGGGCTAGGGGTCTGCATATTTAACAAGATCTGCACGTGAACTTTATGCTCTTTAATCTCGAGAATCTTTGCTTGAAACTACACCACCACCCATGAGAGAATTTAGCATATTTTCTTCATCTGAAATCTTGACAAATGGAAAGGATTGTACAAGTTTGCCCTCATTCTTTAATTTCGCATCCAAAGTAGAAGGCAGGAGATGGACAGTAGGCATGGTTGAGAGTCTACATGACATGTGGGATAGTTTAACACACATTTATCAGGTAACTTTTTTATAGCAAGCACTGGGCTAGGCGATGGAGAAGCACAGATGAATGAGACATGGTGCTCGCCTGCAAGAAGCTTACGCATAATAGAGAAGGCAAATAACTCTTGTTTAACGTGGTGGATGCAAAGCTGAAGTCCCGCACAGAGGTCTTGGAGAAGAAAATGAAGTACTGGACATATTTCCAACTTCCTAATCAGGGTACACCTAACTATGGTGAAGTCCATATGTCTTAAGTTCATGGCTAAATGAATTTTTACATATGTATGTATAGACCCATTTTAACCACCACATAGATCAAGATACAGATCATTTTCAGCACTCTAGAAGTCTCCTTCATGCCCTTTCACCACTAGTAATGCCCCCCAAATGTAGCTACTCTTCTGACCTCTGTCATCAGGGATTAGTCTGGCCTGTTTTAAAACTTCATGTAAATTGAGTTATCCAGTATGTACTCCTTTGGTCTGGGTTAGTTCATTCAACATTATGCTGTAAGATTTTGTTCACTTTGTTTCCCTTTGCAGTCTGCCTTCATTGTTCTGTAGTCTTCCACTGTGTAAATATATGACAATTTATTTATTCTACCCTTGATGGTCATTTGGGTTGTTTCCAGTTTGGGGCTATTATGAATAAAGCTAGCTGTGGACACATCTTTTGGTGTGCGTAAGCACTCAAATCTATTGGCTTTATTCCTGTCAGTGAAATTGCTAGGTCACAGTGCTGCATATGTTTATGTTCAGATAAAATTGCCAACAGTTATCCAGAGTGGTGTTGCATTTTCCATTCTCAGCAGCAGCATAGAAGGGTTTCAGGTGTTCTGTGTCTTTTCCATTTGGTGTTCTCAGTCCTTCTAATCTAGGTCATTTCTCTCCCTCTGTGTGTGTGTGTGTGTGTGTGTGTGTGTGCGCGCGCATGCGTGTGTCTGTGTGGACACACACCTGGATGCAGGTACATGTGGGATGGGTATTTGTTAGTGTCTCACTTATGATGTTAACTTTTTATTTACTTACTGGCCCTTTAGATAACTTATTTGTGAAATGCAGTTTCAAATCTTTTACTTACTTTTTTTAACCTAGATTGTCTTTTTCTCATTGATTTGTAGGAGTTTTACAATACATTCTAGTTTACAAGTCTTTCGTTAGATATAGGTACTGCAAATATCTTGTCCCACCCTGGGGCTTGCCTTGTCACTCTTTTAATGATATATTATGCAACTCACTTGTTCTTTCCTTCTTTCCTTTCTTTTTTTCTTTCCTTCCTCCCTCCCTTTCTTCCTTTTGAAACATTTAATTGAAAAATAAAAATTGTATATGTTCAAGATATATAATATGATTTCATATATGTATGCATTGTATAATTATCAAAATCAAAATAACACATCCATCGTCACCCATAATTACTGTGTGTGTGTGTGTGTGTGCGTGTGCACGTGTGTGTGGTGGGGTGAGGACTCTTAAAATATGCTCTTTTATCAAATTTCAAGTAAATGATACAATATTTTTAGTTATAGTCAACCTGCTATACGTTAGGTCCCCAGAATGTATTGATCTCAGAACTGAAAGTTTGTACCCTTTGACCAACGTCTCCCATTTCTCCAATCCCCAGCTCTTGGCAACCAGGAGCTCTCTGTTTCTCTGAGTTAGACTTTTTATAATTCCATTTATAATTGAGATCACACAGTATTTGTCTTTCTGTGTCTATCTTATTTCACCTAGCATGGTGTTCTCCATGTTCACACATGTTGTCACAGATGGCAGGATTTCTTTCTCTTTATGACTGAGTCATCTCTGTGTAGGGGGCGGAGGAGTGTGTATGTTATGTGTTGGGGGAGGGATGGGTGTGTGTGTGTGTGTATCATGTTTTCTTTTATCCATACATTCGCTGATAGACACATATGTTGTTTCTGTATCTTGTCTATTGCGAATAATGATGCGATAAACATGGGAGTGCAGACATTTCTTTGACACACTAATTTCATTTTCTTTGGATATATATTCAGAAGTGGGATGGCTGGATCATATGGCAATTCTATTTTTAGATTTTTTGTGGAATCTCCATTATGTTTTCCATAATGGCTGTACCAATTTTAATTCCAACCAACAGTGTACAGGGTTTTCTTTTCTCTATACCCTGGCCAACACTTACCATCTCTTATCTTTTTGATAGTAACCATCTTAACAGGTGTAAAGAGGTATGTCATTGTAGTTTAATTTGCAGTTTTCTGAGGATTAGTGATCTTAACCACCTTTTCATATACCTGTTTACCATTTGTATGTCTTCTTTAGAAAAATATCTATTCAGCTTCTTTGCCCATTTTATAATGGAGTTCTTTCTTTTTTCTTTTTACTTTCAATGTGAGTTTTTAAAATATATTTTGGATATTAACCCTTTATAAGATATATGGCTTGCAAATATTTTCTCCCACCCTGTAGATTGCCTTTTTATTTTGTTGATTGTTTTCTTTGTTGTGCAACAGCTTGTTATTTTGATGCAGTCCCACTTGTTTATTTTGGTTTTTGTTGCCTCTGCTTTTGGCGTCATGTTAAAAAATCATTGCCAAGACCAATGTCAGAGAACTTTTTCTTTTCATTTTCTTCTAGGAGTTTTATAGTTTTAGACCTTATACTTAGGTCTTAAATCTATTTTGAGTTAATTTTTGTATATTGTAAAAAGCAAGGGCCAAATATTATTCTATTTTGTGTAGATATCCAGTTTCCTCAACCTCATTTATTGAAAAAACTGTCCTTTCTTCATTGTGTATTCTTGATGCTCTGGTCAAAGAATAGTTGACCATATATGCCTGGGTTTATTTCTGGGCTCTCTATTCCATTCCACTGGTGTGTCTGTTTTCACACCAATATCATACAGTTTTGATTACTATAGCTTTGTCAAATAGTTTGGGATTAGGGAATGAACACAGTCTAACTTATTGGCATGCAGTCCTAACTCTTCTATAACACAGTCCCAGCCTCCCTGACTTTTAAAAACCCCATCTTGGTGTTGGGAGCTTCCTTAGCCTTCTTTACATGAGTATTTCCCTCTATTAAGAAAAAAAATGGATAAATCTTTGTTTTGGATCACATAAATGCAAATTGCTTATAAAGTTGAATAGCGTTCAATCCTTCATTTTGGATTTCTGTTTCCTTAGCCTGTACTCGAGACCTGGGTGACAACTGTAACCATGTGGAGCCACACCCACCCTTTTCAGCACTGAACTGAGCTGCCTGCAACCCCACCCACCCCAAGTGTAATCTCTCTCCTCCCCACTAGCTCCCCGCTGGATCCCCACCAGCATCTACTCTTCCCTTGCTGGTTTTTTAACTTTGCTGTGACCACCGCTGCTTCTCTTGGCAGAGACCCCTTCAAGCCCTCCCAGCACTGTTGTGGAAGTTGGAAGACATTTTCCCATCTCATGATTACAACTAGCTAGGCATGGTTCAGGCTTTCAGTGACCAACACTCTTTTGGAGGTTTCCTAATAGGCAGCCAGTCCTATTCTTTGAGGTTTGAGTCTCCCTTACCAGGCAACTTGGAATGTGTTTTCCCAAGACCAGACTGCAAGACATTTGAGTTCACTTGGGACATCCTAAGGAAAATATTTCAGTCTAGAAAGATGGTTGTGGTCGCCTCTGAATACTTTCCTAAAGTGATATCACTCTGAGAGCCTCCTACTCATCCCTACCACCATGTCCGATGTCTTCCTTGTTTTCTGTCACTGTGCTGTCTCCAACAACGCTGTGAGGTGCAATTCAGCCCAGGCAGAAAAGATGAGTCACAAAAGCACCAAACAAAACCTGTTACTGGCCTACCATATTTCCATATGACTGAAACCCTTCTTCTTGGCCACTTGTCCTAGAGGGCACCTGTAAACAAAGAGCCCAGACATAGCTCTTCTAACTGAATGTCTGTCTTTAGCACATTAATGAGGAAATAAACTCCCAAGCCCTTTTCTTCTCTTCTCTTTCATTTGTATGAATGGAATTGTGACAAAGCATTGTCTTCTGAAAGACTAATTTTCTAATGCCAAGTGGAGTGTTCCCCAATGTGCCCTGGTGCTGGTAGTCTCAGAGAGCCCTGTGCTAAGGGCTCATTGCTTTGCTCATTCTCTCGGTAATCAAACTGGTGTGTCAGATGTGACAAGATCATCCAACATGGAAGAAAGGACAGTAATTGCTTTGCTGAAGGAAAAAAATGGACTTGTCTTTTGCGGATCACTTGGACTCTTGGAAGCTGTGAAACTGCACCTTCCAGTTCATTTCCCTGGATAATTGATGTTTTCTTCCTTTGAAATAAAGAAAAAAATTCTTTATTTTGTTTTCCCCTGTGGGAAGATGGGATTCCACCCACAGCACACTTCTTCATCACAGAAGTTGATAGTAATGATTAAGTCTGGGAAATATCCCAATCAAATGTCACATGCCACCAAACAGCAGGAGCTGAAGGCTTTTGGCCACTTTGTTGGCTACTGCTGGCTCTGAACATCCCTTATGAGATGATGTGTAGCTTGTCAGTGGATTTGGACATTGCGACTTTTCAAAATCCCCTTAAAATAGATGTTTCTAAAACCCAGGAGACTTTTCCATCTGTCTCCTTTGCAGAATTCATGTTGGGGTGGAGTAAATAATGCAGTCTTTTAGAGTCTGAGAATCACCTTTTGAATATTCTCTGTTTAATAACACATAGACTTGACTTTCCCAGTGAATTGATTACCTGCTGTTCATTTTTTAAAGAATATATAATCTTTGGGTTTCTGCTTCATTGGAACCGAAATCATAAAGATGTTACTCTGCAAGTATTATATTTTGTAAGAGAATCATTGCTCAAGAAGACTTCAAAAAATTTTCGGAGGATATTTTAACTAATTGCAAATGGAATTTCATTTTGGTTTGGGGCTCTGAGTTTATAAATTTGGAGTGGGTTCCAAGATTAGCCATGAGCTACTCCCAAGCTGGTTTGAGAGGGAAAAATAAATAAAGAAAAGAAAAGAAAATGTTGAGATAGCCTCTTGGTTCTCTTCAGAGCTTTCAGAGTATCCTGGTAACTTTCTAGGCCATCAGTGGTCAAAGGCAATGGGTCCCTGTAGTTTCATATGGAACATTTCCTTCCAGAATGTACTTTCTTTATAATACTGCAAGACACACTGTCATCATTAGCTTGAGAAGACAGCATACTTGAAAGAACTTTGGCTGAAGAATTAATTTCTTTACCCCTTCCCATAGAATCCTCAGTTTATAAACCCCTCTAGCCCAACTCAGATCTTTAGTTTTACCCACCATTACAATGTGAAAATATTTAGTTTAGTTTTCTCTTCAATGAACTCCAAGATCTTGCCAATGTTGGTCTGTTTTAGTTCAATTTTAAGACATATGTAACTGGCGCAGCTAATTTAACCAGACAAATGAAGTGCTTTTCTTAGAACTGAACACACACTCTAACACACACTCTAAAATCTGAAGATCTTCTCACTTCCATTCAAAACACAAATAATCAGCCAAGCAAAACGATCCTCTTTAGCCAATTAAGAATCCAAATTCCTGTTATCCAGTAAGTGGAAAGCACACCCTGCGACAGAATACTGGTGGCACTATTCTCCGGGTGAGCAATAAAGCATTTACCCCGAGTCACCAAGCTGAACTGTGCCTTTCACATCTTGCAAGTCTTGATTACATTGTTTCACTAGTCACGAGCGGCAATTCCTGAAAATGCTGCCAAGGGGCCTGGCATCGTAGAAATTTGCCCTACCTCTTTGTGGACATGATAGATAGCCACGATATAATTCTGCTTCACCAAGCTAGTCTGCAGCTAGGCTTTGCTATCTGCAGCCATCTGCTCTGTAGTTCTAGAAGCCCAAAGGGACTCAGAGAGTACTTTTACGTGGAGTGGCTATAGCTTTCGCTCTCCTGGAAAAATGGGTAAATTGAGACTGTGTGCACATGCAGGCGGTGTACTTTATTTCTCCTCTCTAATTGTGTAAGGTTCCCAGGTCTCTCTGTTCTAGGAATGCACTGTATTTCAGAGCACAGTTTAGCCATTTTCTCCTCGGAGATCTTTTTTCTTCCAACTTGTGTAAAAAGTAAAGTAGAGGTTCCTCTTCAAAGCCTTTCCTCCCCATCTAATTAGGAATAAATAGTAACTTCTCTTAGAAGCAAAATTTATTCGAAGACCTGTACTAACATTCTTAAATACCTGCTAGCCATAATAAAGAAATCAATGTACTTTATGTTCTTAGCTCCCACAGTTTAGCCTAAATATCTGCCCTGGCATGCTTATACTGGTCCAAGCAAGCATTGAATCATAGCCCATTTATCTTCCTTATTTGAAGGTGTTTTTACCTTTCTCAGCATTCCACAAGTTACTTTGTCCTTCCTTTGTTCTCCTCTGCGTTTGCCTTCTTAAAAAAGTTCTAAATTGCTAGCCATTCGGGACAAATAGAATGTGAGGTCCTGTTCCAGCCAATGGAAACTGGACACAGCAGTAGGGTGGACGCTTCAGGTTGTCAATGTTCCTTTGTTCGGTGTACTCTCATGGCAAAACTGCTGGTGAGTGTACCCTTTCTGCAGAAAGTATAAAAATGACCTTGCTGCGGAAATTAAATTTATGTTCAAGTGCTGTTTCTTTACAGCACCGGGGAACAAGCATTTCCCACCCTCGGACTCAGTAGAGTTCCCCAACCCCATCAACTAACGTGCATATTATACTGGTTAGTTTCTGTCTGCCTCTCTTAGTAGAATGTATTCTCCGTGTCTTGAGCTCCTGACTCAGTGCTTCACACATAATTTTGCTGAATGAATTATTGTGAGCTTGACAGATGGCCATGCCATGACGTGTGGGTGTCAGCAACCTTTTGCCTCGTGAAATTAGCCCTTTCTTGACAGTGGGATGCCACACTGCTTGCCCATGAAGGCTGGCTTAGGATATTCTCCACTGAGCCCTGAAACACCGATGCCCTTGAACAGAAGCACAGAGAGTCCGTTAACCATGGCCTGAAGTCCTAGGGACAGTCTAGTTAGCTCCTGGCCTTTGGTGGCTAACTTTGCACCATCAGTTTAAGGGCAGAGAAGCATCTTCCCCTGCATGACAATGGGAACCAAGTGGGCCCCTGTTCTCTGGGTCCTTAGGAGAGTGTGAGTATACATGTGACTAAGGACATTCCTTTTTCAGCCAACCAGCCCTGGAAGTCAAAAGTTGTGTTGGTGAAAAGAGTCAAATTCTGTACAATATTTGAAGAGATTTATTCTGAGCCAAGTATGAATGACCATGGCCTGTGACACAGCCCTCAGGAGACCCTGAGAACATGTGCCCCAGGTGGTTGGAGTGCAGCTTGGTTTTATACATTTTAGCGAGGCATGAGACATCAATCAAATACATTTAAGAAATACATTGTTTTTTTCCAGAAAGGTGGGACAATTTGATGCAGTGGGGGCTTCCAGGCTATAGGTAAATTTAAACATTTGCTGGTTGACAATTGGTTGAGTTTGTCTAAAGACCTAAGATTGATAGAAAGGAAATTTTCAGGTTAAGATAAAGGATTTGGAGACCAAGGTTCCTTTGAAGTCTTATAGCAGCTGCCCTTAAAGACAATAGATGGCGAATGCTTCCTATTCAGATCTTTAAAAGGTGCTCGACTATTAGGTCTAATCTCTTTAGGACTGGGAGGGCCTGGAAGAAAAAGATCTAGCTATATCAATAGAGATTCTTTACAGATGCAAACTTTCCTCCACAGAGGATGGCTTGCAGGGCCATTTCAAGATACGGCAAAGAAACATGTTTTGGGGGAAATATTTCGATTTTCTTCCTTGTCTCATAATGTTATACCAGAGTCTGGTTGGAAAATAAGTCATATATAGGGTTAAGTAAAACCCATCTGATGAGAATTTATGGTTTGTAGAGCATGACACCCCAGACTCCTTAGATAGGAATTTGGGTAAAATAGAAAAAATCAGAGCTTAGTCCTCAGGTGGGAATATTTGTTTTGCACTTGGTAATAAATTTCAGAGTGGCCATGCTGTGGCAATCTGACTAGTCCAAATTTTGAGCTCTGTGTCCTAACTCAGAGCCACAAAACCATCCTGGTTGCTAACAGACACTATGTGGTTACAAACACAGATAGAAGTCTTTCTATGTAAGGAAATGGGAAGTGGGGGGTTGTATTACAAAGGTTTGGATGTAGACAAAAACTTTTCTGATTCCCTGAACCGGAGGGCAGTTTGTCCTTTGAAGCAAGTAGGTTCTCATTTCAGCTTTTGTTCAGAGGGAAAGTTACTTCTTTGGGTATCGATTTAGGTCAATTTAATTTCTGTTTGTTCGACCCACAGCTTAGATTTACTTTTCTTCTTTTGGGATTCCATCATTTATAGCTGAAGAAGTAAAAACTTAATCTACCACCTTGCAAAGTGAAGTCAATGATACTAAGTCCCAAGATTCCTAGTGGGATTGTCTCAGAAACCAGGAAGGAAGGGGCTTCAAACTTTTCCCTTAGAAAGACATTTTCTATTCAAACCCTTTATTTAATCTCTCTATGCCTCCACTTCCCCATTCACTTGTTTATGCTGTGCACTTATTTAGCTCAGCTGCCTATTCATTTATTCAACAGACATTTGCATAGCATATATCAATGTCAAAACCAGAATTTAGCAGATTGAAAAACAAGACAAATCAATGGTCTCAGAATTTAATAACAAATGCTGGAGCTTCCAGGTGAGAGCATCTCCCATGGCCTGTCTTGGATTTTAGATCTCTGATGTAAAGGCCATCAGAGAGAATAAGGAGGTAGGGCTAGAATTGACTACCCCTCCCCTTGTTCCCTCAGTCTTTCCACAAGAATACTGCTTCTGCTTTACATTTTCCATATTCATAATTTATTTTCTAATTATAAAAGTAATATGTTTATTATGGAAATTGAAAAATCCAAAAAGGTTTAAAAAAAGGAAAAAGAAAAAAATTATTCTAAAAGAATTGCTGTGAACATGTTAATGTAATTTCTCTCTTTTCTGTTGTTTGAAAATCTAGTGAAGAATATTTTACATAGACCACCTTATTTTCCAGTTTTCACCTAATGTTATAACATAAGCATTTGCTTTTGTTACTCTAAACTAATCTACATTATTTTAATGGAGATACATTCTTCATTCTATGGGTATAACCTTATTCACTTAAGTAATCTCCTTTTGTTTGACAGTATGACAGTATCTTTTCCCTTGCTTTTGTAAGCTTTTTTGTAAGCCTTTCCTTATAAACAATGCTGCTGTAGTGTTTTTGTGGATGGAAGCTTTACAGAGTTCAGATTTTTTTTTTTTTTTTTTTATTATACTTTAAGTTCTAGGTACTGGATAAAACATGAATGGATGTTTTCAAGACTATTGACATGGATTGTCAAGTTATTTTCCAAAAGGGTTTTGCCATCTGCATTTCTTCTCCTGTGTCAGAATGTCTACTTCAGCTGTGTCCATCGTTAAGGAGGTAGGATGCATGGTTAAGAACCTAGGCTCAGAACCAGATCGCTCAACTGAAGTGCTTGCTCTGCCACTTACTCCATGATCACAGACACTTTACTTAATCTCTTTATGTCTCTGTTCTCCCTTTGAAGAATGAAGATAAAAATAGTACTTCCTCATAGGGAGCATAAAATGAATTAATGTATGCAAAGAGATTAGAATTTGCCTGGCACATGGCAAGCGCTATTTTAATATTAATTGTTATTGCCCCATCTACTACCACGGATAAGACTGAGGCAAACGATAACCGATGAAAATCTAACAGTGTCCTACGTCAGGGTGTGGTGACTTGAATAGTGTCCCCTAAATTTCATGTCCACTGGGAAACCTCAGAATGTGACCTTAGTGGACCTAGAGAGTTTGCTTATGTCGTCAAGTGAGGAGGCAGTCCTACTGGGCCAGGGTGGACCTGAATGCAACGGCTGGTGTCCCTACAAGAAGAGGGAACACACAGAGACAGAGGAGAAGGCCCTGTGAAGGTGGAGGAAGAGACTGCAGTTATGCTTCCACAGCCTGAGGAACGCTGCACCACCAGCAACTGGAGGAGGCGAGGAAGGATTCTTAGAGCCTTCAGAAGAAGTATGTATGGGCCCACGGCACCTTGATTTCTGACCTCTAGCCTCTAGGCCTGTAAGAGAATAAATTTCTGTTGTTTAAAGGCATCACATTTGCAAAATTTGTTATGGCAGTCCTAGAACAGTGATGCACAGGGTAATTCCAAAGATGCCATCAATAGGGAGTATACAGTTATTTACATGACACTGGTATGTCATCCCTGTGAAAGGAAAATAATCAGGGCCCCCAAATCACTAAGCCAAAGAGAAAAGTCAAGCTGCGAGCTGGCAAACCTGCATCCCATTCTATGCCTACATAAGATTGCTACAAAAATAAAAAAGCTACACACCTCTCTCACAATTTGCCCACAAGGAAATTCCTTGTGGACAAAAGACAGAACTCAAAGTCATTCTCTTGCTCACATGAGACAAATGCATACAATCAAAGAATGCAACTGTTTGTTTCTTATCTACCTGTGACCTGAAGCCCCCTCCCCACTTTGAGTTGTCCTGACTTTCCAAACCAAACCAATGTACATCTTACATATATTGATTGATGTCTCATGTCTCCCTAAAATGTATCAAACCAAGCTTTGCGCTGACCACCTTGTGCACATGTCCTCAGGAACTCCTGAGGCTGTGCCACTGGTGTGTCCTTAATCTTGTCAAAATAAACTTTCTAAGTTGACGGAGACCTGTTTCAGATATTTTGGGTTCACATAGCCAAGCAGAATTGACATCATTTGAAGTCACCAGGGATACCGAACAGAGGTGCAGGCCAGCATCTCAGGGTGATCTTCCTGGGTGACATCAGTGAGCTGACAGACCCAGGCCACCTGTTGTTCTGCACTCCTCCCCCACCCCTTCTGCTGGCCCTGGCCAGGTTCCCAAGAGCTTCTGGATGGATCTTTGTTCTAATTGGCCATTGATAACATGGGCTCATTTCCCCATCCCCTCTGTGCTAGACTGTAATGATGATTGATGCAGGTAGCAAATGGCCTAGAGTCACCCTCACAGCCTTATTATTGCAGATACAATTACCACCAGGCTGAGCTTGCTGCTATAGTATCTGATAATGGACTCTAATTTGCCAGTGGGGTTTGTGTTCCTTTGTTCCCAGACAGAGATCCATTTCTAAACTAGAGAGTGATTCATAAATATTTTTCTCTCCAGTCATGAGGGAAGGCCAGATTTAATTGCACAATGAAAGGCAATTCTACCCAGAAGCCACTGCAGGAGGCTGTGCTCTGCTAGGGCATAGCTCACTGATCCAGGCTGTTCATTTTGCAGAAAAGCCCTCTGAGGCCCAGAGAGGTAATGTGACTTGTCCAAGGTCACACAGTGAATTAGCTAGATCTTTATGCTCTGACACTGCCTCTCTCTTGCTCCCTGAACTGGAGAGTAAAGTAGTAAAGAACCAGGTGTTCTAAGCAGCCCTTTGGACTTGAGCCACCTTGACCTCTGCTTACTTGTAATAGTGATAGGAATTATGTTTCTTTAAAATAGTACACTTGTTGTTTCTATTTTGTAATAGTCAGAAGCTCATGGATGAGAATTTGGAAAAAATAGAAAAATTTAAGAAAAAATAACCATAAAGAGATGACTTCAAGTTAGCATGTTTTATTCACTTACAATTATTTTATGTATATGTAAACATTTTTAATTTTTATTTTGGATAAAATTGAGATGATATTATATATACAGTTTTGTATTCTGTATTTTTCCATTTATTGCAGTTTAGTTATTTTCTCATATCATTAAATGCCACGCTGTATCTTCAAAAATGTGTTTGTATAATATTATATTATACAGATGATGAAGTTATTTAAACATTTTCACTATTGTCATTTAAGTGGTTTTATAATTTTGCAATTATAAATAACATTGTTGTGTTATTTATGCATACATATTTATGATTATCTCTGATTATTTCTTTATAATAAATACAAGTAGAAGTTGGGGTCAAAGGCTGGGCGCGGTGGCTCACGCCTATAATCCCAGCACTTTGGGAGGCCAAGGCGGGTGGATCACAAGGTCAGGAGATCAAGATCATCCTGGCTCACACGGTGAAACGCCATCTCTACTAAAAATATAAAAATTAGCCGGGCGTGGTGGCGGGTGCCTGTAGTCCCAGCTAGTCGGGAGACTGAGGCAGGAGAATGGCGTGAACCCGGGAGGCAGAGCTTGCAGTGAGCCGAGATCGTGTCACTGCACTCCAGCCTGGGCGACAGAGCGAGACTCCATCTCAAAAAAAAAAAAAAAGAAATTAATGGCAAAAACCACAATTACTTTTGCACAAATCTAATAAAAAGAAACAAATATTAAAATGCTTACACAATGACTAACACTTAGCAGACACTCAACAAATATTTATTGGTTTTGTTTTGAGCTTTTGCCATCAGTGAAAAAGAAGCCAGGCACTGGAATCTTCTAGAAAAAAGCCAGGGATTTTCATTTTCCAAGCAAGTGACTGGTGGTATGGGGAGGATACAGTAAGATTCTTCTGTCTGACAACATGTAGGTCAATTCAATGGGATACCCAGGTAAAAGCTATTCTCAGTTGCTAATGTAATAATGAAAACAGAGGCCAGGATTATAACAGCTCAAAGGACAGTCTCTGATCTGGCATTTTGATGATGCCGATATCTTCCTATGGAGACGATTTGGGAAGTCAAACTGCCTTCAGAAAGTTAGGATTTACCTAATGCCATGGGCAACTGCAGTCAAGTTTGATGTGGCTATAAGCTCTTCTTGGAGGAGGAAGAGGAGAGAATGGTTGTATATGAGACCAAGAAAATGAAGCTCTAACTCTGCATCCTTCCCTGAATTCTCAGGTTCCCAAAAGCAAAAGTGGGGCAGAGAAAACCTGGAGGAAGTAAACTAAAACCAATCAAACATGCGCCTTGAATCAGCTGGACTTGGGTGCAAATTCAACCTCTGACCCACCCTAGCTACGTGACTTTGGGCAAGCCACTAGACCTTGACCTCCCTTGGTCAGTTTCCTGCTCTGTAAAAGGATGCTGATGCAGGCTACTCAGCAAGATTTTTAATTAGGCTAAAAGGAAGTGAATATGAGACAGAAAGTGGCCAACACATGGTAAGCAGTATTACTATTATTCATGTAACATTGGTTAATCCTTTTTATTTTATTTATTTTATTATTATTATTTTTTGAGATGAAGTCTCACTCTGATGCCCAAGCTGGAGTGCAGTGGCACGACCTCAGCTCTCTGAAACCTCCAGCTCCCAGGTTGAAGTGATTCTCCTGCCTCAGGCTCCTGAGTAGTTGGGACTACAGGCATGCACCACCATGCCTGGCTAATTTAGTATTTTTAGTAGAGATAGCGTTTCACTATGTTGGCCAGGTTGGTCTTGAACTCCTGACCTTGTGATCTATCCACCTCAGCCTCCCAAAGTGCTGGGATTACAGGTGTGAACCACTGCACCTGGACAACACTGGTTAATCTACTACCTTGTTTTCATATTTTCATAATAAAATGGGAACAATAAAAATAATTTTTCCATGTCTCAATGTTATGGAGATTGTTGACAAAAAGATGTGGAAGTATCATGTCATCTGTGCAGTGCTACAAACAAGTCGAGACTGGAAGGGAAGGGGCTCACCCCTGAGCATAGGGAAACAAAGGGTAGCAGCTGTTAGAAGGTCTGGGACCTGGGGCTTTCTCCTGTGACTCCTGCATTACCTTAGGTCTGCAGTTGGCTTACCACTTCCTTAGGCATTGTCCTCCAGTCATTGATTCCTGAGTGCCAAGATTATTCAAATGTTTAGTGTGACAAAATCATGCATGTCAGGATTTAAGCACATCCTACAGAGACAGTTTGGGATAATCAACACTTGTTTCCCAATAAGGCCTGTGGCTCCTGTGGTCTGCTTCCAAGGCGAAGGCCTAATCATAGCAGTCAGGGAGCTATGTGGAGAAGGACGAGTGGGTGGTGCTTCCACCAACAGGCTCTGAACCTCCAACACCAGAATGGCCTCCTTCTGGCATTTTGCTGGTTACAGATCCATCTGAGAGGGTCTGAAATGTCAGGCCCACTCTCACCCACCTGACACAATGTATCCCTTCTCTCAAAAGTTCACCCTCTGTAGTCCTCATCAGGTATGTATCAGATTGTGGCCAGGGCAGGTAATCTATGTGAAGCCAAATGCCATTGATGACATGATTTTGAGCCACTTAAATTAAATACAATGAAAGATTTTCATGAGACTGTGGCATTAGGCAGGATTCCCGACAGAAAGGTCAGTACTCTTAAAGTCTTTTTGTGCTTTTGATTACATTTAAGTTCTATATAATACTCAAACCAAACCCAAATGTACTCACTGCATTATTATTTGTAGTAGAAATTAGGAATCCTGTATACATTTTAGACTTTTCATCCTGTGACCCACAATTTCAAAAGATGCCAACAAAAGATGATTTCACCAAAGTTATTGTTGATTTGGGAGAACACAAGGGGAGGTGCAAATGATATTTCACAAGCTCTTCTTTGATGACTCTCTTG
The DNA here is from genome assembly GCF_000951035.1 of Colobus angolensis palliatus. Taxonomy (NCBI): domain Eukaryota; kingdom Metazoa; phylum Chordata; class Mammalia; order Primates; family Cercopithecidae; genus Colobus; species Colobus angolensis. Next base: position 6,967,863 of record NW_012119598.1, on the reverse strand, counting down.
CTTACACAGAGAGATGTGAGTGGATAGACCCATCATTCAGTAAATATTTAATGAGAGCTTGCCATATGGGTACTGCTTGCTGGTGGCCAGAGCCCCCTGGGAGTGGGAATAGAGCCCCTGGGAGTGGGAATAGAGAGGAGGAAATGCATGACAATGAGTGGTGCTGAGAAATTAGAACTGAAGGCTTGGCCCCCAAGGAATGAGGGAGAAGAAGCCATAGGTTACTTCCAGGTTTTAGCTTGAGCGACTGACTAGGCAACTAGAAGTGATGCCCCCAGGAGCAGAAAATGCAGAAAGAAGAGTGGCTTTGCAGGGGTGATTGAAGGGGCCTGTAAGGAATCATCTAGTCTCAGTGACTGAGTCCTTTCCCCCAGGAGGCAAGGCATGGAGAGAGGTGCATCCACAATAGTACACATTTTCCCCAAAATTATAGAGAAGGAAACAAGTGGTCAGAAAAGAGACATTATGTTCTTCAGCAATGCCAGGGATCAAATATGAGAGAGAAAAGATCCCTCATTGTCTCAGCCATCGGAGTAACACAATAGAGAACAGAAACCAGGATATGGAGTATGTATCAGTTAGCGATGGCTGCATAGCAAATCACCCTAAAATTCAGTGAGTTAGAACATCAGCCATTTCTTAATTCTCATGAATCCATGGGTCAGCTGATCCATGATTTCCACTCATGAGAACTGGTCTTGGCTGATCTTGGCTGGACTTGTTCTTGCATGTGTGGTTAGCAGGCTGGTTGCCTGGAGCTAGCTGTTCTGGGATGGCTTCAGCTGGGATAACTCAGCTCTGATCCCTGTTATCTCCCATCCTCCAGAAGCTTGTTCTCACAACAGATGTGGGGTTGCAAGAGGGAGCAGAAGCGTGCAAGACCTCTTGAGGCTCAGGCTTGCACCTGGCATGCCATCATTTCTGCTGCAGAGTAAGTCACAAAGGCCAGCCCAGATTCAAAAGTTAGGGGAGTAAACTCCACCTCTGGATGGGAGGAGTTATAGAGCCACATTACAACAATGTGAATACTGGGAAAGGCAGAGAATTGGGACCATTTTTTGGAAACAATCAACCTCCTATGAGGTCCTGAGACCAGGAAAGCTGAGGAGGGCAGAGGCTGAGTAGAGGGAATACTGGCACTGAGACTGGCCTCGTGCAAGGTTCAGTGCAGTATGAGGGCCATGAACCAGGTTCATTTAAAGGGAATGGAACCCACTGGCCACCTAGGTGGAAGTGACACAATGTGGAGGTTAAGCTGGCATGATGTTAGAACAAATTCCTGTCTCCTTTTGCCTTCCATACACTTGCATTGTGGGGACACACTGATTTAGTCAAAATGAGACTCATTCAAAGCCAGGCAACACCTCAGGGTTGTGAATCTGTGAACCAGTTTTGAGCCTTTCTTGCAAGAGTTTGTGAGTATAGAATAAGAGGGTGACTGGCCATTGCAGCAGAGCCTGGAGGTAAAGCCGCACCTCTATCCCTGTTTTGCCAGGAAGCTTATGTTTCTTGTGTGGAGCCAATCAAAACATCATATGCTGTTTGGCATCTGCACACTGAACCGCTGAACGTGAATCAGCAATGTTGTGCAACTTTCAGAAAAACCAAGGAGTGTCCAGGGGAGAACTAACAGGAATGAAGAATTTAGCAGCCCAAGAGAGATTCTCGTGATTTCCAAATTAGCCAAAACTCACCAGAATGTTCAATTACCCTCTGGCCATCACATAACGGTGTCGTAGGAATTATACAGGGCCCAGGAAATGAAGGTGGGAATGAAGTCAGAGGAAAAGAGGCTCACCAGTAAAGAGCCAAGGATTTGAACAACTAGACTAAAAGAAGAAAGCACTGAAGAGAGACTAACATGATTTTGGTATAAAAACGGCACTCCTGGTGATAAAACGGGTCCCATCTCCGTTAAGGAAAATAAGAGGCGGCAAGGAAGATGAAGCCACAGCACAGGATATTAAGGTTGGATTTAATGGAAGAACTGTGACTGTTCTTAGGTGTTACTGAATTAGCTCTTCAGGAGAAGGAAATAGGTTGAGTACTAGAATAAGTGCAGTATGTCAATACTGATGCTCTGTACAAAGGTTACCTGCAGAGTTACTGCATAAATGACTGTGAAACTTCCTTCATGGGGGTCTTTAAAATGAGATAACTGCTCTGAGGTGAGAGACTGAGGGTAGGATTAACTACCTGCTTGCGTTAGTTTCAAGTCCTTAAACATTGAACATCCACATGTGTTTGTGGGCCCCTGAGGCTTTTTAAACTGTTGTGTTTCATGTCTTTGCTAATCATTTCTAGTTTTAATAGTAAGGATTTCCTTTGGCTTGAATGCCAGGAAACAAATTATTTCCATCCTGGTGTTCATTCGATCTTTGTAAGATCTTTATTCTTTTGTGGGGTCAGGGAGAGGATGGGCACCTAAGAGTGAACCTGAGAAATTTGTACGTGGGTTTTTCTGGAACTCCTCACTGTAATGTGGCATTGTCCCCAAGGCCAGCTCCTCTTCCACGTGATTTTGCTACTCACACATGCAGCAATTACCATGTGGCATTAGCTGATCGTGCCGGGCGCAGCGTTATTATTGATATTATTATTTGCTTTTGAGGCGGAGTCTCGCTCTGCCGCCCAGGCTGGAGTGCAGTGGCGCGATCTGGGCTCACTGCAAGCTCCGCCTCCCGGGTTCACGCCATTCTCCTGCGTCAGCCTCCCGAGTAGCTGGGACTACAGGCGCCCGCCCCCTTGCCCGGCTAGTTTTTTGTATTTTTAGTAGAGACGGGGTTTCACCGTGTTAGCCAGGATGATCTCGATATTCTGACCTCGTGATCCGCCCGACTCGGCCTCCCAAAGTGCTGGGATTACAGGCGTGAGCCACCGCGCCCGGCCTGGGGCGCAGTGTTGTTTGGTGCTGTTGACCTAAAGTAGGTCTGACTGAGATGCTTTGAGTTACAAGTACTGGAAGCAAACTCTGAGGTAAGAGATGGTTCCATTTACTCGTTTATAAAACAGACTGGGGTCCACGCTTGATAGAGAAAGGGGGAGAAACATGCAGGCCAGCGAGGAAACTGGGAAAGTGTGGTGCTCCCACAGTGAACAACCAGCACACAGGTGTAAAATACGAGACTATAGACAAGTGAGAGGCAGTGTGAGGCTGGGGATGAATCAGCGCAATAGAGGCAAAGGCCACCAGCTGCCACCCTCTGAGCCGCATGGGCAAAGGAGGCCTAATACTAAGGAAGCTAGGAACAAGCTGCTGGTGTTCTAACGGGGCGGAGAAACCCAGGTGCCTGGGGGCAGGGCCTGGATGACGACGTTGCTTGGGTGTCTGAAGTGAGTGATTCATCAGGGAGCTACAGCTGTTTACAGCTGACCCGTGTGCTAAATATTCATCACCCAGAGAAGGGAAATGTGTTCCAGTGCCCCCAAGCAAAGCCGAGGCTTTTCTGTTTGATTAGAAAATAAGTGAAAAAATAAGGCGACACATTTTCTCTTTCTCCTAAGTTCCCAGGGAATCTTTCGGTAAGTTGAGGTTACTTGCAGGGTTTGAATAAGTAAAAAAAAAAAAAAAAAAAATTCTGTTTATTTGACATCACCTTTTTCAAAGTGTGTGTGCAGGAGGGTGTGGAGGTGGGAACAAGGCAGGAGTCATTCATTTCTGATGCAAAACAACTGGGCTGACTTTCGCAGGCAGCTGCGGTCTCGCTTGACTCTCTGGTACTTAGGTAGAAGCACCTATGGAAGTGATTGAGCCATTTGATGACTGGTCTCTCTGCAAGGTCTGCAGGGCACGTTATGTTTATTAGTAGGTGACAGATGGAATACCATTATTAGTGACCATGAAATATAGTCAGGAGCGGATGGTTGCCACTCTTCGAGTTGATCTGAGAAATATCGAGGAAAGCCTACATTCTGTACCTGAAATATTTGTCATTGATGAACTTTTCCATTTAGACTAATTTTTCAGATACTTTACAATAATTTTTCAGTGATAGGCTGGGCATGGTGGCTCATGCCGATAATCCCAGCCCTTTGGGAGGCTGAGGCCAGAAGATCATTTGAGCCTAGGAGTTCTAGACCAGTCTGGGCAACATAGTGAGACCTTGTCTCTACAAAAAATGAAAATAAATATACAGCCAGTCATGTTGGCACATGCCTGTAGTCCCAGCTAATCGGGGGGGACTAAGGGGGAAGGGTTGCTTGAGGCAGGGAGGTTGAGGCTGCAGTGAGCTGTGATCGCACCCCTGCACTCCAGAGCCTGGGTGACAGAGTGGGACCTTGTCTAAAATAATAATAATAATAATAATTAGTGATGATATATAACATGTATGTATGACTTTGAAATATATATATTCCTTTGAGTTAGATACTGTTATCTCCAAATGATCTAAGAAAGCTTAAGTTATTGGCTTGGAGTCATGTAGATGAGGAATTGAAAGGTGAGGTTTTTAATGGAGACTTTCCTAATTCTAAGTTCTCTTATATTTATCCTACACCCTAGCCAAGCAGAAATTTACAAGAGGCAAGGTAAGGATTCTAAATCAGCAGGAGTCAGAGAGCAAAGTTCCCAAGAAGTGTAGAGGCAGCAAGACCCAAAGGCAGACTTAGCCTCTTTAGTTATTTTTGCCTGCCTCCAAGCTTTGCACAGTGGGCCAGGGACATACCTCTGAGACCTGGAAGAGGAGATTTTTGTAGGGTTCGTCCATTGTATAATTTTATTAAACATCTACTTTGTACCAATCCCTGTTCTCATCACTGAGGATAGATTGAGGAGTAAGACACAAAATTTCTTCCCTTGTAAAGCTTTGGTTTTTGCGAGGGAGGTAAGGGTCACCCAGCCTTATGGCTTAACTTCTTGTAGCTAATTTCAATCATCAGTGCTTTCTTTACTAAATTGTCAAGACTGAACAGTAAGGTCGTTACAAGGATGGGTTGGAATCCCCACTTTTCCACTCAATTTTCTTTGTGGTAAAAGGTGACATAAAAAAATAACGAATTTGTCGAGAGAATTAAATAGGGTAACGTAGGTAATGTGTTCAGCGCAGTGCCTGACATACAGTGAGTGCATACCTATTGCTGTCATCATAATTACTTTAATATATGATGCCAAAACCAGTAGCAGCAGGTTTCCCCCAGCAAATGGAGTTGAATTCAGTTGCCAAATTATCCGAAACAAAGACCAACAGAGAATACCCTTCCTGGTGTGGGATTACTTCAAGCTGCATTGGAGACAGATAAGGCTCTATCATATTCTCAGCTCATTGGATATGGTAGAAGAAGCAAAGTGCTCCAGAGTGACCCTGGAGCTGGGTCCTTGCAACTTTCTGGAAGCTCTTGTTAGAACGCATATGGCGTGCCCACCAGCATACTGGCTCTTGGAGGTTATGAAGCTGTGAAGTATCTCCTAATTACTTCTTTTAAATAAACGTGCCCTATTTCCTTTTTCCCAAGAACACATTAAGTATAGTCATCATGTTATACAATAGATCTCTTGAACTCATTCCTCCTGGGTAACTGAAATTTTGTATCCTTCCACCAACATCTTCCCAATCCTAAATGTGCCCTATTTTCTACTGTGGCAATGTAAGGAAAATTGTCCAGTGGATGCCTGGAAGATCAATGGCCAGGCAGTGGGTTCACCAGGGTCAAGGACCCCCTGTTCTCCAGTGGCAGAGCTTGTGCCCAAACTCAGCTTCCCAAGGACTGTGCCTCTTCCCTGCCCATGCAGCAGCTGAATCCAGCATCTTGCAAGGTCTCCTGGTACAAACATGAATGTTCTCTGACAGCTTTGCCTACAGCTGAAACATATAGGCAGATGGCAGGTGCTAAAATTTCATCTAATCATTCCTCACAACCAAGGCTGTTTTTGACTCTCAATCTAAGAAGACAGGAAGGCAATGCCCCTTCCCCAGATCACAGACATGCAGTGTGTCTGCTCAAGCGCAGCACTTCCTGGGATGATGACAGAACGGGTACTATGTGTCTCTCCTTGCCAGTCTTGGCATCTAATTCCCCCTTTCACAAAGCCTGTTCCTTCACCTTTATCACACATCCTGGTGGGTACCTGCTTTTGCTCATTACTCTATTACTTCTCACTAGAGAGAATGTGTTCAAATGACACAAATGAGAGTCAAAGTGGCTGCTAAAAAACATCTATGTGAACTTGGAATAAGACTCCTTTTAAATAAATTCCCCAACATTCTTAGTTCAGCAGCTCCTGATAACACAAGTTTGAAAATAGTTTTCAGATAAATATAGGAAAGTAGTAAATTCAAGTAAAGAATGTAAAACTACTCCAGTGCTACTTTCCAGCTTAAATAAAAGCAGGATTACCACTTAAGACATACTGTGTTTGCCTGTGCCCACGGTCCCATTGTGAGGAAAGGTTCCCTGATTCATATGCTGATTTTTTACATTAGAGTTATTTTCCACTCTAAATTGTTGCCAATATTATTTTTCACATGTATATTTTCATTTCTCTCAAATTACTTCATAAGTGTATTTTCATTTCCTTAGTGTGTAAGCATCCCAAGGTCAAGATCTACCTCTTATTTATTTTGTATCTCTCCAGAGTAGACATTAAATAACTGATTTTTAAAACTGTATTATTATGCTTAGAATAAAAATACCTTCTTTGAAAATGTCCAAACCCAAAGTCCAGTGTATTGGGAAAAATAAATAAAGCCAAGAATTAATTTTCTTTTTACCCATTCATTCCTAAAGCGAATTTGTTAGAAGTGCAAATACAGACATTAATTATTTTGTGGATTTTGGTATCTTTAGAGAGGCAACAAAGTCCATATTTTTTTATTGTCTCTTTGTCTCATTTTGTGAATCAGTTCTTTGAATTTTGATGGAGGCTGCTAATGCCTCCTCTGTAGCTATTATGATGAGGGTTCCAGTTACACTGTATTAGTTCGTTCTCACATGGCTAGAAGGAAATACCTGAGACTGGGTAATTTACAAAGGAAAGAGGTTTAATTCACTCACAGTTCTGTATGACTGGGAAGGCCTCAGGGAAGTTACAATCATGGCGAAAGGTGAAGGGGAGGCAGGCACCTTCTTCACAAGGTGGCAGGAGAGAAAATGACTGCAGGAAGAACCAGCAACACTTATAAAACCATCAGATCTCATGAGAAATCACTCACTATCATGAGAACAGCATGGGGGAACCACCCCATGATTCCATTACCTCCACCTGGTCTCTCCTTTGACATGTGGGGATTGCAATTCAAGATGAGATTTTGGGTGGGGACATAGCCAAATCATATCATATACTTTCTCATCGTCCTGTGTTTTTAATTAGGGACAGATTTAAATTAGAGATAGATATGAGTGAGAACAGGAAGTAGTTATTCATCTCTTCTCAAGTTTGTGTGAGCACAAGTAAGGGGAAACATCCCTGATCTTTGGCTAGTGTCCATTAGCCTTTCAAAGTATGTTTGAAACTCTTTTAGATTTTATTTCGGCTAAGAGGACAGGCTTACCAAATGTTTTCACATGGTAATACCTCCAAATAAAACAGAATGCCACCACTAAATAAGCACATAGCTTCAGAAATAGGACTATACCACAAAGCGCTTAGCCAGCATGGATTTTTAAAGGCACATTATAGCTATACTGATGCAATGAGCCTATTAAACCTTAAGGTGTTTAAATGAGATTTTGTAATCAAATATTACTTTGTCAGTAATCCAAGGATTTTTATCCCACTTAAAGAAGTTTGATTTAATGGGAAAATTTTCTGAACTTATGTTTCTTTTAAAGTGAAAGCAAGTTTATTAAGAAAGTAAAGGAATGAAAGAATGGCCACTCCACAGGCACAGCAGCAGGTTGGGTTGCTGGACTAAGAATACTTATAGTTATTTCTTGATTCGATGCTAAACAAGGGATTGATTATTCATGAATTTTCTGGGAAAGGGGTGGGCAATTCCCGGAACTGAGGGTTCCTCCTCTTTTTAGACCGTACAGGGTAACTTCCTGATATTGCCATGGCATTTGTAAACTGTCATGGCGCTGGTAGGAGCATCTTTTGCATATAATGAGCAGTGGGGATAACCAAAGGTCACTTTTGTCACCATCTTGATTTTGGTGGGTTTTGGCTGGCTTCTTAACTGCAACCTGCCGAATTAATTTTGATTGCTTTTCTTGCATCAAGTAGTTTTTGGTATCTATGCTGTCTTTATGCAGAAACATGGGCATTTCAAGGTGAGCAAAGGCTGAGAGAGCAGGAGACGGAGAAGGAGAAGGAGAAAGATGCGAAGAAAGAAGTAGGAAAGGGAAAGAGGAAAGACAGGAATTGGAAAAAGGGGTTTGAGGAATACAAGAATACAGAGGAGGATGGGAGAGAAAGACTAGTCTGGGAAAATTTCTCTAAACCTACAGGAACTGGGCAATTACAGAGAAAATGTCTGAGATGAGTAGCCCAGGAACTCTTTGTTAGAAAGATGATCACAGATTGCTTGTGCTTTTGTGAGCAGAGGTCATACCCCCTTCTAAGCAGCCCCTGTGTGGATTTTCTAGGCAATAGCCTCCTCTGTAGTAGATGCTGGGGCTGCTCCACAGGTTTCCCTTTGGTTCTTCTGCCATATTCTTTCACAACTTTCACTCCTAACAGCCAGCATGGCTGAGTCTCCCTGTCTGAGGACCACCACTGTTCTCGGGCTGTAATGACACCTTCAGCTTGGCTTCCTCTGCACACTCTGAAAGTTGGAAGTGTCTGGGAACATACCTCCCCATCCCATTCCCCATGGTCGTCCTTGATGGTGGGTGACTGATGGATACAATGTTATCAGTATTCCAGCTCTCTTGTCCCTTCATCTCTGAGGTGAGGTTGCTGCGTCTCTACAGCGTCCTCTGCAGGTTTGAGCTCCCTTCTCTTCCCTCTGCTGGTTTCCTAAACCCACTTCCTAATAAATCTTATGAAATCCCATTTCAGGGATCTGGGGATCTTGATCTAAGATATAACCCAATTAACCTAAAAGCCCACATTATTCCAACAGCCACTGAGATGTTTCCTTGATCCTCAGGAGTGACCCAGCAGTGTGGAGGGTTTGCTCCATGTGCAGGTCTACACTTTGTAATTACAGACTACATTCCCGAAAGACAGTCTCCATCTGCCCACACTTTTCCCTTCTACACTCGGCTTCTTTGCTACATGTGTCCTGGGACATTTGGGCATCTGTCTTGAGCCACATCCTTGGAGACCTCTGCCCCCACAGTCTCCTTGCCCCTCCCAGGCTCTGCGTAGTTGCCAGAGCTCGGCTCCATCTGCAAGTCTGACAGGCATTTTTCTCCAGAGCTGAGTGTGCTTGGGAATTGGCTCGATTTTAACACCCATCCCTTTAACCACTGTCTGCTGGCGTCACCTCCACTGGGATGGGTTGGAGCCCACAGGAGCAAAAGGCAGACGTCTTCACTCACAGCTTTGTGGTTTGAAGACATATTTATCACCCAAACCAAGACAGGTGTTAGTTGGGGGGAGCAGGTGGGTACTAAAATAGCCCCTGGGTTTTTATAATTTTGAGGGAGGCAGCTGAGGTGGTGTTTTCTGTCCCTGTGATTCTATAACAGGAACTCTCTGAAGTTCCTGTGGCTCACCATCTTCAGTGAATCAGTTCTCAGGAATCTAGTTTAGAGGGGGTCATTTTTAAATCCTAAAATACTATTAAAAATGTATCTGGATCTACTCATTTCTTAATCCCAAAATACTATTAAAATGTGTCTGGATCTACTCACTTCTTCTCCCACTTATATAAAAAGAGGGTGGACAATCACTCCCCTTTTCAAAGTTAGAAAATGGAAGTGGTGACGATGGCTTGTCTTTAATAATGTTATTCTGTATGAATCCAAGCTGGGAAAAGCTCTCTGCTGATGGGTCCATGGAACAGACAGATGCATCCCATCAGGAAGCCAATTTGGAGGCATGTGGTAATGACAATTTCCTCTGAAAAACCCTGCAGTATCTGTTGAGCACCTACTGTATGCTCAGTAATGTAGGGACAGGTGATGTTGGTGCCAGTGGGGTTATCTTATAGTGACTTTATTTGCTCTCCAGGAATTGCATTTCTTATAAAAATATGTTAATTTTGACATCTTTGACCCAGGTGTTTTATTGCAAATAATAGTGACATGAGGGGTCTTTCCTGGATAGAGAAATCTGAGAGTTTTTAAGTTGTTGCAATCTTGAAATAAGCTGTCTGGTTATGTCAGGGATTCCTGCATCAGTGGTCAGCTGCCTCCTTCTTATTCTAGTTGCAGAAAAGTTGCCATGAGCCATGATTTTGGGGGGAGCTGTTTCTTTTTTTAACTTATTTTCCCATATGTTATTGGGGTACAGGTGGTGTTTGGTCACATGAGTAAGTTCTTTAGTGGTGATTTGTGAGATTTTGGTGCACCCATCACCCGAGAAGTATACACTGCACCCTATTTGTAGTCCCTTATCCCTTGCTCCCCTCCCACTCTTGCCCAAAATCCCCAAAGTCCATTGTATCATTCTTATGCCTTTGCCTCCTTATAGCTTATCTTCCACATATCAGTGAGAACATACGATATTTGCTTTTCCATTCCTGAGCTACTTCACTTGGAATAATAGTCTCCAATCTCATCTGGGTCTCTCCGAATGCCGTTAATGCATTCTTTCTTATGGCTGAGTAGTAGTCCATTGTATATGTATACCATAAGCTGTGTTAAGACCAGAGGTCGCTGGCATGAGCTCACTTCAGTACCAAACAAGGAAGAACCTTCCTACTCCCCTTTCCTTTGATCCTTTCCTGGGCTCTAACCCTGGAGGGTCAAGAGCTGGGGGAATGGAAAAAGGAGGCAGGCAACTAACCCTTCCAAAGGATGACTTCCTACCTGCAATAGACCTGAGTTGGGAAAAAGGGGAGAAATCTCAAACTTAAATCAAATTTGGAGTGTTGATTTTTAGATGAATATTACATGATTACTAAATTGAAACTGTGTTCTACATCTTAAAATAGCTGTAGGAATTTCTATTATGTGGAAGTAACCATGAGCCCTGCCTAAATTTACACCCAGGGTCAAAGGAGAAACAAGTAACCCTCACTAAATAAGCATCAAGGAATAAAAGATGGCTCATGAGTCATACTTGTCTGACATGAAAGTTATACAAATGTATACAGACATAACTTAGTGAAGTTACCAATTTGGGTCTAGACAATTGCAATAAAGCAGATACTGCAATAAAGCAAGTTGCAGAAATCTTTGGGTTTCCCACTGCATATAAAAGTTATGTTTACACTCTGCTGTAGTCTATTAAGTGTGTAATAGCATTATGCCTAAAAAAAGTACATATCTTTTTTGCTAAAAAATGTCAATGATCATCTGAGTTTTTGGCAAGTTGTAATGTTTCTTGCTGATGGAGGGTCTTGCCTCAATTTTGATGGCTGCTGACTTATCAAGGTGGTGGTTGCTGAAGGTTGCGGTGGCTGTAGCAATTTCTTAAAATAAGACAATGACGTTCTCCACAACAATTGACTCTTCCCTTCACAAAAGATTTATCTGTAACAGGCAGTGCTGTTTGACAGTATTTTACCCACAATACAATTTCTTTCAAATTGGACTCAATCTTCTCAAACCGTGTTACTGTTTTATCAACTGGGTTCATGGAATGCTCCATTTTTTTTTTTTTTTTTGGTTGTGATTTCAACAGTGTTCACAGCATCTTCACCAGGAGTAGATTCCATCTCAAGAAACCATTTTCTTTGCTCATCCATAAGAAGCAACTCCTAATTCATTCAAGTTTTATCATGAGATTGCAGCAATTCAGACCCATCTTCAGGTTCCACTTCTAATTCTAGTTCTCTTGCTATTTCCACCCCATCTTCAGTTACTTCCTTCACTGAAGTCTTGAATGCCCCAAAGTCTTCCACGAGTGTCAGAATCCACCTATTTCAAACCTTGTTAGTGTTGATATTTTGACCTCCTTCATGAATCACGAATATTCTTAATGGCATCTAGAATGGTGAATCCTTTTCAGGTTTTCAATTTTCTATGCCCAGGTCTATCAGTGGAATCATTATGGCAGCTACAGCCTTGCAAAATGTATTTCTAGAATAGTAAGACATGGAAGTTGAATTATTCCTTGATACGTGAGCTGCAGAATGGATGTTGTGTTAGCAGTCATGAAAACAACATTATTCTCCTTGTATATCTCCATTAGAGCTCTTGAGTGACTAGGTGCATTATTGTCAACGACCATCGTGAAGGGAATCTTTTTTTTTTTTTCCTGAGCAGTGGTTTTCAACAGTGGGCTTAAAATATTCAGTAAGCCATACTGTAAACAGATATTCTGTCATCCAGGCTTTGTTGTTCCATTTATAGAGCACAGATAGGGTAGAATTAGCATAATTTTAAGAGTTCAAGTATTTTTGGAATGGCAAATGAGCATTGGCTTCAACTTAAGGTCATCAGCTCCATTTGCCCCTAACAAGAGAGTTGGCCTGTCCTTTGAAGATTTGAAGCCAGGGATTGACTTCTCCTCTGTAGCTTTTAAAGTCCTAGATAACACCTTGTTCTAATAGAAGGTTGTTTCACCTACATTAAAAAACTGTTGTTCAGTGTAGCCACCTTCATCAATGATGTTAGCTAGATCTTCTGGATAACTTGCCACAGTGTCTCCATCAGCACTTGCTGCTTCACCTTTCACTTTTGTGTTTTGAAGACAGCTTCTTTCCTTAAAGTTCATGAACCAACCTCTACTAGCTTCAGACTTTTCTAGCGCAGCTTCCTCACCTCTTCCAGCCTTCACAGAGTAGAAGAAAGTTAGGGCTTTGCTCTAGATTAGGTTTGTCTTAAGAAAATGTTGTGTCTGGTTTGATCTACTATCCAGACCACTAGAACTTTCTCCATATGAGCAATAAGGCTATTCTGCTTTCTTATCATTTATGTGTTCACTGGAGTAGCTCTTTCAATTTCCTTCAAGAACTTTTCCTTTACATTCACAGCTTGGCTAACTGTTTGGTATAAGAGGTCCAGTTTTTGGTCTATCCCAGCTTTCGACATGCTTTCCTCACTGTGTAATCATTTCTAGCTTTTGATTTAAAGTGAGAGATGTGAAACTCCTCCTTTCACTTCAGCATTTAGAGGTTTGTGTAGGGTTAAGTGGCTTAATTTCAATATTGCTGTGTCTCAAGGAATAGAGAGGCCCAAGAGGACAGAGAGAGATATGAGAATGGTAGGGCGGGTTGGTGAAGCAGTGAGAACACAAACATTTATTGCCTAAGTTTGGAATCTTTATGGGCATGGTTCATGGTGCCCCAAAATAATTACAATAATAACATTAATGATCACTGATCACAGATCATTATAACAGATATAATAATAGTGAAAATATTTGAAATACTAAGAGAATTACCAAATTGTGACACAGAGACATGAAAAATGGTGCCAATAGATTTGCTTGATGTGGGCCTGCTAAAAATTTTCAATTTGTAAAAAGCATAATATCTGTGAAGTGCAATAAATCAAAGCACAATAAAGAAGTATGCCTGTATATGAAAGCATAAACATACATACACATGTGCATTGAAATGACAGTTCTCAATACACATGCTCAAGAATTAAGAGTTCACTGGCATCTACTCTAAGAACAGCAATGATCTTGACTGACTTTTCTAAGAGGAGGGATGATGTTACAAGGAACAAGTAAATTGACACCTAGATATTATTCAATAAATCTTCTTAGAATAGCATATCATTATATTAATTGTGCTCATTTGGTCAGTTACTTCATTATTCAGAGTAATTAACAGGTAAATCTTAGTTGACAAAAGACATATCTTAAAATCTCAGTAGTTTAACCAGTAAATGTTTATTTCCTATCACCTCTCTATCTGATTCTGGTGGAGAGGGCTCCTCCATCTGAGACCCATGGCCTCCATGAGACTGAAGCAAGATCTCCCTGGCCAGAGTCACGTGGCCCCAACCAAGGGGCTGAGGAACTCAGAGGAGTGCCCGATGTTTGGAGAGCACTTGCTTTCTCTGCCACAGTGATTCACCTTATGCTCATCAATATTGATTGAGCAACTATTAGATAAGTTGGATGCTTTTTGGTAGGGAAAGTCACAAACATTAGAATCACACACATCTGGTCATGATTCCCCACTACTTGCTAGATATTAATAATTAGCAAGTTTCTACACCTCTCTGAGTTTTATTTTTCACATCCATAAAATGAGAGTAATTATATTAACCCCCATAGGATGATTATAAGTACCAAATAAGATAAGATATATATAAAGTTCTTTGCACAATAGTGACATGAATAAATGCTGGGTTTCTTTTGCCATGCCTGCAGGGTTTTACTGTCAGAGTTATACAAGACAGAGAGATTTCTAAGTAATGGTCCCCATCCACAAAGAGCATGCAAACTTGGAGAGAGCAGTAATGCAAGTACACAAATGCTTAAAATAAAAGGCATTATGAAAGAGCTATAGAGTTGATCGAAATAAGAGATTCAAATGAGAACACATGGGCACAGGGAGGGAAACAACACACACTGAGGCCTTTCAGGGGTGGGGTGAGAGGAGGGAGAGCATTAGGACAAATAGCTAATGCATGAGGGGCTTAAAACCTAGAGAATGAGTTGGTAGGTGCAGCAAACCACCATGACACATGTATACCTATGTAATAAACCTGCACCTTCTGCACATGTATCCCAGAACTTAAATTAAAAAAAAAACTTATTGAAAAAAAGGAAATAAGTGGTTCTATAAGAATTTAAAGGAAAAACTGTCACTTCTGGCTGTAGAAGGCTTTCTGGGTAAGTTATATTTGAGCTTTGTTTGGAAGAATGGAGAGGACTTCAAAGTAAGATGGGAGGATTTGGCAATTGTATGTTGTATTGGTCAGAGTTCTCCAGAGAAACAGAATCAATAGGATGGAAGGATGGATAGATAGGTAGACAGATAGATAGATAGATAGGTAGACAGATAGATAGGTAGATAGATAGATAGATAGATAGATAAAGATATATGAAGGGATTTATTATGGGAACTGGCTCACATGATTATGGAGGCTGAGGAGTCCCATGGTAGGCTGTCTGCAAGCTGGAGAACCAGGGAGCCAAGGGTGTGACTCTCAGTCTGAGGGCGGGTGGAGGTGCTGGTGAAGGTCTTGTAGTCCAAAGGCAGGAGAAGATGAGTGTTGTATCTGCAGAAGAGAGAGAGCAAGTTTGCCCTTCCTCCACCTTTTTGTTCTATGTGGTCCTTCCCCAGATTGGATGATGCCCACTCACGTTGGTGAGGGCTGATCACTTTTGCTCAGTCTACTGCTTCAAATGCTAATCTCTTCCAGAAACACCTGGAAATAATGTTTAACCAGCTATCTGGGTGTCCCTTAACCCGGTCAAGGTGACACCTAAAATTAACTATCACGTATGTAGAAAGAGGTATTTGAGTAAAGGTACTAAATTTTAAAAATTTATAAACTTTTAAATTTATAAATTTTAATTTATGGACCAGAGATAGATCAATTTTGACAGCCAGGGAAGCTTAGGAGAGGGGAATGGCGAGAAATAAGGCTGAAAAAGACAAAGTGTCCATTGGGTGGGGAGGTCTTGAATGTTTGCAGATGGAGTTTGGACTTGATCCGGTAGGTAATTGGGGGATAATTACAGACATTTTAAGGAGTGGAGTAATAGCATCAATGTGACATATGTAGAAAGAGATAAAACTTGATGACAAGTAAATAATAACAAAAGTATTTTCCCTTCTCTCTAGCAGGGAAGAGAACCAAGAGAAAAAGGATCTTAGAAAATGCTTAATCCACTCTTGATAACTTGTAGATTAAAAACATTGAGATCAGAGAAATTAAATGACTAGCCTGAGGTTACTTGATGAAGCAGGAATGGGTACAAGATGTTCTGATGTCATCATTTTGATGCTGTCACTTTAGTGAGTTCTCTTCAATGCTTTGTCAACATTCCAATAGCTCAAAGCAACCTGGGATTCTCAGGCTGCCCCTGTCTGTCCTCTGAGGAGGAAACTAGCCCGAATGCCCTTGACATGCCAGTGACTTAGCTTTCTAGAATTCCCAGATACGATTCTAATTTTAATTCGCTCAGCATCTGTTTGTTGACCACCTAGTATAAGCCAGGCACTGCATTTGGTGCTGTGGATACAACAAGGTTAACTTTGTGAGATTCCTGTCCTTAGATAAAGCATGTGGAAATTCAGTGAGGTAGGAGAATATTTTAGCTGAGGTGTTTGAAGAGGGAACCTAAGGAAAGAATGGCTTGAAGATCAGGTTCACGAAGGAATGAATTTCTAAAGTTAGATATCCACAACCCGTGAAAACTGGCAACGGGGAGATATCTGAGATGCCCTTCAAACTGCTCCAGTAAGAGCCTGTTTACCTCCCCTGCCTGCATAAGCAACCTTGGTTCCTAGTGGGTATATGTGTGGGAGATTGCAAGTGCACGTAAAAAATATTTGTACACACGCATGCTTCTCTCTAATACTTACAAACTCATTGCAGTGGAAATTCATTCCTTCCCCCTGCCCACCAGTTGTCCATCATCCAACTCCCCCACTTTCTGCTCTCACCTCCCCACCTTTGGGATATCACTAGATAGTTGTCTGACCTTAGGAAGAGAAGCATTTTTGTGGTGATGGATCAATTTCCAGGATATTAGGAAAATCAGATAGGATTTCAGTGTTGACTTTTTTCTTGGTACCCTGGAAATTTATCCATGACCACATTAATTGTTCTCATCCTAAGGTCAGGCAACTGCCTGTCAGTTGTTATCCATGCTGTCCCAAAGGTGGGGAGATGGGAGCAGTCCACTCTGGGCTGCAGACAGCAAGGAGCCACACAGTCTGTAGAACGCTTAAATATAATAACAAAACCAACTGAAAGCCCGTCTCCTTATTATCCCCGTATGACTCCCACCAAAGTCTCAGTTCTAACAATTGCTTGCACCAGAGCAAACTGCTCCCCTGCCTCACGCTGGACCCCCAGGGGTCAAGCCGAGCTTCCACCTTTCAGAGCCTGCTGAGAGGCATCAGTTCAGATAATTCCCCCACCACCCTCATTCCCTCCCTACACCCTATCCTCGCTGATTGGGAGAAGGGAGGAGCACCTTTGGGGGAAATGCAATGTTTGGGAGGGAGTGTCATTTGTTCCAGTCACCACCTCATTGGGAGAGAGGGGCAGGCTTTCCAAAGCCAAGGGAGCACTCCAGCCACCCTTCCCTCTCCCTCTAAGGCTATCTGTGTCACCAGCCAACTTTCTGATCTGTCCCTAGTGGCTAGAACAGAAGGAAAAAAAATTAACAGGGTAGAGAAGGCATGGCATTTCCAGGCAAAGTGAGGTTAGGAACTTCCCTTCCCCTGCAAATTTACCAGTTTCCAAGAGGCACTGCGCCTACAGCCTGAGAGGTGTCCACAGAGAGATTGCACAGGAACTGTAATCTTGCCAGGACAATCACTGAATGGTGGTGGTGTTTAGGGGACAGGGGGTGGGCGGTAAAAAGGGGGAGGCAGGATAGCAGGGAGGGGGAGAAGGGAGGCAAAGCTGCTTGTTCCCACCAGCTTCTGGGTCAGTCAGAAGACATAGCCCAGTGTTCAGGCGGGCTCCCCACATCTGTGCGGCATGCTGGAGGCCACTACCTGACCACATGTGGCACGTGAACACACACAAAGCCATAGTTATAGCTAAGTAGGTCCAGGACACACTTGCTCTCCTCTCTACCTGTACTGAGGGATGCAGGAACTATATCAATAGTTTCAAGTTTTAAGTAAAATATCCCTTCAACTGAGAATCCCAGATCCTGTGTCTCACCATTTAAGCGCACCCCAAGGTAGGCATGCGATTCAAGCTTGGGCGTGCAGGTGCCCCTCTGGGCACATTTACTTTCAATGAATGAGGGAGCACACAGGCTGGCTGGAGGCATATTCAGTGACGGGACAGCAATAGGGTTCCTGCTAGAAGACCTTGGCTGTGGTGGCTTGTCCGGCCCACTAGAGCTCTCTCAGCTGCACATTTCCAAGGCTGTTCTCTCCTGGTTATCCAAGGATAGTGGAAGTGCGTTTCCATGGCTGATGGCATGGGTCCTGATAGACTCTTTAACTGCTGGACCTTGCCATAGACATCCACATCTCTACAATAGCACTGGTCACAGAACATTCTGGGTACAATAGCCAGAGTATAATAATTATTTCCTCTTGATAGGGTGCAAACACTCCAAGTAAAGTTCAACTAGCTGTTAGCATTTCTGCCACCTTAAGTCCTTCAGCTTATGTGACCTGCACACTCTGGCTTTTCCTTCTTGCTCTGTGGAAATGTATTTTCTGTCTCCTTTGACAACTATTTCTCTGCCTGACTTTAAAATAATGGCATTCCTTAGGCTCTCTTTTTATTCTCTTCTTTCTCCTTAGGAGATTTCTTTCATTCCTATATTTTAAAAACAATCTGTGACTGGCAGGACTTGTTCCAAAAACTCATTGTGCAAATATAAACCCATGTTCATATTTTGCAACTCAAATGAGATCTGGCTAGTTGAGAGCCCTACCTTCCACATTAACAAATATTGAAGTATTTTCCCTTCTGTTGATAACTAAGGAAGCCCTGGGAATACTGTTTCAGCAGCCCAAGATGGGGCTAGGATGGGGTGAATCAATTTCTCATGAGAAAAACCTGAAATTCCATCATCTTTTGCCTCTTGCTACCACACGGCTGTTGACAACACATCCAACCCAGGGGGGCAGATGCCAGTGTTAATCCAGAGCCTGAGTAGATTCCCTAGGTGGGCCTTTCCTCCTTCAGGGCGAGGTGTGGCCAGGGGCATCTCTTATTTGCTTACCTCAGATCTTAGGATCTGGTGCTCCGCAAAGCTCCAACATCAGCCAGTGTTCCAGCTCACCTTGCAAAGACCCAGAATGGCTATTCTCTTCTTCCCTGAATTCCACCTACTCAGGCCAGCCAGCACCTTCTTCCAGGGTTTCAACACAAAGGTGTCCTTAACCTCATTACCCCCACAATGGACTCTCACGTCCTCTCAGAATCCAAATGCAGCAACAAAGACATTCTCCTAGCTCTCCTTTCCCTGACACCATGTCCTGATCAGATCCAGAAGCCACCCTCCACCATTTCAAGAAAGAGAATGTTCTTCTGTGATTTCCCTTCTGAAGGCAGACCAAGGTGATATTTTAGACTCTAACTGCTCACTAGCCCAGTGACTGTCAGAAAAATTTTTACCCTGACCACAGTAAAAAAAAAAAAAAAAAACTATTTTATAAAAATAAAGATTCAGGAACTGTTCCAGATTAAAAGAGACTGAAGAGACACGACAGACGAATGCCACACAGGATCTTGGATCTTCTTTTGCTATAAAAGGCATTATTGGGACAATAACCAAAAATCCCAATATTGTCTGTAGATAAGATAATAGCAGCATTTCAATGTTAATTTTCTGGTTTTGATAACTACATTGTGGTTATATGAAATAATTCCTGTTTTTAAGACATAAATACTGACTTATTCGTGAAGGAGCATTATGTCTGCAGGTTTTGAATGATTCAGAAAAGTGTGTGTGTGTGTGTGTGTTTATATAAGTAAAACATTAACTTATGAGGAATCTGGGTGAAGGATAAAGAATATCTGGGGGCCAGGTGCGGTGGCTCATGCCTTTAGTCCTAGCACTTTGGGAGGCAGAGGCAGGCAGATCACCTGAGGTCAGGAGTTCCGAGACCAGCCTGACCAGCATGGTGAAACCCTATCTCTACTAAACATACAAAAATTAGCCAGGCATGGTGGCGTGTACCTGTAATCCCAGCTACCCAGGAGGTTGAGGCAGGAGAATCGCTGGAACCCAGGAGGCGGAGGCTGCAGTGAGCCGAGATGGTGCCATTGCACTCCAGCCTGGGTGACAGAGCAAGACTCCAATTCATTAAAAAAGAGTATCTGGGAATTCTTAGACTTTTCTTGAAATGTTTCTTTAAGTCTGAAATTATGTCAATATTAATATAGTAAAAAATAGTTTTTATATTGCCACACAGTGAATGTACACATATGCACATGTTCACATATTTATTCATTCAATTAATGTTTAGTGACTGCCAACCATACACCATTCTAGGCAATGTATATACATCAATAACCAAAATAGGCAAAAATATTTGCCTATGAAGCCTATGTGCATATCTAGTCACCCATGATCATGTATGTATATAGGTACACATGTGTGTATATATGTGTTTATATACACTTGCATAAAACCAAAACAAGTTTTTAAGTTATATTTATTAGTGGAACACCATGATTTAAAAATTCTATCTCATTAATGACATAAAAAATATTGTTTTCCTGAGCCACTCAAGGATCATAATCTGTAGTTTACAAAGCATAGCACTAGAGCAGAGGAAGAAAAGCAACAACAAAATCCCCCCAAATGTAAGTTTTCATCCAGAACATTTTATAACGCTAATTTTTGAGTACAACATAAACCTATCTTCTTTTTTACTTTTATTTTATTTTTGAGACAGGAGACAGAGTCTTGCTCAGTCAACCAGGCTGGAGTGCAGTGGCAAGATCATAGCTCACTGCAGCCTTGAACTCCTGGCCTCAAGCGATCCTTCCACCTCAACCTCCTGAAATGCTGGGACTACAGGTGTGAGGCACCACACCCACACTAAACCTATCTTCTGATCTCCATATCTCCATATCCAACTGTAAACCTGCCATAGCTGCAGCCATTCCAAACTCTCCCAGTCTAAAATTAAACTCTTGATCTTTCCCTTAAGACTGTTCTTCCTCCAGCATTTCCCATTTCAGGAAATAACACCTCAACCCACCAGTTGCTCATCTTAGAATGACTGGAATCATCCTTAACACCTCCCTTTTCTTCACTCCCCATAATGATCAGTAACCAAGTCCCGTTGATTCTGTATCCTAAATATATCTTGAATTCATTTTTCCTTTTCTTTTTGTCTGACACTGTTTTAGTCTAAATTCATCAACATCTTTAACCTAAATTACTGTAATAGTTTCCCACTTGGTATCTCTATCTCCAATAGTTCTCACTTCAATTAATTCTTCATATGACAGCCAAAAACATTTTTTAAAGCTTAAGGCAATTATGTCTTAACCTTTATGATCTTCCCAGTGCTTGTAGGAGAAACTAACACATCCTTGAAAGTGTATTAATTATATTTTACTGTGAAGAAAAGAAAACCCAAATAACTGTGGATTCACCAGATAGAAATTTCTTCTTTCTCACATAAAAGACATAAGAGGTAGGCAGCTTAGGGCTGATTCATCTAATATGATATCCAAGACCTGGGTCCCTTGCCTTTTTCTGGCATTTGCAGGATGAAGCTTTCACCCTGGTAAAGATATCTGCCTGATCTCAAGTCACTGCCTCTATCTTCCAGCTAACTGGAAGGAGGAATCAAAGGGACAAGAACATTCTCTCCCTTGAGAGACCATTCAGCTGGCCTTGAGTTGTTCCCAACTTTATCACACAACCAGACCTAGCTGCAAGGCAGGTGGGATATAAAGTCTTTTATCCCCTTGGACAGTATCCAGCTAAAAAGTTGCATTCATGATGAAGAGTTTGAAAGTGGATGTTGAGGTGCCCCTACTAACCTGCCTTTAAGGCTGATAACTCTGGCCACACTGGCCTCCCTGAAATGAACAAACATCCCCACATCTCTGGGTCTTGGCCATGTTGCCACCTTCCTGAAATGTTCTTCTGCCTGCTTCCTTGGAGAAAACTTCTTTGACCCAAAAGGCAAAGTGATAATTACTCTCTTAATTCCTTGTGTATCTCACTCATAGCATTAATTTAATTATACATTTGTCCACATAAGCATTTGGCTAATATTGTTATATTGTATTTCAAATATTTCAGCCTAGCAGAGAGGCGTATGTATATAAACAGGTAAAACCTAATCTGTATCAACAAATTAGAGCTGGCCAATAATCTTATAAAGTTAGTACATTTGAACAAATCTGTAAGGCATAACATAGCTTTATTACATAAGGAGTGACAGAAGTAATGGAGTTTGGCATATTTAAGATATGTGATTGGTTGGAAGTCAGCTAGCATGCCTACTGTCCTTATATGAATAAGATACAAAATATAGTAAGCCCATTAGTACTCACGGCACTAGTACTCACTCATGGTCCAGTGCCCAGCCAGGGTATGACACAAAGTATACATTCATATGTGGAGTGAAAAAATAAATCAGTTAACTTGGCATTTATTCTGTGGTTAACAATGCTTAAAACAATGCTCAAAGCCAATTGAGAGATACAAATCAATATTCTGATGAGCTTCTTTTCACGTGTTTGTTGGTTGCATAAATGTCTTCTTTTGAGAAGTGTCTGTTCATATCCCTCATCCACTTTTTGATGGGGTTGTTTGTTTTATCTTTTTTTCTTGTAAATTTGTTTAAGTTCCTACAGATTCTGCATATTATACTTTTGTCATATGGGTAGGTTGTAAAATTTTTCTCCCATTCTGTAGGCTGCCTGTTCACTCTGATGCTAGTCTCTTTTGCTGGGCAGAAGCCGTTTAATCAAAACCACAATGAGATACCATCTCACACCAGTCAGAATGGTAATTATTAAAAAGTCAGGAAACAATAGATGCTGGCAAGGCTGTGGAGAAATAGGAACACTTTTACACTATTTGTGGGAATGTGAATTAGTTGAACCATTGTGGAAGACAGTGTGGTGATTTCTCAAGGATCTAGAACCAGAAATATCATTTGACCCAGCAAGCCTATTACTGGGCATATACTCAAAGGAATATAAATGATTCTACTATAAAGACACATGCACATGTATGTTTATTGCAGCACTATTTACAATAGCAAAGACTTGGAACCAACCCAAATGCCCATCAATGATAGCCTGGATAAAGAAAATATGGCACATGTACACCATAGAATACTATGCAGCCATAAAAAAGAATGAGATCATGTCCTTTGCAGGGACATGGATGAAGCTGGAAACCATCATCCTTGGCAAACTAACACAGGAACAGAAAACCAAACACCGCATGTTCTCACTTATAAGTGGGAGTTGAAGAATGAGAACACATGGACACAGGGAGGGAAACAGCACACACCGGGGCCTGTCAAGGGGTGAGGGGGGGTAAAGGGAGGGAGAGCATTACAACAAATACCTAATGCATGTGGGGCTTAAAACCTAGGTGATGGGTTGATGGGTGCAGCAAACCACCATGGCACATGTATACCTGTGTAACAAACCTGCACATTCTGCACATGTGTCCTCAAACTTAAAGTTAAAAAAAAGAAAAATAATAATAAAGGTAATTTAAAAATGTACGAAAACCAATATTTTTGGTTTTACTGTGTGTTTGATTACATTGCTGTCAAGTAGAGTGAGGCAAGCATTTGTATTTTATCACAGGTTATGAACATTAAGATACAATTCCCATAACAAAACTCTTTCATTTAATGTACACAATATGTTCAATTTTAGTATATTCACAGAGTTGTGCAATTATAATCACTATCTAATTTTGAATAATTAATACATCCTGAAATGAAGCCCCACACCTGTTAGCAGTCAGTCCTCATCCCGCTACTAATTTATTTGTATTTCTATTGTATTGTCCATTCTGGACATTTCATGTAAATAGCTGATTTATTTCACATAGCATAGTGTTTTTAAAGTTTACCCATATTGTAGTTTGTATCAGTCATTCATTTTTTTTCTTACAAATAACATTCCATTGTTTGTATAGACCGCATTTTCTGTGTCTCTTCATCAGTTGATGGATGTGCGGGTTGTTTTCACTTTTTGGTTATTGTGAAAAATGCTGTAAGAATATTTGTGTACAGGTTTTTGGGTGACCATATGTTTTCATTTCTCTTGGTTATTGGATGAGCATCCTGTTGCTTCTGTAACAAATCACCATAAACTTAATGGCTTGACACAACCCAAATTTATTGTCTTATGGTTCTGGAGGTCTGAAGTCCAAAATCAGTTTCACCAGGGTAAAATCAAGGCGCTGGCCATGCTGCCACCTCTCTGGGAGCTCCAGGGGGACCTTTTCCAACTTCTTAAGACACCCAAACTCCTTGGCTCTACCAGCGATGGCATCTTCCCACCTGTGTTCCCATGGTCATTATCAAAAGATAATGGTTTCTGCCTCTGTTGATAATGATCTCTGCCTCCCCCATCTCTGCCTCTGCGGTAACATCTCTCTCTGCCTCCATTGTCACATGGCCTTCTCTGACTCTGATCCCCCCAACCTCCCTTTATAACAATGCTTGTGATTACATTCAACCCACACAGATAATCCAGGTTCATCTCCCCATCTCAAGACACTGAATGACAGGTGGAAGCTTCCTTTTTCATGTAAGATAACACATTCACAGGTTTCAGGGATTAGGGGGTGAGCATCTTTGACGGGCATTATTTTGTTTCTTATAGTATCTAGGAGTGGAATAGCTGACTATGGCAACTCTATGTTTAACATCTTGAGAACTATCAAACTGTTTCCAAAAGTGGCTGCATCAGTTTACATTTCCACAAACAAAACCTATGAGCCTTCCAATTTCTCCACATTCTTGCCTACCCTTGTTGTTGTCTGTCTGTTTTTTTTATTATTATTATAGTCATCCTAGAAGATGGGAAGTGGCATCTGTGTTTTTAATGTGCATTCCCTAATGACTAGCAATGTTGAGAATCTTTTTATATACGTCTTAGCCATTCTTACATTTTTTTTGGAAAAATATCCATTCAAATCTTTTGCCCACTTTTCTTTTTAAGAGATGGGGTCTTGCTCTGTTTCCCAGGCTGGAGCGCAGTGGCACACTCATAGCTCACTGCAGCCTTCCACTCCCCGGCTCGAGCGATCCTCCTGCCTCAGCCTGCTGAGTAGCTAGGACTATAGGCACAAGCCACCATGCCCAGCTAATTTTTTTATTATTTATTTTTGTAGAGACAGAGTGTTGCTATGTTGGTAGTTTTTTTTGCCCACTTTTAATTTGATTATTCATCTTTTTCTTGTTGAGTTGTAAGACATTTTACATATTCTGGATAAAGTCCCTTATCAGATGTATGATATATAATTATCAGATGTATGATATATAATTTGCAAATGTTTTCGCCCATACTGTGTGTGGCCTTTTTATTTTCTTGATGTATCATTTGCAGCAAAATGTTTTTAATTTTGATGAGGTCTTCATTAGTCAAAGTTCTTCAGAGAGACAGAACTAATAGGATATATAAATGTAGATACACATACAGATGGATGTAGATATAGATACATGAGAGAGGATGTATTAGAAGAACTGGCTCACATATGGAGGCTCAGAAGTT
This sequence comes from Colobus angolensis palliatus, assembly GCF_000951035.1. Lineage (NCBI taxonomy): Eukaryota > Metazoa > Chordata > Mammalia > Primates > Cercopithecidae > Colobus > Colobus angolensis. Next base: position 6,942,540 of record NW_012119598.1, on the reverse strand, counting down.
TCATGGTAGTGTGTCTGCAAGCTAAAGATCCAGGGGTGCTGGTAGCATGGTTCAGTTCAAGTGTAACGCCTAAGAACCAAGGAAGCCAATGGCATGACTCTCAGTCCAAGGCCAAGGCCTGAGAGCCCCAGGAGGCCTCTGGTGTACGTCCCAGAGTCCAAAGGCCAAAGAACCTGAAGTTCTAATGTCCAAGGACAGAAGTGAAGGATGTCTCGGCTCCAGTGGAAAGAGAGACAGAGCAAATTCATCCTTCTTTCCCCTTTTTATTCCATCCCGGTTCCCAGCTGATTGGACGGTGCCTGCCCACATTGAGGCAAATCATCCCCACTCAGTCTATCAACTCACGTGCCAATATCCTCCAAAACCACCCTCTCAGACTCACCCGCAAACAATACTTCCCCAGTCATATAGGCATCCCTCCATCCAGTCAAGTTGACACCTAAAATGCACCATCACAAGGTCCAATTTATTTAATTTTTATTTTGTTGATCTTGCTTTTGGGTATCATATCTAAGAAAACATTGCCTAATTTTATGTTACAAAGATTACTCCTACGTTTTCTTCTAAGAGTTTTATAGTTTTAGCTCTTATGTTTAGGCCTATGATTCATTTTGAGGTTTTTTGTGTGTGATATAATAAAGGGGTACAACTATGTCTTTCTTGGACATGTGAATATCTAGTTGTCCCAGCTCTCTTTGTTGAAATGACTGTTTTTTTTCCTCACTACATGATCTTAGCTCACTTGTTAAAAATCAGTTAAATATAAAGGTAGAGGTTTATTTTTACTTTCACCTCGATTCCATTCATTTACGTGTGTATCCTTATGTCAGTTGCATTCTATCTTTATTATTGTAACATTGCAGTAAGCTTTGAAGTTGCAAGTGTGGGTCTTCTAAATTTGTTTTCTTCTAAAATTGTTTTAGCTATTATGGGGTCCTTGTACTTTCACACATTTTAGGACCAGTTTGTCAATTTCGGCCAAAAAGCCAGCTGGGATTTTGATAAAGACTGTGATGAATCTGTAGATTAATTTAGGAAATACTAACATTTTAATGATAATAAGTCCTTTAATCCCAAAACCTGGGATATCTTTTCATTCATTTAGATCTTCTTTTTTTTTGAGACGGAGTCTCGCTCTGTCGCGCGGGCTGGAGTGCAGTGGCCGGATCTCAGCTCACTGCAAGCTCCGACTCCCGGGTTCACGCCATTCTCCTGCCTCAGCCTCCCAAGTAGCTGGGACTACAAGCGCCCGCCACCTCGCCCGGCTAGTTTTTTGTATTTTTAGTAGAGACGGGGTTTCACTGTGTTAGCCAGGATGGTCTCGATCTCCTGACCTTGTGATCCGCCCGTCTCGGCCTCCCAAAGTGCTGGGATTACAGGCTTGAGCCACCGCGCCCGGCTAGATCTTCTTTTATTTCCTTTGGGAATGTTTTGTATTTTCAGTGAAAAAGTCTCATACTGTACACTGTGTGCACTTGTTAAATTTTTTCATAAGCATTTTATGTTGATGCTATTATAAGTAAAATTATTTTCTTAACTTTATTTTTGGATTGTTCCTTGCAAGTGCATAGAGATACAACTGACTTTTTTGTTATATTGATCTTGTATCCTGAAACTTTTTTGAACTCATTCATGAGTTATACTAATTTTTTAGTAGATTCCTTAGGATTTTCTATATGCAGTATTATGCCATTTCCAAGTAGAGATTATTTTACTACTTCTTTTCCAATGTGGATGCCTTTTATTTATTTTTCTTACTTAATTGCCCTGGTTAGAACCTCCAGTGCAATAGTGACTAGATGTGGCAAGAGTGGATAATGTTGTTTCTGATTGTAGGGGAAAAACATTCTGCTTTTCACCAAGTGTGGTATTAGCTGTGGATATTTCACAGATGACCTTTATCAGGTTAAGGAAGTTTCCTTTTATTCCAAGTTTGTTGAGTGTTTTTGTGATGAAGGAATGCTGGATTTTGTCAGATACCTTTTCTACATCTGTTGAGATGATCACGTGGCTTTTGCTCTTTGTTCAGATGTTAAATCAACTTTAATTTTTTAGACATGGTTTTCTTTAATTCTTAGAATGTATATATGTGTGTGTATATATATTTATATGTATATATAATAACTGGTTTAAAATATTTGTTCATTTGGTCCCCTTGGGAACTTTTTCTGTTGACTGTTCTTTTCCTTCATAGGAACCTTCCTTTCCTGTTTATCTGCATATCTTCTAATATTTTATTTTAAATTGAGCATTTTTGATATGATGTGGCAACTCTGGGTATCAGATTCCACCCCTACTCCTGGGGTTTGCTGTTGCTGGTGCTTGTTTAATAATATTTATTAAATAATTCTGTAAAGTATTTGTTCCCTGTAGTGTGAAGTTACTGAGCCTTTGCTTAGTTAGCTTAGCAGTCAAACAACAATAGGTCAGAGATTTTCTTACATGCCTTGAACATATGAAACTTCCATCCTTTGCTGAGAGACTCTGTGTGTGTGTTGGGGTGTGTCTTCAATGCTCAGGTAGTTTACAGCTCTGTCTTAGCCTTCACTCCCTGCTTGTACAGGGCCTGAAAGTCAGCCAGAGATGGAAGATTGGGTTCCTCTCAGATGTTGCTAGGGAATGCACACAGCTCTGCACATGTATGTGGCCTTCTTTCTATATCCTCAGGAATACTTCAGAGCTTTCTGGAGCCCTGTATGGATAACAAATTCCCCAGATCTTCCTTTTAAGTTTTTGGCCAACCTCTTGTTTGGTCCTATTGGTATCACAGTCCCAAGAAACTGTGATGCTAAACAATTTTCAAAGCTTTGTTTCCAACCAGTTCTCTGGGGGTATTGCTTTTCTAGCAGAGTGAGCTCCAAGTCAGGTCAGATAGTGACTGCAGATAGAGCTTTTCTGGCAGATTGGGCTGTATGTCAAGTCAAATAGTGACACTGATCTGAAGATGGGAACTTTCGAGAAGTTTCAAATCAAGTCTGTCCCATCTAGTGGCTGCAAGGCTACTGGTTTTTATAGCAACTGTGGCTGCCAGATGGTTAGTATTCAAGGCTCCTATGGACAAATCAAAAGATCATAAAGACCCTGTTCTCATGTAGGTTCAGCAGTTTTTCTTAAATAAACGTTTCTCAAATAATTGCCTGCCTTTTATTAACTTTCAGAGCTCTGAACAAGTTGATTTTGATGGCTTTTGTCAGTTTCTGTTGCTTTTATAGAGGGCAAAATTTATTTCAGTTCCTCTCTGCCATTCCTGAACTCCTGCCCCTGATAAAATTCTCACTGATTATCAAAATGTACCCCTCTTCAGTGATTAGAAATAGAAATTATAAACCTAAGCTAACAAACAACTTAATTCAGGCTTGGATAAAATTAAAATATAAGTCACAGTGGTGTATAATAAACCTTAAGAAAGAATCAGAGTTCACTATCAAGTATTTTCAATTTTAAAGTACTCTTCTTATAAAAAGAATATTTACAATCCAGAGTCCAGATAAGAGCTCAGAGAACAATGAACATTCTTGAGAAAATACATACAAAGGAAAAAAGTACTTAGTTATTTTTATGCCAGTCCTGAAATTACACCAACTCTTCAATAGGACTAGAACATCCTTCCTACTCGTTTGCCCAATATTAAGTACAAAGTTGTTGCTTACTTTTTTCTGGTGCATAATCTTCTGAGGATCAGGAAAACCGCAGATCTGGAATCAACTTTTCTTTTCACATACTGCATAAAAGAAAATATAAACTGTTAGATTCAGATTCAAAGGCAATAAGAAGCCTGAATGTTTTTTGACAGATACTAGCTTTCCACTGAAATTTCCATTGAATATATGTGATAAATACAGTTAGGTGTGTTGGTAGAGAGATATTTTACCTCCATATAAGTTACTACTTAGTCTTTCAGCAAATAGAAATAAAAGATGGCTATTGGTATTTCAACTTAAGACAATGCTATGGGGTACAGAAGAACAATTTATAGAAAAATAAGTCTTTAAAGAATTGGAGGATGCCCTTATATTTTTTATGTGTATGTGTTTTGGATTGCTACTGACACCATCTTTTTTAAAAAACTGATGTTCATTCATCGTAAAAAAGAAGCACCTGGTGATTTGACATTTTCTAAATTGTCCCTTTTCTCCTAAACATCTGTTTTTGTTCAAAGTCTTTGGAATGAATACAGATCCAGGAGCGAAGAAGACAAGCTCAACTGCCATTTTCTGAGCAGTTCAAGGCATACTGACTTGCGGGAGTTGTGTGGTGGTCCACTCTGACTGCAAGCACCCCTTTCTTGAACCGAACAGAGTCAAGTGGAATCAAAGGTGAGTCTGTGACTTGTCTTGGACAAGAAACAGTTTATTGATGAATCAGCTGCAGCAACATGCCTTTCCTGCAGAGAGCTGAGTCAGAGCAAATTTAAGGCAAGTATTCTGACAGCTTCTAAAGAAGAATTTGCAAGTTGTTCCCTCCAATCTGGCACAAACCCAGATCATTGAATAGAATTTAAGGTTTTGTGTGTGTGTGTGTTCTTTTTTTTCAGTTGTGCCTGGGTGGTTTTCTTTCCTTTAAAAAAATTGACTCAAAAGTTTCCACTGAGTTCCAATCAATATGCCTGAGTTGGGCCAAGTCATCCTAGCAGAGGGAAGCACTGAGATTGTATTTCTGAGGTGTGCAACAGGAGGTAGGGTTCTCCAAGGGAGGGTAAGGGAAATGCAGGAGCTCAAGAGATCTGGTGGCTGCGAAGATAGATGACTGCCATGGCCAGACTCGATGCCGTGGGGTGCTCACTGGTGAATGCTGGCAGGCGGCTTTGGCTAGTTTCCTTGCTTCAACGCTGTGTGACCTGAATAAGCCATTGGCTGCATTAATACCCCCTTTTTCCAGCCCCAAAAATGAGAGATATGGAAATGAAGGAGAGTATATCCTTTCTGTAAAAGTTTGTTCTTGGATAGCTGAGTATACATTAGGTAAATTTAAGCCAGTAGTTTCACTGATGTAGTATTTTTGAGATATGTTTTTCTCCTCCCTCATTGACCTTTGCTGGCAATGGTACTGACATATTCGTTCAAGGGTCTTTGTCCTCACCCTCTCTGGCAAGGAGTTAATAACTTTTAATGAAGAATTTAAGAAAAAGCTGTCCTTTTGGAAATTAATGTATGTATAATCTTAAATTTGAAAACACCTGTTAGTAGGAGCTCAAAATGAGAAGGACTGTGTGTTCTAAAATATGCTGTTTCATTACAACAAATATTTGTGTGTATGCATTTTTAATGTGAATGAAATTAATCACTTGATTAATGACAACCTGTCAGCTGTAACAGCTATAACTATGGTTTGGGTGGGAATAGAAAGTTTGAGATCCACAGGGTAGCTTTCATTAGAAGTGTAACTCTGTGTTTGTGTGTGTGAAGTACACATGCACATGTAGTAGAAATTATTGATAAACTGAATTCATCAAATTTAAAACCATCTTCTTCAGAAGACCTTTGAGATTGATTTTAAAAAAATGAAACCACAGATTCAGAGAAAATATTCACAATATACATAACTGGCGAACAATCCAATAAAAATGAGCAAAGACTTAAACAGACACTTATTAAGAGATATATCAATGATTAGTAAGCACATTAAAAAATGCTCCACATTGTTAGTTATCGGAAATGCAATTAAAATGACAATGAGCATTCACCATTCAGAATGACTAACATTAATAAGACCGAGAATACCAAGTGCTCATGAGGATGTGGACCAGCTGGAATTCTCATACGACAATAATGGGGTATAAACTTACACAACCACATTGCAAAATACTTGGAAAGTTTCTTATAAAGTTTTTTAAAAATTGAAAATGTATTGTGTCATTCATGGATTACACTTCTAGGTATTTACCTAAGAAAAATGTAAACATATCTACAAAAAGTTTGTGCAAAAATGTTCACATGGCTTTATATTAGCCAGAACACGGAAAAATGGAAATGTTCACCGTTATGAGACAGATAAGCAAATTGTGGTATATTTATACCATGGAATACTACTCATAATAATACAGGAGCTAAAAAGAAATTATTTAGGCAGTTAGTGAGGATAAGAGAGTCCTCAGTAAGGCTTCCCTTTTAACAAAAAGACCCCAAATCGTTTCTTTTCTAATAAGGAACAGCCCCTAAAATCAACCTGCAGACAAAGAAAGGCAAGCTGGATGCTTGCACGGGTGAATGCTAGCAGTTGTGCTATAGGAGAAGGCTACCTGGGGGCCCAGATGTTCAACGTGAGGCTACACCTTCCTTTTACCTTGTCAACCACATGTACAGTAAAGGAACAGGAAACATGGCACCGGCCAGGTAGATAACCCATCTGCATAATAAAAGATTAGGGTGGGGTGGCACACCTGGTCTGACCAATCTCCTATGTCCTATGTAAATCAGACACCAACTCCTCAAGCTTGTCTATAAAACCCCATGGATTTCACCATAAAATTGGCAGACCCACGCGGGAGCCCCTCTCAGCAGGAAGGAGAGCTTTTCTCTTTTCTCTCATCTATTAAACCTCCACTCTTAAACTCACTTCTTGTGTGTCCGTGTCCTTGATTTCCTTGGTGTGATATGATGAACCTTGGGTATTTACCCCAGACAATGACACAGCTTCAATAAGTAAAAGGGGAGTGAATTACTAATACCCACAACATTATGAACCAAAAAAAAAAAAAAAACCATATTGAGCATTAAAGGCTAAAAACAAGAGTATATTCTGCACGATCCCATTTATAAGATGTTTAGGAACAGGCAAAACTAATCTCAAATGAAAGAAATCTGAAAATTGTTTCTTCAAATGCAGGGTTTGGAGGGAACTGAGAGGGAGCATGAGGAAACTTTCTGGAGTAAATGAAAATTTTCTCAACTCTGATAGTTGCATGAGTTGTACAAATGCATGCATTTGCTAAAACTATTTAAACTGTGTACTTCATATTTGTACATTTTACTGTCTATAATTTTCAGAGTGTTTAAAATATATTTAAATATAAAAATTGAATCTGTAAAGACAGTAGAAGGAAATGTAATTTAAGAAACCAACAACTGCATTAAAAACTGGGTAAAGGACCTCAACAGACTTTTCTCTAAAGACACACACATGAAAAGTGGTCAACAAAAACATGAAAAAATGCTCAACATCACTAATCAACAGAGAAATGCAAATTAAAACCATGATGAGATATCATCTTACACCGGTCAGAATAGCTGTTATTAAAAAGTCAAAAGCAATAGATGTTGGTGTGGATGGCGGAGAAAAGGGAACATTTATACACTGTTGGTGGGAATGTAAATTAGTACAACCTCTATGGAAGGCACTATGGAGATTTTTCAAAGAACTAAAAATAGAACTACCATTCGACCCAGTAATCACACTGTTGGGTGTCTACCAAAAGGAAAAGAAATCACTATGTAAAAAAGACACCGGCAATTGCATGTTCATCACAGCACCATTCACAAAAGAAAAGTCATGGAACCAACCTAAGTGTTCAGCAATGGTTGATTGGATAAATAAAGTATGGTATATATTCTGCATGGAATACTATGCAGTCATAAAAAAGAATGAAATCACATTCTTTGCAGCAAAATAGATGGAGGTGGAGACAATTATATTAAGTTAACTAATTCAGAAACAGAAAATTAAATACTGCATGTTCTCAGTAAGTGGGAGCTAAACATTTGGCAGACATAGACCAAAAGATGGAAATAATGGACACCAGGGACTCTGAAAGGGGAAAATGTGGGGGAAGGTTGAAAAATAACCTATCAGGTATGATGTTCACTGCTTGGTAATGGTAATGAGTTCACTAGAAGCCTAGTATCCATTAGAATGCAATATATTCATGTAACAGACATGTGCATGTACCCCCCTGAATCTAAAATAAATAAATAAATAAAATATATTAGGTTGAAAAAATAAATCAAGAAGTAGGAAAGGCTAGAAAATATCAAGAAAAAAATGGCAAGTTGACAAATTTGAGTAAATAAAAATTATAATTTATGTATGGCAAAAATAATATAGGTAATGTTAAAAGAGACAAAAAAGTAGGAAAATGTATCTAACATGACAAAGGGCTAACTAAAATCTAAAGAGCTTTTTGAAATCATTAAATACAAGTGATTACTTCCTATAAAATAGACAAAAGACATAAATAGAAAGTTCACAAACAAATATATATATATAAATGTATATATACAATATCACACATGAAAAGATATTGTACTCTACCCATAATAAAATAAATGCAAATTAGAGAGCAATTAAACATTTTTGACCTAATAGAATTGTAAAGAATCTAATGCTTGATAATACACAGTACTAGTTGCACTGGTATTCCCTACATATTTGATGGAGTATGAATAAGTGGAAACTCTCTAAGGAGCAATTTGTCAATATACGTCAAAATTTACAATGTGCATATCCTTGAATCCAGGAATTGGGCTTCTAGGTCAAATATGCAAGGTTTTTTATTACCGCATCGTTTGGAATGTCAAATGACTGGAAACAGTCAAGTTGGAACCAGTTACATAAATTATGGTTACATCCAGACATTGCTTACATACAGCCATGAAAAGGAACACAAAAGCTCTTTATATAATGATATGGATCTATCTTCAAGATATTTTGTTAACTGAGAAGCATAAGGTCATATCTACATTTCTATGTAAATAAGAATGGATAAATGTAAATATAAATGTAATACATGCACAGAATGTATTTGGAAGAATTAATAACAAACTAACAGAAATTGTCTAAAGGGAGAAGCAGTAGTATTGAGAGACAAGGAGAGGAGATGTTTACTTTTCACACCACCTTCTTGTAGTTGCATTTTTTTTTTTTAACTATGGGCATGTATCTGGTGTAGAGAAAATGGCTTAGCGGGAGCTATCACCCAGAGCGCCTTTTTATGGCCTGTCGAGCTTGGCTATGTCAGAGCAGTTGACTTCTTACATGCAGTTCAGGGGTCCCAGAGAGATGTATTCCAAGGAATCAGCCTTCAACTTGGCTTTGGAAATCATGCACTGACACTTTTACTATCTGTATAAGATAAGACTGTTACAAACCAACCTATATTTAAACATAAGGGAAATTAACTCCATCCCTTGGTAGGAGGAACATCAAAAAATTGTTGGCCATCATCTTTAATTCATTACAACTGTTATCAGTGAAAAGTACTGTAAGAAATAAGAGGAGGACCAATTTATCAACGTGACGGTAGTGTCACACAGCTGTCATTCAGTAAAATGTGCTCTGTAGCTTTCACATACATTTCCTTCCATTTCTCAGGAACTCCCTTTGGAATTAAGTATCCTGATCTGAGACAATATATGAGAAGAGTATCATAATCTGCGAGGACGCGTGTGTCAGTTCCATTCAAAATGGCAGTTCATAATTTGACACACTCAGATATTTTTGTTGTTTTTGGCTTTCTTTCAGACCTCAGATACAGAGCACAGTTTAAGAATTCTTATTTCTTGGTCTGTTGTTGATCATTGGTTCTTCTTAGGCCTCTTTCTTGTTATTCATTCATTCATTCATATTTTTCACACTTATGCCTTTTCCCCATGAACCCCCCTCTCACTTTATACACAACCATTTTAATGTATACCGTTCTGTATGTGTTCGAAATGAATATTACTCTTTTGCATGAATGTATTTTTATTATTGTAAAATACACACAACATACCGTTTATCATTTAAAGCATTTTTAAGTGTACGATTCAGTGGCATTAATACATTTACAATGCTGTGTAATTATCATCATTATCTATTTTTAAAACTTTTTAATCACTCCAAACAAAAACTCTTAGTAATTATGCAATAACTCCCCATTTCCTCTTCCTTCCAGCTGCTAATAACCTCTACTCTACATTCCTTATCTTTAAAGTTGTTTCTTCTAGACATTTCATCTTTGAGGAATCATAATATTTATCCTTTGTGTCTGACTTCTTTCAGTTAGCATAATGTTTTCAAGGTTTATTCATACTGTAGCAACCATCAGAACTTCATTCAATTTTATGGCTGAATATTAATCCATTGTATGTGTATGCCATTTTATCCAATTACTTATTTGTTGATTGACACTTGTTTCCACCTTTTAGCTATTGTGTGTGAATAATGCTACTGTGAATATTGTTTTATGAATATCCATTGAATTCCCCTTATTTAATTATTTTAGGAGTGGGATTGTAGGAGTGGAATTACTGGGTCATATGATAATTTTATATTTAACTTTTTGAAGAACTGTCAAACTGTTTTCCATAGCAGCAATACTACTTTACCTTCCCACGAACAACTAGGATTCCAGCTGTTCCACATCCTCCCAGCACTTGTTGTTTTCCTTTTTTTTTAAACAACAGTCATCTTAATGTGGGTAGTAATAATTTATTGTGGTTTTGATTTGCATATTCCTAACAACAGTAATGTTGAGCAGCTTTCTGTGCACCTAATGGCCATTTGAATGTCTTCTTTGCTTAAAGATTTTTAATTTTGCTGAAGTTCAATTTATCTATGGTGGTGTTGTTGCTTTTGCTTTTGGTGTCATATTCAAAATGTCATTGCCAAATCCAAGGTTATGATTTTCCCTTAAGTGTTCTTCTATGTGTTTTGTATTTTTATCTCTGAAGTTTAGGTTTTTAATCCATTTAGAGTTGATTCTTATATATAACATAAAGTAAGAGTTCAATTTTGTTATGCATGTTTTCCCAACATCTTTTGTTGGAAAGACTGTCCTTTCCCCTTTGGGTAGTCTTGAAACCTTGCTGAAAATGAATTGACTGAATATATGAGGGCTTACTTCTAGGCTCTTTATTCTATTCCTTTGGTTCATGCCTCTATCCTTATGCCAATACCATAGTATTTTGATTATTGTTGCTTTGTAGTAAGTTTTGAAATTGGGAAGCATGAGTCCTCCAATTTTGTTCTTCATTTTCAAGATCTGTTTGAGATCCTTTGAAGTTCCTTAAAAATTTTAGAATAGGTTTTTCTGTTTATGCAAAAGACACCACTGGGATTTTGAAAGGATTGCATTACATCTTTAGATTACTTTAATTAGTTTTGTCATTTAAAAAATATTTAGTATTCCAGTCTATGAACACGAGTTGTCTTTCTGTTTATTTATGTTGTCCTTAACTTTTTTCAGCAGTGTTTCATTGTTTTCAGTTTGCAAGTCTTTTTCTTCCTTGGTTAAATTTATTCCTAAATTGATGCTGTCATTAATGCAACTTTTTTCCTTAATTTCCTTTACAGAGTGTTCCTTGCTAGTGTATAGAAACATAATGATTTTTGTGTGTTGATTTTGTATCCTGCAAATTTGCTGAATTTGTTTGTTAGCTCCAACAGCTTTATTTTTTGTGGTTTCTGTAGAGCTTCTGACCTATAAGATTATATTATCTGAGAACAGAGATAATTTTATTTCCTTCTTCCAGCTTGGATGCCTTTTATTTCTTTTTCTTGTCTAATTGCTCTGGCTAGAACTTTCAGTGCTATATTGAATAGAAGTGATGATGATGAGCAATTTTGTCTTGTTCCTGATTTTAGGGGAAAATATTTCAGTCTTTCATCACTGGGCATGATGTTGCTGTGGGTTTTTCACATATGGCCTTTAGATGTTGAGGGAGTTACCCCCTATTCCTAGTTTATTGAATGTTTTTATCATGAAAAGATGCTGGATTTTGGGAAATGCTTTCTCTGTATCAACTAATATGCTCATATGAGTTTTTCCCTTCATTCTATTAATGTGGTGTACTGTATTGATTGCTTTTTATATGCTGAAGGGCCCTTGAATTCCTGAAATAAAATTCGCTTGCTCATGGTGTGTAATGCTTTTAATATACTGATAAATTTGGCTTGGTAGCACTTTGTTGAGTTTTTTAAAATCTATATTCATAAAATCCTGTTTGTGTCTTTTATTATAGTATCTGTTCCCAGTTCTAGTATAATGGTACTGCTAGTCTTAAGGAAAAGTATTATAAAATGTTTCCTTCTCTTAGATTCCTTAGGAGAGTTTGAGAACTATTGATGTCAGTTATTCTTCAAATGTTTGGTAGAATTCACCACTGAAACCAACTTGTCCTGACCTTTCTTTGTTAGAAGGTTTTTGATTTCTGATTCAATATACTTATTTGTTATAGGTCTATTCAGATTTTCTGCTGCTTCTTGAATCAATTTTACATTTTGGGTCTAGAATTTTTCCATTCTATCCAGGCTGTCCAGCGTGTTGGCATACAATGTTCCATAGTATTTTCTTAATCATCCTTCTTATTTATGTAAAATTGGTAGTAATATTCCTACTGTCATTTCTGATTTTAGCAATTTCAGTCTTTGCTTTCTTTTTCTTACTTAGTCTAGATAAAGGTTTGTTTATTCTGTTAACCTTTCCAAAGAATCAACTTTTGAGTCTCTCTGTCATTAATCTATTCTCAATTTTATTTATCTCCACTGTAATCTCTATTATTCATTCTTTCTGCTAGCTTTGGGTTTACTTTAATCTTCTTTTTCTTGTTCTTTGGGTGTTCAGATAGGTTGTTGATTTAAGATCTCTCCTCTTTTTAAATGTCACTGTTTACAGCATAAATGTTCCATGTAGTTCCTCTTTCACTGTGTCCGATAGGTTTTGAGAAGCTGTTTTTATTCATCTCAAAGTGTTTTCTGATTTCCCTTGTGATTTACTCTTTGACCCATTTGTTGGTTAAGATTGTGTTGTTTAGCTTTTACATATTTGTTAATTTTCCTTTTGTTATTGATTTGTAGTTTCCTTCTATTGTGATTAAAAAAGATATTTTGTTTTAAAATTTCAATATCTTAAATGTTTTAACATTTATTAAGACTTATTTTGTGACCTAGCCCTATGGTCTATCTTGGAGACTGTTCCAAACATACCTCTTGAGAAGAATGTGTATTTTTCAGTTGTTGGGTGGAGTGTTTTATATATGCGTTTGGGTAAAATTGGTTTATTGTGTTGTTCAAGTCCTCTATTTCCTTTTTGATCTAGTCTGCTATATGGCTGTATGGTTATTCTGCTCACTATTGAAAGTAGAGTATGAAAGTCTCCAACTGTTATTGTAGAACTATCTATCTCTCCCTTCATTTCTGTCCAGTTTTGCATTGTATATTTCAGAGTTCTGTTGTTAGATGCATATATGTTTATAAATGTTATATCTTCATGACAGTTTGAACATTTTATTAATATATGATGTCCTCCATTGCCTCTAGTAAACTTTTTTGAATTAAAGTTTAGTTTGCCTGACAATAATACAGCCACTTCAGCTCTTTTTTGGTTACTATCTGCATGAAATATCTTATCTCATCCTTTCATTTTCAACTATTTATTTATTTATTTATTTATTTATTTTTAAAATTGAGATGGAGTCTCACTCTGTCGCCCAGGCTGGAGTGCAGTAGCGCAATCTCGACTCACTGCAAGCTCCGCCTCCCAGGTTCACGCCATTCTCCCACCTCAGCCTCCCAAGTAGCTGGGACTACAGGCACCCACCACCAAGCCGGGCTAATTTTTTGTATCTTTTAGTAGAGAAGGGGTGTCACCATGTTAGCCAGGATAATCTCAATCTCCTGACCTCGTGATCCACCTGCCTGGGCCTCCCAAAGTGCTGGGCATTTTCAACTTCTTTGTGTCTCTGTATGTAAAGTGAATCTATGGTGTACAGTACATAGGTCATGTTTTTTTTTTTTTTTTTAAATTTATCCAGTCTTCTCATTCGTGTCTTTTAACAGGAGGTTTTCATCAATTTGAATTTAAAGTAATTACTGATAAGAAAGGATTTATTTCTACCATTTAGCTATTTGTTCTGTATATTTTACATATTTATTTATTTTACCTATTCCTCATTTCCTACCCTACTACACTACTGCCTACTTTTGGAGTTAGTTGATTTTTTGTAGTGTGCCATTTTGATTCCCTGCTTCTTTACTTTTCTGTATCTTTTTATGTTATTTTCTCAGTGGTTGTCTTGGGGGATTAATATTAATATCTTACACTGATAACAACCCAGTTTGAATAGTATCAAATCAGTTCCAATAGTATACAAATACTCTGCTCTTATGCATCTCTTTTCTTTCCCCTTTATGTTATTATTGTTGCAGATATATCTTTCTACAGTATTTGCCCTTTAAGATAGACTTATAATTTTATGCATTTGACTTTTAAATCGTGTAGGAAAAAAGAGAAGTTACAAACCAAAAGTACAATAATGCCGGCCATTATGTTTACCTACATAGTTTCCTTTGCTAGTGTTCTTTATTTTATCCTATAGCTTCAAGTTACTGTCCAGAGTCTTTGCATGCCAGCCTGAAAAATTTCCTTTAGTATTCTTTGTAGGAAGAGTTACTGGAAAGTTACTCTCAGCTTTTGTTTTACTGAAAATGTTTTAATTTCTCCTTCACTCTTAAAGGATCATTTTACCAGATAGAGAACTCTTCATTCACAATTTTATTCTTACAAGACTTAGTCATCCCATTGCCTTCTTGTCGCCAAAGTTTCTAATGAGCAATACATTGTCATTGTCAGTCTTATTGAGGACTCACTGTACATGACAAGTCACCTCTCTTGCTGTTTTGGAAATTTTCTCTTTGTCTTTTACTTACAACAATTTGACTATAATGTGTCACAGTGTAGATTTTCTTGAGTTTCCTGTTTGAAGTTTATTGGGCTTCTTTGATATATGCATTAATGTCTTTCAGATCTGGGAAGTTTACACCCATTATTTCTTCAGATAAATTTTTCTGCTTCTTTCTTTCTCTGTTCTCCTTCTCAAACTACTATGATATGGTTTGTCTGTGTCCCCACCCAAATCTCATCTTGAATTGTAACTCCCACAATTCCCATGTGTCATAGAGAAACCCAGTGGGAGGTGATTGAATTATGGAAGGGGGCTGGTCTTTCCTGCGCTGTTCTTGTGATAGTGAATGGGTCTCATGAGATCTGATGGTTTTAAAAATGGGAGTTTCCCTACACAGGCCATCTCTCTTTGCCTGCTGCCATCCACGTAAGAGGTGACTTGTTCCTCCTTGACTTCTGCCCTGATTGTGAGGTCTTCCCATCCATGTGTAAGTCCAATAAACCTATTTATTTTGTAAATTGCCCAGGCTCAGATATGTCTTTTTCTGCAGCATGAAAATGGACTGATATATACTATGCACAGATGTTGGCATCCTTGATGGTATGCAACAGGTCCTTCAGGCTCTGTTTATTTTTTAATCTTTTTAAAAATTTTGTTCTTTAGTCTTGATCATTTTAATTGCCGTATCTGAAGTTTACTGAGTGTTTCTTTCATGTGTTCAAATCTGCTCTTGTAGCTCTCTAGTGAATTTTTCCTTTCAGATATTGTAATTTCAGCTCCAGAATTCCTGTTTGGTTCCTTTTTCATAATTTCTATCTGTTTACTGATATTCTGTTCATACATTACTTTTCCAATTTCCTTTTGTTCTTCATCCATGACTTTTTTTAGGTCACTGAGCTTATTTCAGGCGTTAATCATCTTTGGTTAGTAACTCCAGTATCTGGGCTTTCCCAGGAATTATTTCTGTCAAATTCTTTTTTTTTTTTTTTCCCTGTCAATGAATTATACTTTTCTGTTTCCTTGTATTCCTTGTAATTCTTTGGTTGAGAATTGCACATTTTGAGTATCATAATGTGGTAAGTTTGATTATCTTAGAACTTAAGGATTATTGTTTTCTGCTTGTCAAAGGATGGGGCAGTCTGTTTGTGACTTTTCTAAACCATTTTTGCAAAGTATATTCCTTGTTTTATGTGCTAACTAAAATTTATGTTCCATTATCTCTGCTATCAGCTAGTGACCTGACAAGGATTTTCTTAAATGTCTGGCTCCAAAAACAAAAAAGAAAAAAGGACAGTGGCCCTTTAAATCTTCTGATACATGTCACTGGGGAGATCTGCTGCTGCTGCTGAGAGGGCTGAAACCAAGGCAGGTGTCTCTGCCAGTCCCTGAGGGCACCCAGACCCGTCAATGCACAGAACCCCAAGTTTTTAGAGGAGAAGTTCTCTGCTCATGCTGACACCAGCCAGCTGCTCCAGAAACAGGAGCAGCTATCTTCACAGCCATGATGGTGCTGAATAATGGGGGATGATGGCTGGTTCATGCATTCCACTCTCTTAGCCTCTGACTTTATCCAGCATTCCTCTAGTTGTTTTAAGTGTTCAATCAGGTTCTAGAGTTCCGATGTAGCTGATTCAAAAGTGCTTTTTTCAGTTCATTTGTTGCTTTGTTGAAGGGAGCAACTTCTAGATCTTCTTATTCTACCATTTTGTATGATGTCACTTGTATGAATGTATTTTGAAATGTATGTAAATGGTGCCTATTCTTCTAAAATTTCACTTTTTAATTTTCCACCAACCATCAAGTTTTCCAGAAATTCACGTTTCTTCCAACTGCTCCATTATACTCCACAAATGTGCGTCTGCATTATTTTACCTGACTTATCTCCCAGAGTAAACACCAGGTTGCCTCTAGCTCCTCAATGTCATAAGTAAAACTGTGGTAGAATCTTTGCTCATGTCTTCTTGTGATTCTGTGTAAAATAATTTGGGCATATAAGCCCACAAATGGAACTGCTGAATTCTAGTATATTAGAGTTTGTGTTTTCTTAATTTGACTAAATACAACCAGATTGGTCTCTGAAGTGGCTACACCAGACTATACTCCTACCAGCAATTCGTGAAAGTTCTCTATCTCCACAATCTTTTACCAGAGCATAGCATTACATAGCTTTTTTATTTTATGTACTCTTATATGTATGGACTTAATTTATGTTTCTGTAATTTCTAATTATTTTAAGCATTTCTTCCATGGCTTTTCCACCCCAAAATGGTATGTGCCTTTCCACCTCTGTCTGAGAGGATTAACCCTGCATTGCCTGAGGAAATGGTAATGGCCACCTCTGAGGCAGTGGCCAACCATGACACTGCTGATTCTCCTAAGGACCCACCTCCACCACCCTTCTTTGCTTCTAGACCTATAACTAGACTCAAGTCCCAGCAGGCCCCTAAAGGCAAAGTACAAAGTGTGACCCACTTGCATTTTCTTATTTATATCAGCAGAAATCCAGGGAATATGCATGGGAATGGGTATTAAGGGTGAGGGGTAATAGTGGAAGGAATAAAAAATGGGATCAAGTTGACTTTATTGATTTGGGCCCACTAAGCTGAGATTCTGCATTTAATGTTGCATCTCAGGAACTTAGAAAGGGCTCTACTTGTTTGGTTGGTTGGTTGGCTAAAATATGGATCACAAGATGGCCCATCATGAAGAAGCTGGAGATGCCTGATTGCCCGTGAGTTAATATAGAGGAAGGGATTCAAAGGCTTAGGGAGACTGAAATGCTAAAGTGGACCTGTCACTTAAAACCTGCTCACCCATGCTGGGAAAGTCAAGAAAATATACCTTTCACCAACATTTTAAGAGAGTGATTTGTGAGAGGAGTCCCAGCATCACTGAAGAGCTCCATGATTATTCTTCTCAATAGGTTAGGTCTTCTAGTGGGCACCACAGATATTCAACTGGAAAACTTAAATCCATTGGGTATAATAGAATTCTGGGATGGCAGGAGCCAAGAGGCAGCTGCCATCCCAGAATCCTGCCAAAGGCAAGGTGGGCATGGTTACCATAATGAACAGCAGAGGCAAAACAAAAATCCGAATGGTCTGACTTGTGTAAATCTATGGCATTTGTAAATTAATCATGGTGTTCCTAGAAGTGAAACAGTCAGGGAGCTTATCTAAATTTTTACTTGATCTGTATAAGTGGAAAACTTGCCGGTCAAGTGAACAAAAGTCTAACTCAAATAATAAAAACAGAGACTCAAATCATGGCCCCTCAATCAATTCCCAGATGAGCCAGTTTACAGACCCAGAACCCCCTGAATGAAAGGAACGTCAGGTCCTCTTCAGGAAAGACCCCATACGCTACTAAAAATTTATACTGTTACTCATTCTCCAAGCCTTCTCCAAAGGGACCTATGTTTTTGGTTCCAGGGTAAATGTGTACTGGAGAAAAGGAAATCAAACATTTAGGGGACTGGTAGACACTATCTCTGAACTGACATTGATTCTGAGAGACCTGTAACATCATCTTAGCTTTCCGGTCAGAATAGGGGCTTATGGAGGTCAGATGATCCATGGAGTTGTAGCTCAGGTATGACTCACAGTGTATCCAGTGGGTCCCTGAACCCATCCTGTGGTTATTTCCCCAGTTCCAGAATGCGTAATTGGAATAGACATACTTGGCAACTGGCAGAATATCCCCATTGCTTCCCCAACCTGTGAAATGAGGACTATAATGGTGGAAAAGGCCGAGTACAAGCCATTAAATCTGCCTCTACCTATGAACATCGTAAATCAAAAGCAATATCACATCCCTGAAGTCATTGCAGAGATTTGTGCTACTATCAAGGACTTGAAAGATGCGGGACGTGGGTAATTCCCACCAGATCCCTGTTCAAGTCTCCTATTAGGACTGTGTAGAAGACAGATGGAATCTTGGGGAATGACAGTAGGTCACTGTAAGCCTAATCAAATGGTTACTCCAGTTGCAGTGGCTGTACCAGATACAGTTTCGTCACTTGAGCAAATTAACACATGGCTGTACCAGATACAGTTTCGTCACTTGAGCAAATTAACACATCTCCTGGAACCTGGTATGCAGCTGTTGATCTGACAAATGCCTTTTATTTCATCCTTGTCTATAAGGCCCACCAGAAGGAATGTGTCTTCAGCTAGCAATATACCTTCACTGTCCCGCTCCAGGGTATACAAATTCTCCAACTCTATGTCATAATCTAGTTTGCAGGGATCTCGATCACCTTTCCTTCCACAACCTATCACACTGGTCCATTACAGTGATGACATTATGCCAATCGGACCTAGTGAAGGAGAAGCAGCAGCTACTCTAGACTTATTGGTAAGACATTTGCATGTCAGAGGGTGGGAAATAAATCAAACTAAAATTCCAGGGCCTTCTACCTTAGTGAATTTTTTAGGAGTCTAATTGTGTGGGGAACATCAAGATACCCCTTCTAAGATCAAGGATAAGCTGTTGCATCTGGTCCCTCCTACAACCCAGAAAGAGGCACAATGCTTAGTGGGCCTACTTGGGTTTTGGAGGTAATACATTCATAATTTGGGCATGTTAATCTGAACCATTTGCCAAGTGACCCAAACAGCTGCTAGTTTTGAGTGGGGCCCAGAACAGGAGAAGGCTCTACAACAGGTGCAGGCTGCTATGCAAGCTGCTCTTCCACTTGGGCCGTATGACCCAGCAGATCTAATGGTGCTTGAGGTGCTAGTGGCAGATAGGGATGCTGTTTGAGGCCTTTAGTGGGCACCTATAGATGAATCACAGGGCAGGCCTTTAAGGTTTTGGAGCAAGGCCCTTCCACCATCTGCAGATAGCTACTCTCCTTTTGAAAGTCAGTTATTGGCCTGCCACTGGGTCATAAAAGAAACTGAACACTTAGCCATGAGCCACCAAGTTACCATAAGACCTGAGCTGCTCATCATGAACTGGGTGTTATCTAACCCAGTAAGCCACCAAGTTGGGTGTGCACAGCAGGATTCCATCATCAAATGGAAGCAGTGTGTACATGACTAGGCCCAGGTAGGTCCTGAAGGCCAAGTAAGATACATGAAGAAGTGGCCCAGTGCCCATTGTTCCTACTGCTTTCTCTCTCTTGGTCTCAGGGGAAGTACCCTATAATTAACTGACAGAGGAAGAGAAAACTAGAACTAATTTATAGGTGATTCTGTGTGATATGCAGGCACCACCCAGAAGAGGACAGCTGCAGCACTACAACCTCTTTCTAGGACATCCCTGAAGGACAGTGGTGAAGGGAAATCTCCTTAATGTGCAGAACTTCTTAGTGCACTTGGTTGCACACTTTGTTTGGAAGGATAATCGTCGGATGTGCTAATATGTACTATCTCATGGGTCAGGAACTTGGAAGGAACATAATTAGAAAACTGATGACAAAGAGATTTGGGGAAGAGGTATGTGGATGGACCTCTCTGAATGAGCAAAGGATGTGAAGATATATGTGTCCCATGTGAATGCTCACCCAAGAGTGACCTCAGCAGAGGAGGACTTTAATAATAAAGTAGATAGTCTGATTTGTTCTGTGATACGAGTCAGCCTGTTTCCTCAGTCACCCCTGTCATTGCCCCAGAGAGCTCATGAGCCAAGTGGCCATGGTGGCACAAAGGAAGGTTCAGGGCTCAGCAACAGGGCTGATCTGACTATGACCACCTGTGAGTGCCCAACCTGAGACCAACACTGAGTCCCTATCTCGCACCATTCCCCAGGGTTATCAGCTAGCCAGCTGATTCCACCATCATGGTATTCCACAAAGCATTGCTTCTGACCAAGGAACTCACTTCTCAGCCAAGGAAGTGTGGCAGTCAGCTCACACTCATGGATTTTACAGATCCTACCACATCCCCCATCATCCTAAAGCAGCTGGATTGATAGAAAAGTGAAATGATTGGCCTTTTGAAGATGCAGTTGCAGCACCAGCTGGGTGAGAATACCTTGTAACACTGGGGCAAGGTTCCCCAGAAGGCAGTGTATGCTTTGAATCAGCATTCAATACATGGTACTTTTTGTCCCATATCTAGGACTCACCAGTCTAGGAATCAAGGGGTGGAAATGGGAGTGACATGACTCACCGTTACTCCTAGTGACCCATTAGAAAAACTTTTCCTTTCCATTCCCATGGCTTTATGCTCTACTGTCCTAGAGGTCTTAATTCCAGAGGCAGGAATGCTTCCACCAGGAGACACAACAATGATTCCACTGAACTTGAAATTAAGACTTCCACACAGCCACTTTGGGCTCTTCATGCCTCTGAGTCAACAGGCTAAGAAGGAAAGTACAGTGTTGGCTGGGGTGATTGATCTGGACCACCAAAAGGAAATTGGACTACCACTCCACAATAGAGGTAAGGAAGAGTATGTCTGGAATATGGGAGATTCCTTAGGGCATCTCTTAGGATTACCATGCACTGTAATTAAGGTCAATGGAAAACTACAGCAACACAATCCGGACACGAGTAAGAATGGCCTAGATCCTTCTGAAATGAAGATTTGGGTCACCCTGCCAGATAAAGAACCACCACCAGCTAAGGTGCTTGCTAAAAGGAAGGGGAATACAGAATGGATAGTGGAAGAAGGTAGCTATCAATACCAGCTATGATGACGTGACCAGTTATGGAATTGAAAACTGTAATTATCATGAGTAACTCCTCCCCATTTTGCTAAGAATATGTTTGGATTTATATACATGTATTAAACAAATAGCTTTGCTTTCTTTCCACTTTATCATGTAACATAAGACGTATTGACTTTATGTGAATATTTAAGTGTTGTTAACTTTATTATTTTATTTTTGGGACAGAATCTCACTCTGTCACTAGGCTGGAGTGCAGTGGAACCATTTCAGCCCATCGTAACCTTTGGCTCCTGGGTTCAGGGGATTCTCCTGCCTCAGCCTCCTGAGTAGCTTGGATTATAGGCATCTGCCACTGCCCATCTAATTTTTGTATTTTTAGCAGAGATGGAGTTTCACTATGTTGGCCAGGCTGGTCTCGAACTCCTGACCTCATGCGATCCACCTGCCTTGGCCTCCCGAAGTGCTGGGATTACAGGTGTGAACTACCACGCCCCGTCAAGTATTTTTAACTTTACATCATAACATTTAATTTATGAGCTATCAGGAGAAAACATCACTCAAGGACTTTCTTTTCTGGGGAAGGAATTAGTGCATTGTCAGCTGGACACAGGAGAGTTAGGTGGAACTATGACTTTGTTATTGTCATTGTCTGGAGATTAACTATGGTCTGAAGAGATGTATATTTGTTGACAAGGGGTGGACCTGTGATGGCTAATTTTAGGTGTCAACCTGACTGAATAAGGGCTATGTGGGTAGCTGGTAAGGCATTATTTCTAGGTGTGTCTGTGAGGGTGTTTTGGAAGAGATTGGCATTTAAATCAGTGGACTAAGTAAGGAAGACCCGCCACTCAATGGGGGCAGGCACCTTCCAGTCAGCTGAGGGCCCGGATAGAACAAAAAGGCAGAGGAAAGATGAATTCTCCCTCTCTCTTCTGGAGCCGAGACACCCTTCTTTTCGTGCCCTTGGACATCAGTACTCCAGGCTATCTGGTCTTTGGGCTCTGGGACTTGCATCAGTAACGTTCTGGTTCATAGAACTACAATCCAGGACTGAGAGTTATACCACCAGTTTCCCTGGTTCTGAGGCCTTCAGACTTGGACCTAGCCATGCTACCAGCTTTCCTGGTTCTCCAGCTTGGAAACATCTTGTCGTTCAGCTTCCATAATCACATGAGCCATTTCCCCTAATAAATCTCCTTTCATCTCTCTCTCTCTCTTTCTCTCCCTCTCTCCCTCTCTTCCTCCTATTGGCTCTGTGTCTCTGGAGAGCCCTGACTAATAAACCATGTCATCCAGCAATTGCTCTCCTTAGTATTTACCCAAATTAGTTGAAAACTTATGTCTACACAATAACCTGCACATGGATGTTGTATTAGTTTGTTCTTGCACTGCTATAAAGAACTACCTGAGACTGGGTAAATTATAAAGAAAAGAGGTTTAATTGGCTCACAGTTCTGTGGACTGTACAGGCTTCTGCTTCTGGCGAGGCCTCAGGAAACTTACAATCATGGTGGAAAGTAAAGGGAAGCAAGCACATCTTACATGGTGAGAGGAGGAGGAAGACAGAGGTGGGGGGAAGCTGCCATTCACTTTTAAAGAACCAGATCTCGTGACAACTCTCATAGGACAGCACTAGAGGGATGATGCTAAATCATTAGAAACCACACCCTTGATTCAATCACCTCCCACCAGGCCCCACCTCCAACACTAGAGATTACAATTCCACATGAGATTTGGGCAAGGACACAAATCCAAACCATATCAGATGTTTACAGAAACTTTATTAAAAACTGCCAAAAATTGGAAGCATCCAAGATGTCCTACAATAGGTGAGTGGATAAATAAACTGTGGTGCATCCAGACGATGGGATATCATTCAGTGCTAAAAAGAAATGAGTTATTGAGCCACAAAAAGACCTAGGAGAATCTTAAATGCATATTACCAGTGAAAAAAGCCAATCTGAAAAAGCTGCATACTGTATGATTCCAAGTATATGGCATTCTGGAAAAGATCAGTGATACCCAAGGGTTAAGAGGGAGGAAGGAATGAACAGGCAGAGCACCGAGTATCACACATTTTGTATGATACTATAATGATGGATACATTTCACTCTACATTTGTCCATTACACATTTGTTGAATGTACAACACCAAGAGGCAGCCCAAATGTGAACTACGGACTCTGGGTAATAGTGACATGTCAATGTGGGTTCATCAATTTTAACAAGTGTGCCATCCTGGTGGGGATTGCTGGTAAAGCGGGAGGCTGTGCATGTGTGAGAGTAAGGAGTATATGGAAAATCTTTGTACCTTCCACTCAATTTTGCTGTGAAGCTAAAGCTGCTCTAAAAAATAGTCTCTTTTATAAAAAGCCAAATAACATATTTGAAAATTTTTAAAAAGTGGTGATTTCACATATGTGACTTCTAAGGGGGGAAAAAACAAAGTTTAGTGGAAGCGAATTCTTAACAGTGACAATGAGCCTTGTTTTTTGAAATTGCTTAATTCCATCTGTTGGCTATTCAAGGTCTCAATCTGCCACTAACTTAATCAGGCCTTGACCTTCTGAAACACATTTATACAGATATCTGTGGTTCAGGTTTCTTCCTCTAATAGTCTAGATTAGAATCCTCTTAGAATTTCTTTCTAAGAAACAGATCTATTTTTTAAGCAATATTCTACATTTTAAACACCCTCAGAGGAGACATCATAATTAGCTTAATATAGGTTACAGATGGTTACATAAAGCAATAGTTATAGATATATGCATATAAAAAGGTGAGTGTGCACACATATATATCCTTGCTCTGTCAGCTGAGAGGTCTCGAAGAAGGGCTGTGGTTATAACCCAGTAGCAGTGAGCACACCTAGTGCCCAGATCCTGTTTTCTGATACTAATAGTCTTCCATAAAAACAACAGGGTTCCTTAGGGAAATAATAATTCTAGGACCGGGACAGGAAATAGATAAGATGAACTTGAAGTATCTTGTATTCTAGGAAGTAATGGAAGTATTTTTTTTAAGCCATAATATCTTAAGGCGTGGGGTGGGTGGGAGGAGGGTGTCAAAGAGACACAGGAGTGAATTAAAAGAGCTCCCAGTGGCCAAAACTTTATTTTGAGCAACAAAGTAAAATAATATGGAACATAAACTAAGTATGAAGTAAATATTAATGAGTGCATACTAGTATAAATAAATTATTGCTTGAGTAAATAAATAACTGGAGGAAAACAGACACATGTGCCATGCAAAATTAATTTAGGTAGATACTTTCCCCTCAAGAAAGGTAAGCATAGCTCCCCACTCTTTGAGTGTGGGCTGCACATGGTAAGTTCCTTCCAAAGAGCATGACGTGCATTGGAGAAGCCTGACAAACACTACCTTGTCAGATGATGAAGGCCAATGTCAGCAGTGAAAAGACACACTGATATCGTATATCCTTGTTGTAGTAGGATGACAATGGCATTTTGCCCCCATGGTCTTCCTCCCCCAAATCCACAATTCCAGCCTAATCACAAGATAGGTGTCAGAAAAATCCCAGTTGAGGGATAGTCTACAAAATGCTTGACCAGTACTTTTCAAAACTGTCAAGGTCATCGAAAAACAAGGAAAGTCTGAGAAACTGTTATAGCCAAGAGGAACCTAAGGAGACGAGAGGACTGAATGTAATAGGGTATCCTGGATGGGATCCTGGTGCAGAAAAAGGACTTTAGGTAAAAACTAAGTATGGACTTCAGTTCATAATACTCTATCAATATTGGTTCATTAATTGCAACAAATGCATCATACTAAGGTAAGATAATAATAAGGGAGGGTCTGGGGCAGTTACTTGCACCTGTAATCCCAGCACTTTCAGAGGTCAAGGCGAGAAGAATGCTTGAGCTCAGGAGTTCAAGTCTGCATTTATCCATGCTTGTGCCACTGCACTCCAGCCTGGGTGACAGAGGTAGACCCTCTCTTAAAATAAATAAATACTCATAAATAAATGGGGAAATAAATGTGTGGAATATATGGAGGCTCTCTGTACTATCTTCTCAATTTTTTTCTGTAAATCTAGAACTATTTTAAAAAGAAAAATGTTTATTTAAAAAATCTCTCCAGAGACTGTGAAGTGCAGTCTCCAGGAGTCCGCAGTGGTGGTGGTGGGTGGAGGGTCCCTAGGCATTTCTAACCAGTTTAAATGGTTGTGAGTGTAAAGCGTTGTGAATGAATGGTGCACCTCCAGATGGAACTGAGTGCCTCTACACATGTGTGCGCACAGGTGTGCAGGGTTCTGTGTGTCCAGCAATAGCTTCTATGCAGGAAAAGGAGCAGGTTGTTCAAAGTCGGAATATTCATTCTGCCTAATGAATTAAAAGAGAATGTGTTTTAGAAACACGCAGTGTGCACTCACACACAAACACACACGCACGTTAAAAATGACTCTGGGGCAGCCCCATCCCTAGAGCTTTTCCTTTAAACTGCTTTGTCACCATCACAGATGGGTGATCATACCAGTCTTTTTTTCTCTACCAGAAAGTGACACTCCCTGACGCCTACTCTCTGTCCCTCGCCGCCACACCACACCCCACTCTGCTTTGTTCTTCTTTTCAAGGCCTTCTGGCATCACCTCAAAATAAACTAAAATCTCTTCAAATTGGATCCTTGAATAATTCCAGAGGGGAGAGGTTCTTTGTAAATTCTGTTTGCTTACGGATTCCGTACAGTGTTTGCAAATTCTACAGTGTGGGAAGCCTCCAGACATATTTAAATCCATTTTCCAATTACCCAGCTCCATCAAAGATGTCACTGACTTGAAGCAAAAATCCAAAAGGATTGTTTTCTTCAGAGAGTGTGTAAAACTCCAGAATTTTTTTAAAAAGCATGTTGCTTACAGGGTAGCATCACCTGGACACCAAGATGCATAGCTTCTGGCGGTCCATCTTGTCTTTTGGTTAATGAAAATCAGAGCTGGAGGGGCTGGGCCCTGCCTCTGGCAAGTGGTCCAGTTTCCCAGCATGTGGAGGATTTAGAACAAATTGGGAAAGAACATTTTAGAGCTGTGCCACCCACATTCAGCTTGGGTGCTCCCAGGAGCCACAGCTTAGCAAGAGCTACAAGGAGTTCATGACAGCTGTCCCTCCCACCTCCTGAAAGTCTCCTCAGTGTTAGAAATCTGATTGCCTTGGGACCAGGTTTGTTCCCTGTTTGAGAAGAGCAAGGTGACAAATTGCTAAATATTAGGCCTGGGAAGCTTTGTTATCTTATTCCATAGTCCTTGGACTTTTGGGACTCTCACTTTGGAATGAAAATCTTGTGTTGCAGATGCTCATAGTCAAAAGGGATTTCTATTGTCTCTTGGAGCTGTGTAGCTTCTAAGAGGATGAAGCCCCAAACAGTTCGACCCAGGAAATCCCCCACTGTCCCCTGGGGCAGAAATGATGGTCCTATGCCCTAACATGAAGTCTCATTAGGAAAGAAATCCAGCCATGCTATGTGATCTTCCGTGTATGTGCATTGATGTCCCTGTGTCCCTGGGACGGGAGCTGCTCTCTTGGGACCTTCTTTAATTAGAGACTTCTCAGCCTGCCCTGGAGGCACACTCTGCTGAAGCAGGTGGCACTGCTGCTGATTGGGAGGCCAGGGCTTTTTTGTAGCATGGTCCTCTTTGGGGTCACTTGGGCTGGTTTTCAGGTCTCTCTGATCAGGGGACTTAGGGCCTCTTCCTATTAGGTTCTCATCCATTTTCTGATTTGGAATTGTATGCATAATGTCTTCCACGAACACGGTTTCCTCTGAACAAGCGGGAGGAGCCATTTCCTACAAGGACTTCATTCTTCTGGAAGACACATTTACACTTCATTGTTTCTCCTCCCTCTCCTGTGGACCCAGACACGGTACTGAATCCTTGGTCTTTTGTATGCCTTCTGTCCATTGAACAAGAATCAGTCCTTATCCTTAGGGGTCTTACTCTACCCTGGACGGCCTTGGTTTTAAAACTGAAAACCCTCATTCTGGGAACCTTTTCAGTCCCTGGTAAACTGGACAGTTGGTCACTCTATCTGGGTGACCCCTCAGATTCCCTCCTAGGTTTGGTAGCTGGCTCATTTTCCTAAACAAGATGTGCCAAGAGATGAACCCAGCATCCAGGAGTTGCCAAAATGCCTGTTTTGTTTTATGGATAAATCCCTCTTGCTCGTGAGTAGAGGCAGACAGATGAAATGGAACCCCAGTGATGTGCACACTGGACCACATGCAGCCATGCTAGGTGAAAGGCTTCAGAGCCAGCTGCTCAGGATGCCTGGCTCAGCTTTCTAAATGATGGGATGGAGAGGTTTACAAATGTAGCTAAGCCTATGCAGTCTTGTTCACTGGGCTCTGGAAAACAAAGCAACACCCAGTACTCCATGAGTAGAAACAATCTCTTGCTGCCACTGTTGTATTATAGTCTATGAGTTAAATGGGCACTAGGATTTCTGAGAAAGGAGGGATTCTGCTAGGTTTGAGAGACCAAGGAAGGCTCCTGGAAAGCAAGATATTGAGCTGTGCTTTGAAAAGTGATCTTTGAGGAAGAATGGAAAGGGACTCCCAGGGTCGTGTTCTGAAGCATAGAACCACACCATCAGTTCATGAATACATGTATACTCATGCACTTGGTTAACTTTCTCTTCTACCATTCTATTTTTGGAAATGGAAGAGCATCTCCAATAGTATTGATGCCAACTCAAAATTTAGTTGACTATACTATTTAAGCCTTCTAAGAAAATGAGCAGTAGTGGGGACCTTAGTAACCCACTTTAGCAATAAAACATCTTTCCAGTGAATGTATTTTTTTCTCTTATTTTTCTTCCATTGTTAGTGGTTTTGCTTCATTGTGATTATCATGCCTGTTACTTTGCTTTTATTAATTAAATTGTAGAAGGAATCATGCCAGAGATACATTTTCTCTAGTGTCTGAATCATATCCTGGGAACAAGTTTATATATGTGAATGTGAGTGTGCAGGGGGAAGAAGTGTTGATAAATGATGAGAAATTGGGGAAACAGTTGGGGAATAATGAGTGAAATGACTTGAAGTATGACTGTGCACTAATTTTCTCCTAGTAAATAAGATAGGCTCAGTCAAATGTGTGAATTAAGTTTTCTATGAGCTGTGCCTTCATTGTGAAGCTTTTTCCTTCTTCTCCCTTCTAGACTCAGATTACCTTGTTTTCCTGCCTTCCTCTCACGTTAAAGCATGTGCTTAAAATCTTTGTTGAGTCTAAGAGGTAAATAGTAGCTGGAGAGTCAAACAAGGACCACCTGTAATGTTGTTTTCTATTTTAATTAGAGGATTCTCAAACTACAAGCATGGTAGCTACAATTATGGAATGTAGGTTATAGGATTGTTGGTGGGGGAGGGTTTTTAAGTAGAGGTCTTTTGAGGATCCTCCAGACCAATTACAGCATATCAGGCTCCACCTAAAGATTAGGCCAGCTTTGACAGAGAGGGATTTAATCAAAGAAGAACATAAGAGGGAAAATTTATACTTGAATACCATAGTTCAGCCCATTGGAAAAACCGATGTTTCTGAATTAGATGAATATCTCCTCCCTTTTTTGTTTGCTGCCTAACTACACTTCTTTAAAAGTCTAAATCTCTTTCTAAGAGAGAACCCATGGGACAGATAAAATCTAGGAGGAACAGAGGCAGATGCACTTGGCCCCAATACCTTGTCTTACATGGACAGTCTTCTATGAGGACTAAAACTTTGGAGAGTCTGCATTTTGTTTTAATAAGGGAGTTCAATTCCCTTAGATAGATCATAAAAATGTATGCCTCTTGGTGAGCCAAAGTAAGATTGATCTATTCCTATCAATCAATCTGCTAATGTTCTTTGAGGGTCTATATATGAAAGGCATTTCGCTGCTTACTCTGTTTACAAAATGAACACATAGATACCTTCTTTACAAGGCTCTTTTAATAATTAGAGGTAGTCTACATGAAGTTTTTAGTAGTTAGTACAAAAGAAGCACTCAATAAATAGTTGCTGTTGCTGTTGTTTATCACCATTATTTCAGCTCAAACACTCCCTGATGCTTGATTTTGGACAAGTTAATCACCTTCTCTGGGCCTCAGTTTTCTCTTTGGGAAAAATGGAGATAATATGATAGCTCCTGCTTTATAAATATAAGTCTTAGATAAGATAACTTATAAAATTGCTTTGAAAACTGTGAAACACTGATCAAAATATAGAGAATTATCCTTCATCTCTTAGAAGGACGAGAGCTCAGTTCCAAATGAAAGGAAGAAGTCAAGTATTCTTGTTATATCTCCTGTTGTCTGCAGCAGGCTTGGGAAGAGGTCTTGGGCCACATCTACTGTACTGGCCACTGACAGAGGCATAATGCTAGTTCTTTGGGTGTACAGGATATTAGAAAGTAGCATGGAAATTAGTCTGAATTCTCACCACCTGATTGCACCATCCATTTGTTCATTTATTCAGCACTTATTTCTTGGTAGACTTCCGAGAGAGAGAGAGAGAGACTATTTTTCCTGGCCTACTAATATTTCTGAGAGCCTAACCAAGAAAATCTTTTCTTTAAATCTGTATTGCAGAGCAAAGTGGACTGATGCACATGGCTAAGGGGTGACTGGGAGCTCCGGAAATGATCCAGGCCTCTGACCTCAGACTGTAGGTGCTGCCTTTGACTATGTGACTGTGGTGCTGGAGATTCACAGAAAACCTCTGAAAGAGGCTTGGAAGGGCTAATGGTTTGTTGAGTTCCTGAGTCTGTGACAGTGATTATGGAACACTGTTTAGAAGGTGTTGCATAACGAGCGTTTGGCTCACTAAGAGGCATACATTTTTATGATCTATCTAAGGGAATTGAACTCCCTTATTAAAACAAAATGCAGACTCTCCAAAGTTTTAGTCCTCATAGAAGACTGTCCAGGTAAGACAAGGTATTGGGGCCAAGTGCATCTGCCTCTGTTCCTCCTAGATTTTATCTGGCCCATGGGTTCTCTCTTCTTAAATTACAGTGGTCACCATTGCACTGACTTCCTTTCTAAAATTCTGTCCCCAAAGTAAACAAAAGATCACTTTTCTGAGTGCTTCAATTTTAAGGACTAGAATATTCTGGAGGACATTACTTAATGCCATAGAGGATAAAGGAAAGAAAGCAAAGACAATGTAAAATACAGAGTGCAGGTTTCTCATGCGCAGCCAATGTCAGTTCCTACTCATTTGCCTTGTATGTGAGTCAAGAGGTATATATT